>NT_033777.3:3516264-3862514 GCF_000001215.4 Drosophila melanogaster | reverse complement strand
GAAATGAACCCGGTAGCAAAACTATAGCAAAAATTTTGCGAAAACAAGAGTACCTAACAACAAAATCGAAATATTTTGCAAAAATCGAACAAAATTACGAGCATGCTTGAATATAACAGCCTGACATTTTCCGATAGATCTGTTTATATTAGGTGCTCTTACATTCCGCCGTCTTCCGAATTTCCAAAATATCTAAATCATTTGTCTGTTAACCAAACCGCCTCAAATATACTGTCTGATAAGGACCAAGAAGTTCTAGGTGACTTCAATATACCTGGAACATACCAGAAGAAAAATAGAATATCCTTCCCCCCATAGCAAAACATGACTTTATTGAGGGCTTGCTAGACTTATTGTTGTCGCAAGTAATTATATAAGAAACTCCCATGGTCGATTGTCCATAAACCTGAAAATCCATACCGTCCTACTTCCGAGGTGAAAATCGACATAATAAACGAGAAATCAGATAAGTCGACCAAGCGTATTCATTGCTTTTGTAAGGCAAGCTTTCTGAGGCTAAGTTATTTTAGAGCTCGCTTTCCGACGTACTATCCGTCAATCCCTAACAAACCTCATTGTATTAATAAAGAGTTGGCACACCTAAGAAATTTAAAGTCTAGATTTTATACAAAATTTAAAAATACCGGTTCTCAGTCCATCCTTTCTAAATATTGAAGTGCTCGGTTAAATTTTACCGTGCTCAACGCTTAAAAGAGCTATTAACACCTTTGTAAGGTACAGTTCGCACAGGATCCGAAGCAGTTTTATAATTTCTTTAACACTAAGCGCAAATACACGCGACATACACTCTAAGTGGGTGCTGCTCTTTGGACAAAACAACACGGTTCGGTGATCACGGTGTTCTTGACACTAAAATAAAGATTTCAGACCATATTTCGACTATTGCCAGGCCTGGGCTTGGTTTTATAAGATGGTCAAAGAAATTTGATGCTCCTTACACTACCAAAAACCTTATTAACCTTATTCGCTAGTGCGTCCGATTCATGAGTGTGGATAACCTGTTTGGAGTCCTCGCGTAGTCCACGCGAAGCGCTTTGAACCGTTTCAAAACCGGTTCCTTGCGACGCCTAAATTGGGATGCAAACTTTATATTAACTCCTTATTCCAGTAGACTTCTTTTAATTAATTCACCTTTCCTAGCTAACCGTATAACAATGCTTGAAACAGTCTTTATTTGTAAGCTTATTACTGGTAAAGTTGATAGCCCCGCCTTTGTTAGTCGGCTAAACTTCTCTGTTTCAAGCTAGAAGCTACTAGAAGCTACATACCCCTAATCTTAAATCATCGTAGACTGGCATGACCCTTATACAGTAATAATAGACTCTATCTAATCTTTATTATCTGTAATCTTGACTCTCTACCGCTTCTAAATAAATTCCGTCGGCAATTATTTAGTCAATCTATCATATTATGCTCGGCTCTTAATAAGAAGTAAGATGTAACTACTTTACGAAATTGGAGTTACGAATTTTCGGAGTTGGTTTTATTGCTTAAAGCCACAAGTTTCAAACGAAAAATTAATGTGAAGAAAACGAAAAAAGTTGGAAAGGTGCATCTCAGTCTAGATAGTCGCAAGGTTAATGCATGGGCGAAAAAGGATCATATCCTCTGCCGGAGATCGATGGTAATTTATCATGACTCCTCACGGCAATGTTTATATCAAGTTTGGATCTGAAAGAAGCCTATTGGAAGATGCCCTTGAACTAAATTTCGCGTGATAAGGCGGCTTTCACTATTCACTATTAATATACACAATTATTCACTTCACATATTATTCACTATTCCGGGAAAACCCCTGTGACGCCATTTGGGTTGACCAATCCTTCACAAACTATGACGAGAATAGAAAGCTTATTCCAGCCGATCTGAGGAAGAGGATGATCTGTTGGTGGTGTCGAGTAGTTTTGAAACCTATCTGAGAATGTTAGGTCTAGTTGCTGAACAAGTTAAGAAGGCAGGGTTGACTCCGAATGTATTGTAGTATGCGGTCAGTGAATTATTTGGGTCATATAATTGGAGAAGGTGCTACTGATCCAGAAAAGATATCAGCAATGGCAGACTTCACACTTCCGAAGGTTCCTCGAAATGGTAGGGACGTACCGAAAGTTTATAAGCAATTTAGCTTCGGTAGCTGTTCCATTAATAGATTTGCTCAAGACCTAGAAAAAGTTCCAGATGACCCCACCTCGTTTAAATGTGGTTAAAGATGCTTTGTCGAGGGTAAAAGAGGCAGAACAGGCAATTATTGATGCTAGTGAGGCATAGTTGTTAGACATTTAGTTAAAGCCGAGGAAGTTTCTTATCAGATATCTCACATCCGTACTGCCATCTACTCTCCCTCAGGCAAGGAAAAGGGTGAATCGATCAGTAATCGCTACGACTTGATCTTATGTGAGAGCTGACAAGAAAGATTGAGATGAGCAGCAGAGCATTATGGGGGGAAAGGTATATCTTGGATGCGGGAAGAGAAAAGCCGCGTTGAGCTCTAGTTGGTAATGGTAGTATTTAGGGTGATGAATTTCGTCTGCAATTATCTATTAGGCTCGGCGCTTAATAAGAAGTTCAAGATTGAACTATTTTAGGAAATTTGAGTGGTTAACGGGAGAATTGTAGCTTTAGCAGGACGGGGTTTTCAAAAAACGATACAGTCACCGCGTGAGTCTTTTTTGCTCAGCGCCGCAGGAGCAGCAAACGTCGGAGTGTGTTTTTTTTCCCAAAATTGGCAACAAGTTTCGAGTCCCCAGAGCACAGGAAAGACTAAATTATTGTTTTAAGGCCCGAAAAGGTGCTAACTAAATACAAAAGGATCCAAAATATATTTTGTCAAATCGATAGAAAATTATTCTATAACAAATTATTCAAAAGTGTGGGCATGGCAGTTTTGAGCGGTTTATGGGCGTGGCAACCAACTCCGCTTGCGCTGCGTCTATTTCTATAGAATCGGTATGCATAATCTCAACCTTCTACCATGTATAGTTCCTGAGATTTCGACGTTCACACAGACGGACGGACAGGGTCAGATCGACTTGGCTATTCAGCATGATCAAGAATATAAGTTTATAAGGTCGGAAACGGTTCCTTCTGCCTGTTACATACTTTTCAACTGATCTAGTTTACCCTTTTACTCTACGTGTAACAGGTATAGCTCAGACTCTTCAACAACTAAATGTTGTCCTGGTGTCCTCCTTTAGAGTATACATCCGGTGCCTTCGATTGCCTGCGCCCAAGGGCGTCGCCAGGGTAGAGCCTAATTTTCTGCCTATCACGTAACTTTCCGTTGTTTATTTACACTATGTACTGTTCTGATTCTCTTAGCCAATCTACCTCCAATTCTACCGATATGCTTCAAATACATAAGCTGTTTGATAGGTGCTTTCACTAAGAGTTTCCAGTGTTGGAAGATGAATTCTACTGACCCCCACCCCCTGCTGATGGCCTGGCGACGCCCTTGCCTGCGTCGCTACTTCAACCACTCTGTTGACAGCATCCACAGTGGACCGCGCTTTCCTGAAGCCGAACTGGGAACGTGAGTGGTCTCCCGCTTCTGAGATAGCCCTCTCTAGCCGAACGCACACCAGTTTCTCTAGGAGCTTGCCAGTTCCATCGATGAGGCATATCGGCCGGAACAGTAAAGGCTCTTCAGTAGGCTTCCCTGGTTTTGGGAGGAGCAACAGTTTTTGGATTTCCAAGAGTTTGGGAGTTTCAGTCAGGCACTTGACCACTTGGCTGGAGAGAGGGAGCTAGTTGAAGCGCCCTGTTGGGATTCCCGTCGGGCCCGGGGGCCTTACCGTCCTTCAGTAGCTTCGCCAACTCCAGGACCTCCTCGCTGCTGACCGTGGCGTCTGCCTCGACGTGGCCATCTGTGGCAGCGTCGGCGGGACGTAACCTGCCCATCAATGGAAACAGATGCTCCGTTACACTGCGGTGGCCTGCTTGACTACCACCTTGTAGGCACTTCCCCATGGGTCACGAGGTAGCATTTCCGCTTGCTCTATGGCTAGCTGAGTATTTTCCTGCTCGCATTCACGGCGAGCCGTCTCTATATCCTGCTTTCCCCAGAACTGTGCCACTTTGTTGGCTACGTGTCATGCTTGTTTGCATGCTTTCGTCGCACGCGATCTTCAAATGCCTCCTCAGCGCGATAGCCGTCAGCTCTTCGCCCTCTCCACGCACCGAGGGTAAGAACTGGTCTCGGAATAACTGCGTGTCCAGGGTATCCGCTTTGTATTACCTATTTTCTTCCTGACTAGGTCTGCTAGCTGGGCTTGTGTGGTGGTTGGGCGTCCCAAATCACACATAATATACAAGCGAGCACAGCCAGTGTAATCCCGAGTCTCCACCTCGTGAGACTGAACCACAGACCCCAGTCCGGCATACCTGAACGTGTGAGGGTTCACTTGGTTTAATAGAGCCACGTCCAGCGTCGCAAATGCCTCTACCACCATCCTACCTCTCGCGTTGGTGGCAACTGACCCAACTCTCTGACCATGCGTTGGAGTCTGCCCAGTCTTGGCAGCGGCTACCTGTATGCCCCGCTAAGTAAGGCAAGATTCGCTCAGCGTTCTCGCACTGTCTGCACTAGCAGGACTTGGGTCGTCATGCAGTAATTCAGATTCAACTGAATTAAACACATCCTAGTGATGCATTTAGCCCCGTTAAGGCCCTCTGCGGCATTGTGTCCAGAAGACCCGTATCTGAAGCAGCACTGGCTTTTATCGACGACCCTTCTACAATAAGCCGCTATGTGGCCTTCCTCCAGATTGCGTAAAATATATTTACGCATAAAGTAAGCAAATTGTCTCCAAATAGTCCAAATATTTTGCTTCAAACCTAACGGTACTTTCTAAAAATATAATTGAAGTTATGCACACGTCTTCAAGCGAAATTGCTTGCGAAATTGCATTTCCAAAAGTAAACCTAAAAGGCATCATACTTTCAGTGAGGAGCTTCGATTTAAATAATTTAAAATGGATTTTAAAGTAGAAGGTACTTTGTATACAAAAACTAATAATTAACGATTTAGAGCTCTGTGTGTTTCCACACCTATATATTTTTGATTTACGGTGCACAGAGAAGGGTACCCACGGAGAAAAATTATTTGTGTTGAAAAAAATGTTAAACAAATTGTTTATTTTTGGACTCGCTACAATCGGAAAAAAGCTTCCATCCTTAACACAATTTCAGTAAAATGCAACCATAATATATCTGAGAAAATTATGGAAAGTGATCATGGTGGCCGTCCAAAAGTAGATTTCTCGATGTCATCATCTTTTCGCATCAAGATCAAAGCGACACCGTTTAGCTGAACTGGCCAAAATATGTAAGACCGCTGTATCTTCTTTACATAATGAATTTGAAAAAAAAAATTATTGCCAGCAGATCCGATTGAAATTATTTCGCTATTAATTCAGGCAAGCTTGTCTAAAAACCCATATCGTTTGATAACAAACTTTGTAAACACCAATATAGGCTTTGATTTATTTCCAAGTTATCAAAGTGTACTACATTCAAAGAAAATAAGATACCCTGAGTATGTTTTCGTTGATGAATCTCACCCTGAAGTGGAGTTACAGAGCTTATTAAATAACACAGCGTCAAGTATATTGGAGCTTTAAGCTGAGGTAGTCGAAACACTCACTGATAATTGTGTTAAAAATCTTTTATTAATTGGAAAGTGGGAATTTGATGGTAGTATCGGTCATAGCGAATATAATAAAAAGTTTTCCAATAATGATTTACAGGATAAAAAATTATTTGTTACATCCTACGGTACCTCTCCAAATATTTTCAAAAGGTAACCAACAAATAATTTAAAAAACTACAGACCATCGTCAACACGTTACTGCAGGCCAGTACGATTTCAATTTAAAAAATAGACAACCAAACTTTCAATCGAAGAGGAAAAGTATTTTAAGGAAAAAATAAACCTTCTAAATCTAACTGAAGTAATTTAAAAATAAATGTTGAACATAGCTTACAACCAAACATGGTGGATGGTGGATATGCAAGGCCTTAAGTGAATCTTCGTCTATGAAATGTTACTTATGTTGAGCAAGTCCCACAGAAATGAATAACTTGACAAAATGTATGAGTAAAGACGTAAAAACTGAATATTTTGAATTTGGTTTATTCGGTTTTTTGAGTATTTTTTCCGAAATAAAAATGTTGCAGGTGAGAGGTTCTGACCACAAAATAACAGTAATGAAAAGAAAGCAAAAAATACAGAAAGAATTTCGCAAAAAAATGGGTATCATAGTAGATAAGCCTAGACATGGTGGTAAAGGTTCTTCCAAAGACGGAAATGTGGCAAGAAAATTTGTTTCTAATCCCACATTGGCTTCAAAAATTACCGATATAAATGAAAATTTGATATATCGTTGTGCCACAATACTACATGCCATTGCATCGGGGTATCAAATTAATATTAACAAATTTAATACATATGCCCTCGATACAATGATCAACAATGAGATCCATGGTACTATTTGCCAGCTACAGTCCATAAGGTGCTAATTAATGGATCTGTAGTAATATAGCATGCGTTAGTGTCAATTAGAGAACTTTCGGAGGAAGCTGCGGAATCTAACAATAAAGAATTAAAAAAATGTAGACTTAATCACAGCCGGAAGATGTCACGCATTGCAACAGATGCAGACATTATGAATTCACTTCTAATAAGGTCCGACCCATTTATAAGCGGACACAGAAAGCTGGGAAAAAATGATAAGTCAGCGTCATTTGAGTCTGTATATGCCTTACTAGAGGAGGGATAATACTTGTTATCATTGTTTATTATCAACTTAAATAAATAACAATTGCAACAATTTAACATTTTCTCACTTTGTTTATATTTGTTTATGGTTATGTTGGAGTTTGGGGGTTCCCTGGGGGAGGATTTAACGCCAAATCATATTCATGATTTTACATTTTAAAAATATTTTTTAGACCATAATTTGATGTTCTGATCTTTTATGTTATATGGTCATGTTATATTTGGTTTAACAAATGCTGATACTTTTACGGGTGGAAGAATATTTTGGTTGCCGAAAAAATGGGGTTGGAGGGCCTCAATCTCAAAATCTATTAGGAGCCTGAACCCAAATCTTAGGCTTCTAGCTATACTGGAAGTATTTATGGCCGCTGCTCCATACAAGCAGTGTGCGTTACTTGGAAGCTCCTAATCTATTGTAATTTACTAGCACATAACACATACCAAAAATTTGTTTTGGTTCCATAATTCCACAATTGTGCAGATCTATTATGTACCTATACAGATCTCTTCACATATATATAGTGACATATCCATAAGTCCCTAAGACTTAAGCATATGCCTACATACTAATACACTTACAACATATACACCCCAATACAACATACACTACTCCGGATGTACCCAACAGATACCAGATAAGAAAAAGATTGTTATACGATCCTCGAGAATGGAAAAAACCCCAATTCTAGATAAGTCACCCAATGGTAGACTAAACATCCGTCCCCTAATTTAAACAATTCCTTGCTTAAGCCTCACCCCATCGTCACGTTCCCACGTTCAAAGCTCGGACCCGAAATCCCGAAAAGCAAAAGTATCGATTTCAATAAACAAATTATAAAAATCTAAGAGCACTTGTATCCAAGAGCAAATGCACTTGAATCCAAGAGAAACGCAAAGCTTTTTCTCTTCACGATCAGAATCCTAAATCTATCCGAATCCTTATCTATCTTTGCAGATCAGGTCACAGATATTCACTTGGCAGTGAATTAATATTTCTTTCAATATTATTACATTTCTAGTTGATGGTTTTCAGAGCGATTTACAGGCTTGAGTATTGAGATCGATACATTCGTGTATTCCAATCCTACAATTTATACTTGCACTTTTGTATGCAAACAATAATAAGTATTTAAAAAAAATTAAATTGTATTGTATTGTATTTGTGTTTGCTCTATTTGTGTTCGTTCCGCGCTTAATCAAAAACGAATATAATTAGGTCTGAAGGAGGTCAACTCCGAAAGCTGCGAATCAGAATAAAGATGGTGCTCTAACTATTCCGAAAGAATTAAAGAGGCGGGGCCTGGCCCAAAGGACACGGGTGCCGGACCCTCAGTGAATTTAAGATCCAAGATCAAAGGCCTCCAGACGCTGCGATGCTTGAATGCATCAAAGCACCCAGCGAACGTCTCAGTAAATTTGAAAGCTAAATTTTTATGACATCCACTGCCCAATTCATTCATATTAAAGATCTACCTAGATAAAATCTAGTCATTATGGGAAAAAGTTGAGTGGGAGTACGAAACGGTTTCTAGATTAGCCCTCCACAAATGAAGTAACGAAAAACTTCCGCTGCTCCAGAAAAAGTTTCGCCGCCTCTAGTTCATAGGCAAGGACAAATCTATCCGTCGATACGATCTTAAGAGGCTTCAGTCTTCCGCCATAGCTATCTACGTTTACAAATCCCGGCTACCTCCAGTGGAAAAATCATTTTACTTGAACCCCAAAACTAGCGCCGAAGCTCACGCCATTGTTAGCAAGTCTTCGCTTACATATGATGGGTTCCAATCCGCATGGTCAGCGCTTTAAGTTTGGTTTAAAAACAAGCGAAAATCCGGCCATAAAGAACATTCAGAGCACACTTCCAAGTCTCCACAGAAAATTTAGATTGCCTTTGGATTTTCTAGTTTTCGTCCAAGATGCCAAAGGTCACTCTCTCAGTCTTTAAGCAACAAGTCAGAAATCCCTGCCTGGGACGAGGTGAACTCTTTTCTCGAAAAAGATATCGCACACTAAAAGCAATTGAAGATGTTTCATCCTATACTTCCGTCCCACAACAATAAAAATAGCACAGGAACCCACGGCCTAGAAAGGTTAACTCCTTTAAGAAGCTTCCCCACGTGCCCACTCCTATGATCTCTGCTCCAAAGAGCCTCAATCAGTTAGGGTTTGTCCCCGTGCAAGGGACGCCACAATACGTTGCCTCATAAAGAAAATTCTTATACTTCCATTAGCGCAGTGCAGGCTTACAATTCTGACCAGCCCATTTCGAACACTTCTTATCATTTCGCCTCCAATCGGCAGGAGGCGTTTGAGCGCCAATCTGGCTGGGAACCTGCCGACGAGTACAATCGATCTCCATATTCTGGAAAGACTTTCAAATATTCCCTTGGCGGATCCACTATTTTTTCAGCGTTCACAGATTGACCTTTTGATAGGTGCGCATATTCTTCCGTCCGTCCTCCTATCAGCTTGAATCAGCGCAAGACACCATTTCCTGCCAAGTTTCTACGGCCACTAGTATAGTTTTGTCCTTTCCTTCAAAGATATCCATCGAATCGGAAACTACAATGGAAACACTTCTCACCAAATTTTCGGACGTAGAGGATCTTCCATGTACAGTAGTATGGAGTCTTGTGCAAAGAAAACTTCGTTTGAACGACCACCATATCTCTTGACGGGAAATATGTTGTATACCTACCCTTCAAGGATTCTGAGCACATCAATATGGGGCATTCCAGATTGTTCGCATAATTGCTAAGGAATGAGGCTCGCCTGGGATGGGAACAGTTTGAATGACGTCTTTCATCAAACGCCATTACTTCAGATTTTACTAAATCCTCTTTCGTAATGATCGTAGGGACATCACAGACTAACTTCAGACGGTCACGTTTAGAGTTAATTGTGCCCCTTTTTTGCCTGATATCGTACGTTGGCACGCTAAGGCAGACGAGTTCTTTTTTGTTATTTTGTCTCAACTAAGCTCTCTGTAAATGCGAATTACTCCAAACGCGAAGTACTATCGCAAAAGGAAAAGCTGTCATTAGATGGGATTAGTTTTTTCCTACAGAACTACTGCAACTATGCTATGGTTAAATTCGCAGTCGTGGGTACAGTTTCAACCGTGAACATAACGGAAGCAGAAGAGTTGGCTATAAGTGAATTATTGTGGCATGGCTCTGCGTGGCTAACTCAGGCAGAAGTCTCGTGGCATGCATCTAACGAAGCGGTGTCGGACCTTGATCTCGAAAAAAGATCTGTGGGATGCCATTTACCGTGCCCATCATGGGACGTCCTGAATCGGTTTTTAAATTTCAATCGCATGCTGCAGACGTCTATACGTCTATCCTACGTCCTATCCTACTGACTTAAATAGTAAACAGATCGAACAGATTCAACTCGTGCCGCAGAATCAACGTGCCGACTATCGCAATGGAGTGAGATGGAGTTTCGCGTCGAGAAGCAGCATCGAATGCGGACTCTTGCCCGAGAGCTGCTTGACACCGCAAGAAAGGTGTTCACCAACATCATCTTGGCGGACCCGAATTTCTACCGGCTGGGACATTCGGTGTGCTGGGTGCGGACCCTGATCCAACCAGGTGTCATGCAAAGCCAGAACGAGCGCCTTGTAGCACAAAGCACCGTGCTAGGATAAATGCTTTCCGGCACTTATAACCACTGACGCAGCTCGGATCCTTTGAAATCTAGGACATTGCGGGATGTTTGCGCCAACTACGTATGCCCAAGGGGACCGGTAGTTACACTTCGCTTAGTCTTAACTTCGATTACTTTTACTCCTATGATCTTCTACCAGTGTACAAGATCATTACCTGAGATAAAGAAAACCCTTCCCGAAGGGAACTACAGCCCCCACGAAACCTCTGAAATTTCGTAATTTTTCTGGGATATCGATAGATATTAGGGAATCAAATTTTATTAAAATATTAAAAGTTTGGGCGTGACCGGCTTGGCGGCTATAGGGCGTTATAGTGGGCGTAGCAAAATGCTTTTTTGCAAATAGATAGAAATTTACAAGACTAATAAAATTATGAAAAAATATTTAACAATTTATCAAAAGTTTAGGCGTGACAGTTTTGGGAGTGGCAAAAAGTTTTTTGTCAAATCAATAAAAATTTGGAAAAGTGGAAAAATGTAACTTATCTTACGCTAGGGGCATTTCATCCTTCAAAATAATTGTCCCTAATGATCTATTTTTGGCAATATGTTCTGGTGATTTTTGGCCGGATAGTATGGTGGCCATAGAGTGGACGTGGCAAAAAGTTTTTTGTTAAGTCGATAGAAACTTACAAGAGTAATACAAATACGAAAATTATTAAAACATTTTCAAAAGTGTGGGGGTGGCAGTTTTTGGCAGTTTGGGGGCGCTAAAGTGGGCGTGGCAATATGGTATCTATAGTGTATCTAGTATATGTGTGCTTAATCTCAACTTTCTAGCTCAATAGCTCCTGAGATCTCAACGTTCATACGGACGGACAAACAGATGGACAGACGGACAGGGTTAGACCGACTCTGCTATTGATCCTGATCAAGAATATATATACTTTACTTTCTATGGTCGGAAGCGCTTCCTTTTACCTGTTAAATACTTGTCCTTGGTGCTGTAGGATATCACTTGCTCTTTCCTAGCAGTGCAGGTAAGCTAAGGATATGGAGATTTGTGGGACAGAGAGAAAAATGTCTCGCTACTTGACATCTACATAAGAGTTAACCCGGTGCACTTGCTTCCCTCTCCTAACCCCGCTCGCTACACCCACTGCAGCTGCAGTCATTGTTCTGCACGTGGCGTCAGCGTATCCTTGACGAAGTTGTCTGCAGCGGAATGCGATGATACCGTGGGGTTTTGCTAAGCGTTGGGCCGCTAAGCTTACGAGCGGTCGGCGAAACGCTGGGCACTCAGTCGAATTAAGGCAGCTGAGCGGAGCTAATATTAAAATCAAAAATTTGTATTTAATTATAGATAATGAAACTAATTAAGCATCCAAGCAAATCAAACCGTTAAAGATACCATATGAAGTGGACCTACCATATGAAAACTTCAGGTACCTACACAGTGACCAATGGTAAACGAGAGAAATTATAGCACGCATTTCGATGCTTGGTTAAAGCAAATGCGATATACAACTTATATGAAAGGCAGCATCTTATAATGTGTTCTTCTTCGTCATATTTACTAACCCACTCTTCGCGTCGAGTACCTTTTCAGACCACTGCCTGCTATTATTTAGCATCGACTGGCAAGGCCTCAAAACAAACCCCAATGCAAAAAAATGAAACCAATTATTTAGGAAAGTCAGTCGGAATTGTTTTCCTTCCGAATAAGCTAATCCGAACGTTGTCACGCCAAAGAAATCGGTTGGCTTCAGCAATTTTAAAATACCTTACGCACACAAAAGGAATTCTTATTGGTCGTTGTATTTTTGAGAATATTTCAATGATTTAATGATGTATTCTTACTGAAAAGTACTTACGGAGTTTCCATATTTTTGAATGCAAAGAGAAACGACGTCTTCTCTTAAGAGTCTAACAGCAGCATGGAGAGGATGTTTTGTCTTGGTTTTAAGCATTTCAAACAACAAGGGTCCGGACATATGTTGAAAATCGTCAGTTGTTAGGTCATCCCAGTGTGTTGATATTATGCTGGAGCAATATTCTAACAGTGTGGACGCACCAACTTCTTCGGCAACGCAATAAAATCTTATACAAGATCTTACACCTACTGAAGTTACTAGTGCCCGCTCACATATTCCTAGAAGAGATGGTAAACCAAATCGATGTGCGGCTTTTAGTAGATCCAATGCTAGCCCGTCATTCTGCAAATCAATCAGATCAGTGTAAATCCAACGCAAGAGCGACAGCACCACATCCTCATTTAAATCACTCCAGTCCAGCTGTTGTATGTTGCTTAAAAGATCATTTCCCCACTTTTCAGAGCGAGCGTGAAGTACGATTTTATGTGCAGGAAATACTCTCGTCTGCGATCGGATGTAAATATCAGCATAAGTATTTTTATCAAATAATGAAGCAACAGTCAATGACAGTCGTGATAAAAAACTTGAGAGTCCACTTTCTTCGTTTTCAGAGGAAGCTATATTTTCGTTGTACTTGCGTTGTAATTCCACATAACATCGTTGTAGTTTAGTATATTCATCACTTTGCACCGCCAAGATTTTTTCCATTTTTAGTACGGAGAACGTCTCATTACTACCTTTAAATATACATTTAAAAAAAGTTCTGTAATAAACAGCTTTAACATAAGTATTTATACCCGTTACTCGTAGACTAAAAGGGTATAGTAGATTCGTGGGAAAGTATGTAACAGGCAGAAGGATGCGTTTCCGACCATATAAACTAAATATACTCTTGATCAGGATCAATAGTCGAGTGTACATCTTTGTGTCAGAATCTATTAAAGCTAGAAGGTTGAGATTAAGCATACAGACTCTAGAGACATAGACGCAGTGCAAGTTTGTTGACCCATGTTGCCACACCAACTCTACCGCCCACAAACCGTGCAAGCTGCAACGACCGAACTTTTGCAAAATTTGTTATATTTTTTCACATTTTTATTAGTATTGTAAGTTTCTATCGATTTGCCAAAAAAATGTTACCACGTCCACACTTTTGAAAACGCCCTAAACACTCATAAACAAACATAAACATTAAATTAATTTAATTGGTCTTGTAAATTTCTATCGATTTGTAAAAAAAACTTTTTGCCACGCCCACTCTAACGCCCTAAAACAGCCCAAAACTGCGACGCCCACTAATTTTGAAAAATCGTTTGATGTTTTTTGATGAATTTCGCGTTCGCATTCACACTAACTGAGTGACGAGTGTGTGATAGTCGGGGAACTCGACTATAGCAATCTCTCTTGTTTGAATCTGAATATGGAATTTGAACATTTCAGTAACACTATAGAATTTGTTTCACACTTTTGAAAGAAGATGTATATGTGTTTCATATTATTTTCATTTTTCTCAAGCTTTTTCGCCATTTTAATGTTCACAATGTGCAATAAGGCTTGACGGACAGAACGGACGTGTCTAATCCAATCACAGACCTTTGAAAAATGTTTTATTTTTTTCATTTTGTATATGTCCACTCAAGACCAAAAAAAGGTTGTCACACAATTTTCCTAGGTACTTGAAAAAAATGTTGTTCCCCAACAAATATTAAAGTTGTGGTAGGTCGCTTTAAGAAACGTTAATATTTACAACAATAATTTGTCTTTGACAAATAGAATTTAAACAAACGGTACTTAAGAAAAGCATATGATAAAAAGGATAGAAGTATGTAGAGAAGGGCGAAGGGTTGCGGTTGGTTTATTACGTTTCTGTTTAGTTGCATTTTAAATTTTGAGTCGTCAAGATCGTCGTCAGTACAAATTGTACTTACGAAAAGCAAATTACGACATAAAAGCGTTAAGTATTTCTGTTGTTTTATTGCGTTCAGTTCAGTTGCTTTTTCAATTTTTAATCGTCAAAATCGTCAGTGTGTTCTTAGAAATTTTTCGACTGATTTAAGGTTTGTATTTTGCAAGTAGCACATAATTAAATATGAATTGTATTACGCGTTTTTCTTTTCGTTTCGTTTATTTTCAATTATATTTTCATTTTCTCCATTATTTTAGCTTAACAGCATTAAACAGGTACATATGTAAATAGATGCTTATATTTATTATGTATTTTTATATTTATATTTTTATGTTGTTATTATTAATTATCATTGTCATGCAGATGTTTATTTATACCCTGGTATACCCTGGTAATATATTAACACGGCTACTGATACTGAAATTTGTACACTTGTGATTAAATAAAAAAAATGAAATATTTATTAAACCGGGATTTTGTTATATTTTTTGGGAACACTTCCCTTTCTTTGAAAGAAATATTATATCTACATAGATAATATATGGAATACATCTAGAAGACTGGGAAGAATACATCTAGAAGAAGGGATTGCTTACTGAAGCATTTCTGGGAATTAGTTAGTTAGAGTAGATTAGAGTCTCCATGTCCGTCAAAAAAGGTATGAAGGTAGAAATTGTAGGCCTTTTTAATTGATAAGTGAATGGATTACGCTTTCAAAAAGGTATTTTAGTTCCATTTAAACTCTAATATGTATAGGGAGTATGCTTAAACGACAACTAAGTCTTCGCACTATCTAACATCCATGTGGCATCCACCTCCATTTGCCAAAAATATTTTGACGTGCACCAATGTTTATACTAACGATGTCATTATTATAACTTCTAATATCAAACCAAAAACCTTTAAACAAGGTGAGATGAAAGTGTGCACTTTTTGTAAGCTTCCAGATAAAGTAGTAACTATTTCTATGACAAACTTTCTATTGTAATCGATGAGCATTTCATTTGGCTCTTAAAAAGGCACCTACACAGTTGAACACGTGAAATACGGACATATAATAGACCATGGTCAATATATGAGACCATATCTCAACAACAAGGCCTGCAGTTTATTATCTTTTCGGCAATAAATTTACGTAGAGATCATGCGAGAAAAAATCGGTGAGCGTCGGCCATTTAGCTGACTTCGGCTCATCCAAACTCATTATCCGCTCAGGGATGAGCGGACATTATGAAAATGAATCATATAATTGGTAGGCAAAGAGTCGTACTGAATTATTAGTTTTTATTTAAAGATTAAAGGACACGCTTCTCCCAAATACATCGCTCGTATGTGAATGCATATGCTGTCTAGGATGGAAGGCAAATAAAAATATATGTACATATGTATTTTCGCAACAATTGTGGCCGAACAGATACCTGTTTTCATAACATACCCATCAGATATGTGGGCACAAATTATTATAAAATACGAGTTTCTTCACGAAATGCACCCGCTGCTCTTAGTATTGATTTAATCGCAGCTGTATGTTCGGTCTTGAGTTGGTTCCGAATGTAGTGTGGTATAGCTCACTGTTATAAGACCCGATAATTACAACTGTTAGTATCAGCCCTGTCCATACTATGAATTTATCCAGTCCAAAGCGTTCTGACACAAATCATTTTTTTTTTTGAACGTACTACCGTCCTCGAAATCTAAGATATGTAACGTTTAACGAAATAGATTGATGATGGAAGGCAAGCGCACCTGTATTGGCGGGTGCACGCTTTAAAATCCGGCATATTTCCCATATTTCAGTTTTTTTCAGTGTTGTTCTTTTTCACTATATTCTTGTTTCATAAATTATTATTTTTTCAAATCAGTATCCTTCATCAAAAAAATATAAAAACGTAAGACAGTCGGTCTCGAGTAAATTCGGTTAGATTTTACTTAATATTTTATTGTTAACTTCCGCAATGTTATTTAAGTCCAATAAATTGTTCATTAGAATTTTTTAAATCATATGGAAACCCAAGTTCTAAAATAAATTTAAAATATTAAACGTGTTTAACTGTAACTGTAACTGAATTCAAATTATGTATACTTGCTGCACACAGGCAAAGAGTGATCGCCGATTAGTAGCGAAAACACTCAAAAAGGAATTAACCGTTGCTCGCAGGCAACTTGAGTGTTTGAGTACACAAGTTTCTTATATACATACATCGTTGTTCATTATACATATATGTTCATTATATATTCAACATAAAAAAATTGTAATTTACTTTTGTTTATTAAGCTTCCATGATATTCCCCGGTGTATAATTGGAAAATAAATTTTTTTTGCTTAACTTCTCTTCGTAATTTCCCTCAGTGTGTTGTGTGTGTTATATCCAATTTACATCTTATATGTTAATAAAATTCACTCAAATTTTTAATCCTCGGCAAACGATCGATTTCCCGGCGCATATGAGCTGAAATAAAAGCGTGGCATTTTACACGAATACTTTGAAAATGTACGAACACACAGATACTCTTACTCCAATTTCGAATCAAACGACTTTAAACAGACTTTTTATTTCAAATTTAACGCGAAAATTTAGACGCGCACTCTCTGAAAATGTATCCATCTTGGAAAAAATATTAGATTAGGTTAGCTTATAAAAAATATTTAATAATTAAAAAAATTCAATTTATATAAAATTAAATAAAAACACAAAAGTGATGTAAACTATTGCTTCTTCTTGGGTACATATTTTTATAACTTGTTGTAAAGCCTTATAAAATTTAATTTAAAAATAACTTCATATTCTCATTTTACAAGAAAACGAACTTTTCACAACTTGACTCCACGACGATTTGATTAGAAAAGAAATAAAACGGAAACTCTAGCCGGGTCTAGGCCATCAGAGGAAATCACGTTCAGCTGAGAGTCGCTCTATTTATAATTATCCCAAAACTTTCCGGGTGCAGCTGATAAAGAGTTGCACCTCGTCTTGTTATTCACTGCATTTAATATGACCCTAAATTAGAATCCCAAAGCTAAGCACAAGCTTCCTGTAGTTTGTCAATCCGGAGCTTTCAGAGTGATCTAACATAATAGTTTTAGTCGCTTTTAAAGATTTGATTTGTATGTTGTACTAGAAAAATTCATATTTCACTTAACCTTACTTGGTCCAGTCGTCCAAGTCGGGTATCCCCTCTATTGTTATCTGTTCATGCTAATAAGAGATACACTACCAAATGTTAAATTACGCAAACATTTCATATTAGTGAATTTGTTGGGTTGTTGTAAGGCGACCTTGAAGTTCTAAAAAGGCTGTATAGCAGTAAATCTGCGATTTCTCGGTTCACAAACTCAGATGCACCCATGGGATGCGGGTATAGCTTGGAGTATACTGTCTTATCATCGCTTGTTCGAATCGTGGCAATAACAAAAGTGTTAAATGGCAGTGTCTCGTTAGAGGCCGAAAATGACTTAGATCTGTTTGTAATCATGTTTTAAAATTTACATATTTTTTTTTACAGATTCTTGCTCGGCAATGTCATTTACGTTAGTGAAAGTTACTTTACTTCATAATTTCTGGCCTTATGGCTCAGTAATTGTATCAATCAAATAAGCAAGGTTTTATTTTGAGCAACCGTAAGCTTTCTGATCTTGGACAGAACGGAAGTACAAAAACATTTCAAAGCACATGTCTACCCTAGCTCCAATGCATGCAGCCATGAATCAACGTTCCATGCACCGCATTGCGTCACTCCGGATTACCGCTGTTAGATGTTTTCAGAGCGGAGCGCTGAACTCATTTTGGGCGTGTCAGCATTGTTTGTGTTAAGCTACTTAGGTGCTAGGTTTATGTAAAATTTCTTATTCGCTAAAGCAAATACATCGAGTGCCCTTTTTAATTATTAATGGGGGATTCTCCGTAATGCCAAAAAAAGGATGAATGAACCAATCAGACTAACGTTAAGGATCACTCCACGAACCAATGTTTGGGGGAGCTTGCGGCGTCAACCTCGTCCTTAAAACCAAGGGTATGCCCAGCACAATGCTCATGAGTGATGATCTTACTAAGCCAGGCCAATTTACGAACTCCGTTCCGTTGATGGTGGCTGATCGTTCGAAGGTTACCAGATGCGTTCCTTTAACGAGCACCTCTGTGCCGCCGTCCGTGTTAACACGGGCTGTTGCCTTGTTGATAATAACAATGCCGTCATCTACAGGCGTTACTGCCCTCAGGTGGCTTGGTTGAGTATGACATTGGGCCGTGTTTCCCGCTCGCAGAATGTGTTGTGCGTGGTTTCCGGGCACTCAGTGACCTTAAAAGTGTCTTCTTCACATTCTACCAACGTGTCTTTGTCAAGCCGAAGGATTACTGAATGCTGTGATACCGGGTAGACTGAGACCTTCTTACATCTGACCTCGACTCTAGGATAAGCTATTATTATATGGATTATGTTTTCGGACTGGATTTTAGCCCTAATTTTAGCGGCTTTTAATAAACTAACTATTGTAGGGTCTTTTCTAATAAGTGACTTCAGGATCGTGGAATTTACAATTTTAGCCTTTGCTAATGTTACAGTGAGAATTAAATTTTTTATTTCTGTATTGTATTGTATTTTTCAACATTCAATTTCTTGCTACCAGTGCCTCGTACAGATATGGGGTGTCAACCAAATTGTTTTTTCGGGCTTTGATAATTTTATTAATGGTGTCGGTTAGATTGTTTGTCTGTTTTTGACTCTATAGTAATCTGACTGGAATTTGAGTCCACTAGTGGAGCTTCAGTTCATCCTGCTTTTCAAAAAATCTGAGGCATCAGGAGTTCCCGCAACCACTTTAAGGGCTGTCTCCAAGAAAACTAGGCTCCTAACAATTATGTGGTGTATTTTAAGGACGGACAACAAGGTTCTCAGATGATCTGTATCAACATCTAGTAATTTGGGCATATACGATTGCGAAACAGAGTCGGAAAATTTTTCTGTCTCATGCCGTCACGTTGCTCAAACAACAGCACATTTTCGCCTACGACTTGGATCAAGTTGGCGTGAGAAAAGTCGGTAATCCGTGCATTTGTCGCTGCTAGGGTGCTGAGCGTTGTGAGGGCGAATCTGCAGTACAAACAAATGACACCACGATGGCTTTAATCTGGCTTACTAGCAAAAACAGACGTTCCCAGGTCCGACTTCCTAACCTTATATTGAATACCAACCCCAAAAACCCGGTTTCACATAGCTGGGTTGCATCTTTCGATGTTGTTTTGCAGTGTGGTAGCCCCACATATCGGATATCCACTGTACCTTTTAACTTATAAACACATTGTAGCACCAAAGACCCTAGAATAACAAGATGCGTAACGCCAAACGATTTTTTGGCCGTGGCTCTAGAGGTGGCTCCAGGCTCTCTCGAATTTTTGTTAGAGAGCGAGAGAGCGAAGAGCGCTACAGCGAACAGCTCTTTTCAACGCACAAAGTGATAGCAGACAACTGTATGTGTGCACACGTATGCTCATGCATTGTAAATTTGACAAAAATCTTCAAAGTTCTTTGACTTTAAATCTATATTATTTTTGATCAATTGGCACCATGCGAAAAATTCTTGTTTTGCATTGCCTTAACGTTATTATTATTTGAAAATAAAATAGAAATAGCCAAATCTTTGTACATATTATCACAAAAATAAATTTCAAAAATGACTTTATGTAAGAATATTTGTCATTAGAGTATTCATCTTGAGGCGTGTGAAAAATTAATAAGGCAATGATTGTTGAGTGCTTGTGTCCGCACTTCGTGCCTGAAGATATGAACAAAGCAAAGACACTAGAATAATTCTAGTTATCATATTTTTATGAAATTTATGAAATTACAGTAGTTATAATAATTTCTATTGTTTTTCCTTTAATTAATTAGTATATTTATTAAGTCATTTGACTTAAAATGATGTAACATTAATATTAAAAGTGTTTCAAAAAAATATTTCTCTTTTAAAAAATTGTCAGATGAGAGACAAATTAGAATTAAACATAACAAATTTTAACAAACAAATTTAAAAAACTTTAAAATTATAATAGTCAGGGCGCGAATTTTTAAAAATTTTTTTATTTTATCATATTGCTAGGAAATTGGCAAAAACTACCCTAATATGTACAATGTAAATTCGTTTCTTCGATCAGAATTGATTTCGGCCCGAAAATCGTCTTCTAGCACACCACGCACACATATACGCGTTCTCGTCTCTTGTTTTTACTCAGACAAGCAAGCAAATTCTATTTTTAGATTTTTTATGCTCTCAGCGGGAGCGAGCGGAAAGAGAGCAATTTTGGCAGTCACTAAAAAATTGGGTGCATAGTGCCAAACCAATGTACGTATGGCCGTTACGCATCTTGTTATTCTAGTGTCTTTGGTAGCACTTTGTTGCAATGTGCGCATTAACAGTCCGGTCCAAGTGCAAGCGTAACGCGAGCATCCACTTAAAGCCCAGCAAAACATAATTGCATAGTCAGCGATCTCACGCTGGTCAAAAGCGCTGACCGCATACCATGTGTGCCTATAGAATATAGATATATAGTAGCATAATATGCTTCACATATTACGCTTACACAAGCATTGTACATACAATCTTGCACATGCATAAACACATGAAACCAATTTACATTTTTGCTTACACTTAAGCGCATGATTTGTTGTGCATCCATACCGTTCTTTTTTCGTTCTTTTTTGTACACATATACTGATTAGACATTCCCGTTTCTCGCGACTCACTTCAAGCCGATCAAAAACTCTGTAGTCAGTCTTAAGCTGACAGTTTTAAAATAAAGACGCTCACTGAAATTATTCGTGTTTCAATTTATAATTGGCTTCAGCGTTGATCTTTGTCTTCGTCATAGACGGATCATTTATTCGACTCGAAATAGTAACTACGTAAGTGGCGCAGTCGGTAGGATGATACTAGTTGATGCGATATTAAACATATTCAATTCTCTGTGTGTCATCCGCTAAAGAACTACAACTTCAATATCTCGCGTCGGTAAATCGGTACAATTGGTTCAAAAAAAAAAAAAGAAAAAAATTTTTGTAAACCAACAACATATCCGAAACCACAGAGTGATTGTGAAAGTGAACAACTTAAAATTGTATCAAATTTTAAGAAGACGCCTTTGAATTCGCTGAGTAGTAAATCCACAAAAGGTTACTCAAAACAAAGCGAAATAGCAAAGTGTGCAACACATGAAAACAGCTAAACTAAGTGAAAACTAAATAAAAGTAATTACGACTAAGTGAACTACAATAACAACAGTTAACCTAAGCGATAAAAATAAATAAACTTAACCAGAAATAAACGAAGAATAATAATAACAGTGTAACTAAGTGAAAACTAAATAAAGTTAATTACAACTAAGTGAACCATAATAAAACAGCTAAACTAAGTGAAAATTGAATAAAAGTAATTACAACTAAGTGAACTACAATAACAACAGTTAACCTAAGCGAAAAATAAATAAACTTAACCAGAAATAAACGAACAATAATAATAACAGTGTAACCAAGTGAAAACTAAATAAACTTAATTACAACTAATTGAACCATAATATTAACAGCTAAATTAAGTGAAAATTAAATAAAAGTAACTACAACTAAGTGAACTACAATAACAACAGTTAACCTAAGCGAAAATAAATAAACTTAGCTAGAAATAAACGAACAATAACAATAACAGTGTAACCAAGTAAAAACTAAATAAACTTAATTACAACTAATTGAACCATAATAATAACAGCTAAATTAAGTAAAGACTTAATAAACTCAACTACAACTAAAATGAATTAAATGCAACTAAGTGAAACATTATAATAATAATAAGTGAGCGAACAACAAGAAACCCATCAAACACATAAACTTAAAACGAAGACACAAACAAATAGTGAGAACTCAAACCCTATCCAAATCGCGAACCAAAATAAAACCACAAACCTTATCTAAGCTACGAACAAACAATAATCAAAATTCAAGACCAACAAACTACAATGGCAGTAGCAGCGCCAACACAAATAGAACTGTCTGACTCGAATATGATTCAAGTCGAAAGACAAATACACGCAATCGAGGTTTTCAACGGAGATCCGAACACCTTGTATACTTTCATCAGTCGCATCGACTTCATCTTGGCTCTGTATCAGACCACAGATGAAAGACAAAAATTAATAATCTTTGGACACATCGAACGGAACATCAGTGGCGATGTTATCCGCACCCTCGCAGTAACCAACCTCAGCAGCTGGAGCGAACTCAGGACGCAGCTTATACTTAACTACAAGCCCCAAACACCGAACCACCAACTTCTGGAAGAATTCAGGAACACACAATATCGAGGCAACATTCGTCATTTCCTTGAAGAAGCCGAAAGAAAACGACAGATACTTATGAGTAAATTAGAACTAGAAAATAATACTAACGAAACCATTCTCTATACTAGATTAATACAAACCAGCATCGAAAATCTAATTCAAAAACTTCCAAGCCACATTTATCTCAGAATAATAAACTGTAATATTCCAAACCTGAGATCATTAATAAACATATTACAAGAAAAAGGTCTTTACGAGGCACCAACCTCAAGTAAAGATAATGTAAAGCCAACTTCAATTCCAAGCAAAGTAACAAACACTCCCCAGAATAGGCAAATGAACAATCAAACCAGACCCCTTGCACCCTTCCAACCATTCTATAACCACGCCTATCAACCCTATCACCAAGCACAATTCAGAAACGACAGAAGAGGAGAGACCAACAACAAATGACAACGAACAAGACAACCCCGAACAAGCAGAAATTTTTTGGTTAGTAGCCCCGGGTCAAGCCAATATATGACGATCAAACATAATAATACCGAATTGAAATGTCTAATTGATACTGGATCTACGATAAATATGCTCACGCGAAATATTTTTTAAACACCAACACAAGAAACCAATTACCTAATCCACACCAGTAATGGCCCGTTAATAATTAATGAACTTACGAACATACCACCTAACAACTACTTCCCTGTTGCCCAAGAGTTCTTGATCCACCCGTTCTCAGATCATTATGACATGCTGATTGGACGCAAATTGTTGTCCGAAGCCAAAGCAATAATCGACTATAAAAAGAAAACTGCCACTCTATTTAACAAAATATACAAGATAAAAGACGGTAACAACATTACCGAACAGAACCATATTCAAATGGACCCTTCATTTCCACAAGACCCCACTTACTTAGAAACCTCCACACTTCAGGAGAACTTGTTCCGATTAGAACACCTTAACGTAGAAGAAAAACTTAAATTAACTTATCTACTGACAAAATACCAAGACATCCAATTTCGTGAAGGTGACACGCTCACGTTCACAAACCAAGAAAAACATATTATTAACACCACACACAATATCCCCGTTTACTCTAAAGTTTATAGTTTCCAACAGACATATGAAAAGGAAGTAGAAAAACAGATCCAGGAGATGTTAGAACAGGGCATTATCCGAGAAAGTAATTCACCATACTGTAGCCCCATTTGGGTAGTACCGAAAAAACTAGATGCTTCTGGACAGCAGAAGCTTCGTATCGTAATAGATTATAGGAAATTGAACGAAATAACAATAAACGACAGATACCCCATACCTAACATAGATGAAATATTAGGGAAACTAGGGAGGTCAAATTATTTCACAACAATAGATCTTGCAAAGGGCTTTCATCAAATAGAAATGGACTCAGAGTCAATAGCCAAAACTGCCTTCTCTACAAAATATGGACACTACGAGTACACACGAATGCCATTCGGTCTTAAAAATGCCCCCGCTACATTTCAAAGATGTTGGCTCTGTATCAGACCACAGATGAAAGACAAAAATTAATAATCTTTGGACACATCGAACGGAACATCAGTGGCGATGTTATCCGCACCCTCGCAGTAACCAACCTCAGCAGCTGGAGCGAACTCAGGACGCAGCTTATACTTAACTACAAGCCCCAAACACCGAACCACCAACTTCTGGAAGAATTCAGGAACACACAATATCGAGGCAACATTCGTCATTTCCTTGAAGAAGCCGAAAGAAAACGACAGATACTTATGAGTAAATTAGAACTAGAAAATAATACTAACGAAACCATTCTCTATACTAGATTAATACAAACCAGCATCGAAAATCTAATTCAAAAACTTCCAAGCCACATTTATCTCAGAATAATAAACTGTAATATTCCAAACCTGAGATCATTAATAAACATATTACAAGAAAAAGGTCTTTACGAGGCACCAACCTCAAGTAAAGATAATGTAAAGCCAACTTCAATTCCAAGCAAAGTAACAAACACTCCCCAGAATAGGCAAATGAACAATCAAACCAGACCCCTTGCACCCTTCCAACCATTCTATAACCACGCCTATCAACCCTATCACCAAGCACAATTCAGAAACGACAGAAGAGGAGAGACCAACAACAAATGACAACGAACAAGACAACCCCGAACAAGCAGAAAATTTTTGGTTAGTAGCCCCGGGTCAAGCCAATATATGACGATCAAACATAATAATACCGAATTGAAATGTCTAATTGATACTGGATCTACGATAAATATGCTCACGCGAAATATTTTTTAAACACCAACACAAGAAACCAATTACCTAATCCACACCAGTAATGGCCCGTTAATAATTAATGAACTTACGAACATACCACCTAACAACTACTTCCCTGTTGCCCAAGAGTTCTTGATCCACCCGTTCTCAGATCATTATGACATGCTGATTGGACGCAAATTGTTGTCCGAAGCCAAAGCAATAATCGACTATAAAAAGAAAACTGCCACTCTATTTAACAAAATATACAAGATAAAAGACGGTAACAACATTACCGAACAGAACCATATTCAAATGGACCCTTCATTTCCACAAGACCCCACTTACTTAGAAACCTCCACACTTCAGGAGAACTTGTTCCGATTAGAACACCTTAACGTAGAAGAAAAACTTAAATTAACTTATCTACTGACAAAATACCAAGACATCCAATTTCGTGAAGGTGACACGCTCACGTTCACAAACCAAGAAAAACATATTATTAACACCACACACAATATCCCCGTTTACTCTAAAGTTTATAGTTTCCAACAGACATATGAAAAGGAAGTAGAAAAACAGATCCAGGAGATGTTAGAACAGGGCATTATCCGAGAAAGTAATTCACCATACTGTAGCCCCATTTGGGTAGTACCGAAAAAACTAGATGCTTCTGGACAGCAGAAGCTTCGTATCGTAATAGATTATAGGAAATTGAACGAAATAACAATAAACGACAGATACCCCATACCTAACATAGATGAAATATTAGGGAAACTAGGGAGGTCAAATTATTTCACAACAATAGATCTTGCAAAGGGCTTTCATCAAATAGAAATGGACTCAGAGTTAATAGCCAAAACTGCCTTCTCTACAAAATATGGACACTACGAGTACACACGAATGCCATTCGGTCTTAAAAATGCCCCCGCTACATTTCAAAGATGCATGAACAATTTACTCCGTCCACTTTTAAATAAATGTTGTCTAGTATACCTAGACGACATCATAGTTTTCTCCACCTCTTTAGAAGAACATCTTCAAGCCTTACAAGCTGTTTTCGAAAAATTATCACAGGCAAACTTAAAATTACAACTAGATAAATGCGAGTTCTTAAAACAAGAGACAACCTTCTTAGGACATGTTATTACTAAAGACGCGATTAAACCAAACCCGGATAAAATCAAAGCTATAGTTAAATATCCGCTACCAAGAAAAACTAAAAAAATTAAAGCCTTTTTAGGACTTACAGGATATTATAGGAAATTTATACCTAATTTTTCAGACATTGCCAAACCCCTGACCAAGTGCCTAAAGAAAGGAGCAACAATAGATATAAACAGTTTAGAATACTTAGAAGCATTCCAAAAGTTAAAATTATTAATATCTGAAGATCCGATCCTAAAAATACCGAATTTCGAGAGGAAATTTACATTAACAACAGATGCCAGCAATGTAGCTTTAGGAGCTGTTTTATCACAAGACGGACACCCTATTAGTTACATCAGCAGAACACTAAATGAACATGAAATTAATTATAGCGCCATAGAAAAAGAATTATTAGCAATAGTTTGGGCCATCAAAACCTTCAGACACTATCTGTTAGGACGACATTTCGAAGTAGCTTCTGACCATCAACCCTTGTGCTGGCTACACAAATTAAAAGAACCGAATTCAAAATTAACTAGATGGAAATTTAGACTTTCGGAATATGACTTCGACATAAAATATATTAAAGGAAAGGAAAATTACGTAGCAGATGCACTTTCTAGAGTAAAGATAGAAGAAACATTTTTTGGCGAATCTACACAACATAGTGCTGAAGAAGACAGTAGCAATTTGATCGGACTATCAGAGAAAGCTATCAATCAACATAAAAGACAAATCATCTTTACCAAAGGTTCCAATTAAACAGAAATAGAAACTTACTTCAAAAAACAAATTATACATCTTTCATATGAAGAAATGACCGCGGAAATAGCCAAACGATATCTACTTGACTACTTCTGTTCAAAAAACAGCGCTCTGTACATCGAAAGCGATGCAGATCTCGAAGTAATTCAAAAAACATATAAAGAAACAATGATCCAAGATATACAAAGATTTTCCGAAGCCTTATCTTACTAAAAAACATTCCCACATACGCAAATTTCAAAGAACTCATTCTAAAAACACATGAAAAACTTCTACACCCCGGAATACAGAAAACTGTTAAACTTTTCGGCGAGACATACTACTTCCCAAATAGCCAACTCCTTATCCAAAATATAATTAACGAATGCCAAGTTTGTAACTTAGCAAAAACTGAACACCGAAATACAAAAATGCCAATGAAAGTCACCCCTAAACCCACCCTTCGCCACCCTTGAGCAGATTAAAACAAAAGATTGGATAGAGTGCAAAAATGTTCTTATGCGCATATTCAATCACTTGGGGAAACCCGAAATTCTAAAGGCAGATAGAGATGGCGCATTTTCTAGTTTAGCCCTTAAACGTTGGCTCGAAACTGAAAATGTAGAATTACAACTCAATACCACAAAAACAGGTGTTGCAGATATAGAAAGGCTCCATAAAACAATTAACGAAAAAATCCGTATCATAACCAATTCCGATGACAATGAAGCTAAACTCAGTTAAATAGAAACCACAAGACCAAACATGACACTACTGGACAAACTCCTGCCCACATATTTATTTATGCTGGACAACCAATTCTAGATACACAACACAACAAAGAAATTAAAATCAACGGAATAAACAAAGACCGAACAGAATATAACGTCGACACTAGATATAGAAAAGGACTGTTGCAAAAAGGGAAATTAGAAAACCCTTTTAAATTAACAAAGAACGTCGAACAAACTGACGAAGACCATTATAAAATCACCAATAGGAATAGAGAGACACATTACTACAAGACCCAATTTAAAAAACAGGAAAAAAATAATAAACTTCCCATTTCACAGGCCCCTGGTTCATCATAATACCCCTCCTCACGTTTATCATAGGAGACATCCCTATTTACCTACCCTAAAGATACTTATTTTGAAGAACATGGCAAAGTCTATAACCAAAATTGTAAAGAAATAAACAACGAATGTATTAAGAAAATTACAAAAAGAACTAAACCAATATGCTATTTCATCCCTACAACAGTTAACCAGATAATTAAATATGTAGAGCCAAACAATATACTTACTTGGAATATAAAAAATACTATTATAGAACAAGATTGCCAAGAAATAAATATAAATGTAACAATTAACGGCAACAAAATAATAACAATAAAACAATGTAAAATCAAAATAGGAAAAATAACGTTAAACGAAAACCAGCTGAATTCCGAAATAAATCTAACACCATTGTACACACCCATTGAACTAATAAAAATAAAACCAATAGAACATAAGGACATTGTAAAACTAATATCAAATAATAATATTACAGTCTCTATTATCGTATCACTCACATTTTAGTATAGTTTGTATCTACTTAAAACTAAAAATAACAAAAACATTTATGGAAACACAAGACATAAACCCAACTGCATTACCAAGATTATATGCGTCAAGCCCAATACAGGCATAAGCTTCCTTTTAAGGGGAGGGAAGTAGCATAATATGCTTCACATATTACGCTTACACAAGCATTGTACATACAATCTTGCACATGTATAAACACATGAAACCAATTTACATTTTTGCTTACACTTAAGCGCATGATTTGTTGTGCATCCATACCGTTCTTTTTTGTACACATATACTGATTAGACATTCCCGTTTCTCGCGACTCACTTCAAGCCGATCAAAAACTCTGTACAGTCAGTCTTAATCTGACAGTTTTAAAATAAAGACGCTCACTGAAATTATTCGTGTTTCAATTTATAATTGGCTTCAGCGTTGATCTTTGTCTTCGTCATAGACGGATCATTTATTCGACTCGAAATAGTAACTACGTAAGTGGCGCAGTCGGTAGGATGATACTAGTTGATGCGATATTAAACATATTCAATTCTCTGTGTGTCATCCGCTAAAGAACTACAACTTCAATATCTCGCGTCGGTAAATCGGTACAATTGGTTCAAAAAAAAAAAAAGAAAAAAATTTTTGTAAACCAACAACATATCCGAAACCACAGAGTGATTGTGAAAGTGAACAACTTAAAATTGTATCAAATTTTAAGAAGACGCCTTTGAATTCGCTGAGTAGTAAATCCACAAAAGGTTACTCAAAACAAAGCGAAATAGCAAAGTGTGCAACACATGAAAACAGCTAAACTAAGTGAAAACTAAATAAAAGTAATTACGACTAAGTGAACTACAATAACAACAGTTAACCTAAGCGATAAAAATAAATAAACTTAACCAGAAATAAACGAAGAATAATAATAACAGTGTAACTAAGTGAAAACTAAATAAAGTTAATTACAACTAAGTGAACCATAATAAAACAGCTAAACTAAGTGAAAATTGAATAAAAGTAATTACAACTAAGTGAACTACAATAACAACAGTTAACCTAAGCGAAAAATAAATAAACTTAACCAGAAATAAACGAACAATAACAATAACAGTGTAACCAAGTAAAAACTAAATAAACTTAATTACAACTAATTGAACCATAATATTAACAGCTAAATTAAGTGAAAATTAAATAAAAGTAACTACAACTAAGTGAACTACAATAACAACAGTTAACCTAAGCGAAAATAAATAAACTTAGCTAGAAATAAACGAACAATAACAATAACAGTGTAACCAAGTAAAAACTAAATAAACTTAATTACAACTAATTGAACCATAATAATAACAGCTAAATTAAGTAAAGACTTAATAAACTCAACTACAACTAAAATGAATTAAATGCAACTAAGTGAAACATTATAATAATAATAAGTGAGCGAACAACAAGAAACCCATCAAACACATAAACTTAAAACGAAGACACAAACAAATAGTGAGAACTCAAACCCTATCCAAATCGCGAACCAAAATAAAACCACAAACCTTATCTAAGCTACGAACAAACAATAATCAAAATTCAAGACCAACAAACTACAATGGCAGTAGCAGCGCCAACACAAATAGAACTGTCTGACTCGAATATGATTCAAGTCGAAAGACAAATACACGCAATCGAGTTCGTTCTAAGAAAAAGAACAAAACAAAGTAGGAAAACAAAATGTGTAAAGAGTTTCTTGACAGTCTCAAAAGTGTGTAAACTTGGAATTTGTTGTTTATTTTCTTGTATATTTAATATTTTTAATTTGTTTTTTGATTTATAAGTAAAATAAATATTGTTTAATTATATTTTATAAAAAAATTGCGTTTAATTAAGCAAATTAAAATTAATTCGGCATTCCACAGTCTTCGGGTGGAGACGTGTTTCTTTCAAGCTACGAATAGCAAGTTCTAAAAACTACAACAGTATAGTGAAAGTTAAACACAAAGTGTAAAGTGCAGTTTGCACAACTAACAATTATTGACTATAGTAATTATTTACTAAAATAAATAATTATTCCATATTGTTCTGGTAATTGTTATATGTGGACTTAGAACAATGAATCAAAACGACATACGTTCTCAGCGACAATGTGAACAAGACGAGCGCCGGCTCTCTTTACAACGCAACAATGCATACTTTTCTTTCGTCTCACCGCAAATCGGTGATCGAGCACCCTCACCTTCAACTAACTCGAAACTTTTGCCCTCAGCGAACGACAGACCGCGTTCTTGCTCTCCCTCTCTGCCTGCTTCGGCTCACAAGTCGTGGAGCGAAGAGACCGCCTCTCCTACCCCGCTCCTCTCGCAGCGCCAAACGACCGTCCCGGGTAACTGTAACACTGCAATAACGAGTGCAGTGACCTCACTGGCAACTGCCACAACATCAACTTCGTCAGCGGCCCAACTAATTATCGCTGTGCCAGCTGTAAATAATTCAGCAGCACTGACCGTTTGCAACAACAATAATGCACGTAAAGAAGAATCAAAACAAAAGCAGAAGTCGATTTCGACTGTGCAGACTGGCATGGATCGCTACATCCAAATCAAGAGAAAGCTCAGCCCTCAAAACAATAAGGCAGGTAATCAAGCCAAAATCAATCGAACCAACAACGGCAATGAAAACTCTGCAGTAAATAATTCAAACCGATATGCTATCTTGGCTGATTCTGCGACCGAACAACCCAACGAAAAAACGGTAGGGGAACCAAAAAAGACCAGGCCTCCACCAATTTTCATACGAGAACAAAGTACAAATGCACTTGTAAATAAACTCGTTGCTTTGATTGGTGACAGCAAGTTCCACATTATCCCACTTAAAAAAGGAAATATTCATGAAATAAAACTACAGATCCAAACAGAAGCAGACCACCGTATAGTGACTAAATACCTAAATGATGCTGGTAAAAACTACTACACATACCAATTAAAAAGTTGCAAAGGGCTACAGGTAGTACTTAAGGGCATTGAAGCAACAGTGACACCAGCTGAGATAATTGAGGCTCTGAAGGCCAAAAACTTTTCTGCAAAGACAGCTATTAATATTTTAAACAAAGACAAAGTTCCGCAGCCACTATTCAAAATAGAACTCGAACCAGAGCTCCAGGCACTAAAGAAAAACGAAGTGCACCCAATATACAATTTACAGTACTTGCTACATCGGAGGATCACCGTGGAGGAGCCGCACAAACGTATCAATCCAGTTCAATGTACTAATTGCCAAGAATACGGCCACACCAAGGCATACTGCACCCTTAAGTCCGTATGTGTTGTCTGTAGCGAACCTCATACTACCGCAAACTGCCCCAAAAACAAGGACGATAAGTCTGTGAAGAAATGCAGTAACTGCGGGGAAAAACATACTGCAAACTACAGAGGCTGTGTGGTGTACAAAGAATTGAAGAGCCGCCTAAACAAACGTATTGCCACAGCACATACATACAACAAAGTCAATTTCTACTCTCCGCAACCGATTTTTCAACCACCCCTAACTGTCCCAAGCACTACTCCAACAATTTCTTTCGCTAGCGCCCTAAAATCCGGACTAGAAGTGCCCGCCCCACCGACAAGAACTGCTCATTCCGAACATACACCGACAAACATCCAACAAACACAACAAAGTGGCATCGAAGCTATGATGCTATCCCTACAGCAAAGCATGAAAGACTTCATGACGTTCATGCAAAATACTTTGCAAGAGCTCATGAAAAACCAAAATATCCTGATTCAACTTCTTGTATCTTCAAAATCCCCATAATGGCTTCCCTACGGATATCTCTGTGGAACGCAAATGGCGTTTCACGGCATACACAAGAGCTCACACAGTTCATTTACGAAAAAAACATCGACGTAATGCTACTATCAGAAACGCACCTCACAAATAAAAACAATTTTCATATACCAGGATACTTGTTCTATGGTACAAATCATCCAGATGGTAAAGCTCATGGAGGCACTGGAATACTCATCAGAAATCGCATAAAACACCACCACTTAAACAATTTTGACAAAAACTACTTACAATCTACGTCCATAGCCTTACAACTCAACAATGGTTCAACGACTCTAGCCGCAGTCTACTGCCCACCGCGCTTTCCAATCTCTGAGGATCAATTCATGGAATTCTTTAACACACTAGGTGACAGGTTCATCGCAGCGGGTGACTATAACGCCAAGCACACCCATTGGGGATCTCGACTTGTGTCGCCAAAGGGTAAGCAATTGTACAATGCGCTTACGAAGCCAGAAAACAAGCTAGACTATGTATCCCCGGGTAAGCCTACATACTGGCCAGCAGACCCAAGAAAAATCCCAGACCTGATCGATTTTGCAATTACTAAACATGTCCCCCGCAACATGGTCACCGCCGAAGCACTAGCAGATTTATCATCAGATCACTCACCTGTTTTTCTAAATATGCTAACTCGCCCCCACATCGTCGACCCACCGTATAGACTCACAAATTTTAGAACAAACTGGCCAAGGTATCAAAAGTATGTCTGTTCACACATAGAACTAACGACGGCATTATCTACAAAGGAGGATATAGACAAGTCAACGGAAACTCTTGAAAACATTTTAGTTTCGGCTGCAAAGGCTTCAACCCCGCCAGTGACGTATGCAAAACCAAACTACATCAAAACTAATCGCGAAATCGAGCGGCTGGTATTAGATAAACGACGCCTACGAAGGGATTGGCAGTCTAATAGATCACCAATTACTAAGCACATGCTTAAGATAGCCACACGCAGGCTTACCAATGCTCTCAAACAAGAGGAAAAAAACAGCCAACGTTCATATATCGAGCAACTCTCTCCCACCAGCACTAAGTACCCTCTTTGGAGAGCTCACAGAAACCTAAAGACTCCAATAGCGCCAATTATGCCACTACGAAGTCCCTCTGGCACCTGGTTTCGAAGTGATGAAGAAAGAGCCAGTGCTTTCGCTGACCATTTACAAAATGTATTCCGACCAAATCCCTCTACCAACACATTTATTCTCCCTCCTTTAATAGCAGCCAATCTAGATCCTCAAGAACCCTTTGAATTCCGACCATGTGAACTAGCAAAGGTTATCAAAGAGCAACTGAACCCAAGAAAATCGCCTGGCTACGACCTAATAACTCCAAGAATGCTCATTGAACTCCCAAAGTGTGCTATTCTTCACATCTGCCTGTTGTTCAACGCAATCGCCAAGCTTGGATACTTCCCTCAAAAATGGAAAAAGTCGACCATAGTAATGATTCCAAAGCCAGGAAAAGATAAAACGCAGCCATCATCATATAGACCGATAAGCTTACTAACATGTCTTTCAAAGCTGTTTGAAAAAATGCTACTCCTTCGGATTAGCCCTCATCTTAGAATAAACAACACACTTCCAACACATCAATTTGGCTTTAGAGAAAAACATGGAACCATCGAACAGGTCAACCGAATCACGTCAGAAATTCGTACTGCTTTTGAACATCGAGAATACTGCACAGCCATTTTTCTAGACGTCGCGCAGGCATTTGACAGAGTGTGGCTCGATGGACTTTTGTTTAAAATAATCAAGCTGTTGCCCCAAAACACACATAAGCTACTGAAGTCATACCTATATAACAGAGTGTTTTCAATAAGATGCGATACAAGCACTTCACGCGATTGCGCAATCGAAGCTGGAGTGCCGCAAGGCAGTGTACTGGGTCCAATCTTATACACCCTGTATACGGCGGATTTCCCCATAGACTACAATCTAACAACCTCCACGTTCGCTGATGATACCGCGATACTCAGTCGCTCGAAATGCCCAATAAAAGCCACGGCACTCCTATCCCGACACTTAACATCTGTAGAACGATGGCTTGCCGACTGGAGAATTTCAATAAATGTTCAAAAATGCAAGCAGGTTACCTTTACCTTAAACAAACAAACATGCCCACCACTGGTCTTGAATAACATATGCATTCCACAAGCCGACGAGGTAACATATCTGGGAGTTCATCTGGACAGGCGGCTCACTTGGCGCAAACATATAGAAGCCAAATCGAAACATCTTAAACTTAAAGCAAGGAACCTCCACTGGCTCATAAATGCTCGCTCTCCACTTAGTCTGGAGTTCAAAGCTCTTCTATACAACTCCGTCTTAAAACCTATCTGGACTTATGGCTCCGAGCTGTGGGGCAACGCATCCAGAAGTAACATAGACATTATTCAGCGAGCACAGTCAAGAATTCTGAGAATTATCACTGGAGCGCCGTGGTACCTTCGGAACGAAAACATACACAGAGACCTAAAAATCAAATTAGTAATCGAAGTAATAGCTGAGAAAAAAACGAAGTATAACGAAAAGCTGACCACCCATACAAATCCCCTCGCAAGAAAACTAATCCGAGTATGCAGTCAAAGCCGGCTGCACCGCAACGACCTCCCAGCCCAGCAATAAACTTATTAGGGCATTAATGAAAAAAAAAAACTATCACTAAGTGAAAGTTAATTAAGTTAGATTAAGATTTGAACACTTATTGTTAGTCTCTTAACACAAAGGGAAGATTCAATAAATAATAAAAATTAAAAAAAAAAAAAAAAATTAAGCAAAAAACCCTTTATTTTTAGCTTTAAAGTCAAAAATTCAACTTATTTTACAGTGTGTAAACAGTTTCTTGACAAACTGTATATAAATAATTACAATTAATTCGCGGTTTGTTGTTTATAAAAAAAAGTATTTTTATTGATCAAAAACTTAAGCGAATGTCGGAGACAAATTCACGTCTTACACAATTGAAGTATGAATAAAATCTAAATCTAATTTGCAAAGCGAACGCTTAGCAAACCCTTGGCTGAGCTTATTTACTTCTTCATATTGAGCGTACATAGGCTCTCATTTATGTTTACGTTAATTAGGCGCTCTCTTGAGTGGATTGCGCATGGATATAGATCAGCCGAGTTTGAGCTACGTGGAAAGTTTTGACCCTTAAAGCTGTGTTAGCAGTTTTGACCCTCTGGTGGGAGTCGCGAATGCGGCTGCGGATGTTTATGTCTGTTGGATTGGGTGCCTTCTTGAGTGGATCACTCATGGGTACTTATCAGCCGAGAACTTGAGCTGCGTAAGCGGTTTTGACCCTTTGGTGGGAATAACTGATTCGGCAGCAGATGTTAATGATTACATTAGGGTAGGCTGGATTTGTTATTGTCACCAGAATTTGGGTTCTTATTGGATACATGATTTTATGACTTATATCCTAAGGCATTCTATGATTTTGTGTATGGCTGTTCCTATGTGGTTATGTATGTGTGTGTGTGTGTAAGTATATGTGGTCTTATACTATGGCACATATGCTACTATATATATATTATATACAATTAAATTCTTGCAATATATATAAGTGAAAAAAATATATTTTTTATTTCACTAAATGATTACAAAACTTTTTAGTTGAGAAGAACACCGACCTTTTACAATTGGGTCTCAAACTGAACTCTGATAATTATTCTGATTTGATTGACGTTTAAGCCTCGGTATCGAGCTTTTCCAATATGGACTTTAGACTTTAGGATTCTGATCGTGAAGAGAAAAAGCTTTGCGTTTCTCTTGGATTCAAGTGCATTTGCTCTTGGATACAAGTGCTCTTAGATTCTTATAATTTGTTTATTGAAATCGATACTTTTGTTTTTCGGGATTTCGGGTCCGAGCATTGAGCGTGGGAACGTGACGATGGGGTGAGGCTTAAGCAAGGAATTGTTTAAATTAGGGGACGGATGTTTAGTCTACCATTGGGTGACTTATCTAGAATTGGGGTTTTTTCCATTCTCGAGGATCGTATAACAATCTTTTTCTTATCTGGTATCTGTTGGGTACATCCGGAGTAGTGTATGTTGTATTGGGGTGTATATGTTGTAAGTGTATTAGTATGTAGGCATATGCTTAAGTCTTAGGGACTTATGGATATGTCACTCCCCCAACCTTTGAATTTGGCCTGTCCTCAGGTCGTAAAATTTGGGTATAAGGTAATATTATTTCCTTGTTGAATATTTTCATTGACATTATTTTCAAGGTGCGTGTGTTCTTTTTGCTTACGATATTTGACAATGATTTTCTTAGGTATATTTTTAAACTTATATGCTACATACAGAGTCAAACTAATTATCATTATGACGAACGTTGTAATGCATATAATTTGGAAAAAGTTATAGTGTTTTACATGGGATTCTATCATTTCTCTCGTTTGTAAGTGATTTATTGGTTCTAGACGTGTTACATTGTTGGTGATATAAATTGTTTGTGTAAAGTCTGCTAGATTATTAGAGATTAAGAATTCATCTATTTGCATGGTACAATTTTTTAATTTTAATGATGTTGTTTCCTGATATTAATATTTTATTTTTATACAGTCTTGGTTAACAGCTGTTTCAGGAATATTCCATGTTAATAGTATATTTGGTTCTATATAATTTATTTGTTAGTTTTTATGTGTTTTAATATATTTGCATTGAGCTTGCTCTTGTTTGATGATTCCAATAATACATTTGTCGAATATTACCCTATTGGTATCTTTATGGAATACTTGGTTATCAAATATGTAGAATTTATCGAATATTTGCTCGGTTAGAATATAATTATGTTCATCTGGGTACGGAACAATTTGGAATATTGGAGCTTTAGTGACTTCGCTGGGAACATGGGAAATAATCAAAATTTCGTTCGTGTCTGTTTAAAGCCAAGTTGACGTTTTTATCTTTAGCATTTTTTCTGAATTTACATGTTTTAAATAGTCATGCTTTAGTAACTTTGGATTGAAAATTCCTAGTTTAGTTAATTGCATACCCAATTCTATGTCTTCTATAGATAGATATAGTATGCAACTAAGCATTATTAGAAGTATGTTGTGTACTTTGTGCTTCTTTGGTTGGTCTGGAATTATCATATTTGCTCTTATTAAATTTTTTCTGTTTCTTAAATTTTGACTTATAGTGAACGATTTTCCTGCCACGGTTTGTTTCTTCGAAATGTTTATCATCTACGTGTTCAATCCTTCCTGTCTTTTTGAATGGATTGGTTATTTTACTTTTTACAAGTGGGGCCTGTCTATATTTTATATCAACTTCAAAATCGTGCCTATTCTTATTGAAGTATTCTATCTTATCGATTTTATTTTGTTGTACGTTAAAGTCTGGGCTGCCTGCATATAGGAAAATGTCTGCTGGAAATCTTTTGGTACTATTATGTTTGGTTTTATGATTGTATAGGATTGTATAGAATTGTTTCGAATTTTGTGCACCTATCTTCAATATTTTGCTCGCTACCAATGATTCTTAGCTTTTCGTTTACGGTCTTGTGGAATCTTTCTATATCAGATATACCGTTTTTGCTAGTCGTTATAGAAATTTGTACACCTTCAGATCTTAACCAATTTTGTAAGGCTATACACATAAAAGCTGAGTCTTTGTCTGCTTTAATTTCTTGCGGTTTTCCCATATCATTGAATATTTTAGTAATGGCTCTTTTTGCTTCTAGCCAATCTCTACTTTTTTCTTCAACTAGTGGTGCAAATTTGGATTAGATATCAATGCAAGATAAGAAGATCTTGTTTCCTGTGAGATAAAAATCTATCACGTATTTTTCTCTTGTGTTAAATATTTCTGGTGTTGTTTCATATGTCAATTTCGTGTTTCGATGTTCTGTTTTTGCTAGATTACAAATTTCACATTCATTGATAATGTTTTGAATAAGCTTTTGACTATCAGGATAGTAATATTCTTCTATAAATAAATTGATTGTTTTTTCTATACCAGGATGTAAAAGTTCCTTATGTTTCCTTAAGATTAAATCTTTGAATTCTGCATACGTTAGTATATCAATTAACTTTGTGGTACATCTCAAGAGTTTTGTGAAATTGTTAGGGCTTATAATTTCAGTAAACGCTCTCTGGAAGATCAGAAAATCTTCGTCATTAGGGAAATAAATTGCACTCTTTTTGGTACACACATATTCCTTAATGAGGTTTTTGGCGAGTTCAGGTGTCATTTCTTTATAGACTATTTTAATCTTTAATTTTTGAAAGAAATGTTGTACACTTGTTGTATCGTTATCGCCTTTTTCTATCTCTATTTGTCTAGAGAAGAAATTTATTGGTCTTTCTGTTATAGATATGTAATTTAGATTATCTTCAATGGCACTGTGTATAGTTGCGTCTGCGCTGTTTGCGACCTCGCCAACCATAACTTCTTCTATTTTCGTGCGGGAAAGAGCTTCCGCGTCATGGTTTTCTTTGCCAAATAAGTATGACCTGAAATATTTTGTAGCCCAAACTATAGCTAACAATTCTTTTTCAATCGTAGCATAGTTGATTTCATGTTCGTTTAGCGTTCTACTGGCATAACAAACTGGCTTGTGATTTTGTGATAACACTGCACCAATAGCTACGTTGCTAGCATCAGTTGTCAAAGAAAAAGGTTTTGAAAAATCAGGATAGATTAATATCGGGTCTGAAGTTATCAAAACTTAATTTTTCAAATGATTCGATGTATTCTTTACATTTGGTGTCTATTATAGCACCTTTCTTTAATTTGAGGGTCATGGGTTTAACTATTTTGGCAAAGTTAGGAATAAACTTGCGATAGAATCCACATAATCCCAAAAATTATTTTATTTGCTTAGGTGTCTTGGGTAATGGAAAATTTGTAATTGCTTTGGTTTTATTTGGATTTGGTTTGATGCCATTTGTTGTGACGATGTGTCCTAGGAATTCAGTTTCTTTCTTCATGAATTCACATTTATCTAGTTGCAACTATAAATTAGCGTCTCTCAGTTTTTCAAAGACTTTCTTTAGGGATAAAATGTGTTCTTCCACTGAAATGGAATAAACAATAATATCGTCTAAACAGACTAAACAGTCTTTGTAAATTAAATCTTCCAGAAGATTATTCATGCATCTCTGAAAAGTAGCTGGAGCGTTTTTTAAACCAAAAGGCATACGAGTATATTCATAATGCCCATGCTTAGTTGAAAATGCTGTTTTTGCAATAGAATTTTCATCCATCTGGATTTGGTTTTGTTTAACATTTCGGTATAGTTCGATTTATCAACAGGGTCACTTTCTAATTCTAACTTATCGAACATAATCCAGTATTGTGTTTCTAGTTTTTCTATAAACTTACAGATACTTCCTGGGTATGATATGTCTTCTAATTATCTGATGAGTGTTACATAAGGTCTATGGTCTTTGAATGCCATTGCCAGTGATTTCTTCATGTCCAGTCATAAGTTAGCTCTTTCCTGGGTTACGACTTCTAAGGCTGAATCCGCTAATAACCGCTTCACTACTCCATATATGACGTGTGCCTGTCTGGCTTCCTGTGTTGGGTATTAACTGAGCAATTGTTCCACTTGGTTGACGAATACAGATAATTTGCCAGGTGCGCCATCGTAGTAATTTAATTCCTTGATTTGGTTTAGTAGTTGGTTTAGATGTTTCTGAGAGTTGTGGGACTGCCATGATGTCTTTTGTTTTCTGGAGTTTATTTAGGTTTTAAGTTTGCTTTAAACTTGGTTTTACGTTTTCTTTAAACTTGGTTTTAAGTTTTCTTTAAACTTGGTTTTAAGTTTTCTTTAAACTTGGTTTTAAGTTTTCTTTAAACTTGGTTTTAAGTTTTCTTTAAACTTGGGTTTAAGTTTCGGAATTAAAAAATTTAAATTAATTTTTGTTTCCGACCGCACGGGATTTTACTTTGAATACTACTTTCACGTAGATTCTTTTACGGATCTCTAAAATATTTTCGAATCACTATTTTAATTCGATGATCTTGGATAGCTAGACGTATAGCATATCATTCAGTTGATCAGTACCGTACTAAAAGGACTCTTTTATTTTATTGGATCCTACCGACTGCGCCAATTAAATTCTTGCAATATTTATAAGTGAAAAAAATATAATTTTTATTTCACTAAATGATTACAAAACTTTTTATTTGAGAAGAACACCGACCTTTTACAATTAGGTCTCAAACTGAACTCTGATAATTATTCTGATTTGATTGACGTTTAAGCCTCGGTATCGAGCTTTTCCAATATGGACTTTAGACTTTAGGATTCTGATCGTGAAGAGAAAAAGCTTTGCGTTTCTCTTGGATTCAAGTGCATTTGCTCTTGGATTCAAGTGCATTTGCTCTTGGATACAAGTGCTCTTAGATTCTTATAATTTGTTTATTGAAATCGATACTTTTGTTTTTCGGGATTTCGGGTCCGAGCATTGAGCGTGGGAACGTGACGATGGGGTGAGGGTTAAGCAAGGAATTGTTTAAATTAGGGGACGGATGTTTTTTCTACCAGTGGGTGACTTATCTAGAATTGGGGTTTTTTCTATTCTCGAGGATCGTATAACAGTCTTTTTCTTATCTGGTATCTGTTGGGTACATCCGGAGTAGTCTATGTTGTATTGGGGTGTATATGTTGTAAGTGTATTAGTATGTAGGCATATGCTTAAGTCTTAGGGACTTATGGATATGTCACTATACATATTTATAAGCCGATTCGCTGCAAGCTAAGCCGGGAGCGCTTCTCCTCGATTTAGGCAAAAAACAGTAAGCCAGATTTAAGTTAAAACATCCTGGTCTCATTCTACGTTTGGAAATTAAAAGGAAAAATAAAGGCACCATAAACTATGGTAGAAATTTTAAAAATTAAAATTTTCCTAAAAAAAGGAAATATGATATGAATGATTAAGAGGTTTAAATTGTAAATCATGAATAAAATATAAAAATAAAAAAAAAAAAACAAAAAAGGGAAATATACTGGTAAAGAAGAATACCCACTATCGACAAGAGGAATATTAGTAGTCCGCCTGCGCCTCTGATTTATGGCTTATTAAGCAATATAATTGGACTGGCAGATTTTAATAAAAGATCTTACCAAAACGATAAGTCATACAAATGTTTCACACAGACAGGTATGTACATAAAGACACAATAAATAAGCACGCCTGCCTATACATATATTGGTAGAATGTTTTACCGAAGCACGCCAATTACTACACAAAATAAACAATAAACACATATAATTTGGACATATCGGTACCTACAATTTTTGATAGTCCAATAACTATCTTAGTAAATGAACCCAAAATGAATTACAAGAGGATTTCAAAGAAAAAGATTACAAGATCTAACAATACCAGCGGTAAAAGAGTTGACAGAAATAGAAGAGGAATCTTCTGAAACAGAGTCTAACAAAAGTACCACGAGGAAATAGCTGGGAAAAGCAGGGAATATGTGTGACATATTTCGTCCACAATACCTGAAATCGGCAGCCACTAGCAGTAGTGGTAATCAAAACATATATAATTGGTCATTTATCATACAAGGTTGAAAATGAAAAGACTATTATCGGTATAATAAATTAAGGGCGAATCGCCTGATGCCATTAAATAACAAAATGATTAATCCACAACAGCGCGGTAAAACGGCAGGGCAAAATATATCAGAGATGGAAAATATCCGTAAGTCACTTGAAACAGCGTATAAGTTATTGCCCTTTAATCGATTCTCTCACATCTTGTGTTCCTACATAGCTCTGGGTAAACACAAAAATTCTAAGTCGTGGAGCAAAATAAAAATTTTGCTAAAAAATTCGTTGGTTAAATTGTGCCGAAGAACTCCCGTGAGTTATTAACTGTTTGAAAAAAACTGATTTTCCGGAATGGGCATTGCCCATTGGTGGATCACATCGCAGACAGTAGGAAAAAAAGAGAACAGCGAAAGCGCAGCAGTAGCAGCAGCAGCCCGCCAAAAGGAAGAGGAATAAGAACACGTCGACGATGAAGAAGCTGAAGCTGAAACAACCGAAGAGGAGGCAGAGAAAGAAACAGAAGAAGAAGGGGGAGAGACGACAAGAACCTGGAAAAGTACACAGGAAAAATATTAAAATTTAAACACGCTCGAAGTCGGTAGACAAAAAGTGAGCTAGCGACAAACTCCGAAATCAGAAGACAACAATAGTAACAAAAACAACAACAGCGACATTTTCATCAACAACAACAACAACAGCAATTTAAAATTCTGGCATCCACCCATAATAAAACATAAGTATAACAAAATAATAAAGTATATTATTATTATTATATTATTATTACTATATTATTATTATTATATTGTTATTATTATATTATTATTATTATATTATTATTTTTATATTATTATTATTATATTATTATTATTGGTAATATTATTTTATTATATTTTCAACCCAGTTCCTAGAGATCTTCTGAAAGAAACAATTCTTTTCTCGTACAATGCTCTGAAAGCAAAATTGCCGCGGCAAGCTAAATTATTATTGCACGCAAAATTAAAAAAAAAAAAACGAAAGAAAAGTAAGCAAATGCATTCCATATTTTCTGCCCACAACTTTTGTTAAGTTCAAATTTGTTTAGGTTTAGGCTTGTTTTATGCAGGTGTTGTCCGAATTTAAAGCCCACATGGCAAACCCTAATAATATAATAAGACCCTCAGCTTTTAGTTCAAATGAGAGACCGGTACCCTCAGAAAGACCCGACCTGCCTGAACAGCATCGCGTAGACATGAGTGTCGAACAGTAGACAGCATTAATTGGCCAAACGGTGGTCCAAGTTTTACCTGGACTGATAAAACAAATGAATAACGATACTCTTGACTTTACTGACGTGAGCGATCAGGTCGTCGAGCCCGAATACAGAAATAATTTAGTGGACTTTGACAGGGTGCCCGATATCGTAAAATCTATCAGGGAATTCTCTGGAAATCCAGCAGAATTTGGGTCTTGGAAAAGGAGCGTTGATAGAATCATGGAGACTTATACCCCATTTGTGGGTACTCCAAGATATTATGGTATGCGTCATACCATAAGAAATAAAATTGTTGGAAGTGCTGATGTGGCATCGAGTCCTACAGCATTCCGCTGGACTGGAAGGCCATGTCGATAAACGGGACATAGCTACCTTGGAATACCAAATGTCAACTTTGGTTGAAGGCCACCAGCAGTCGGTGGAAGACTTCCACCAGGACGTCTACAAAAATCTTTCTCTAATTCTAAATAAGGTCGGCTGCATGCAAATGAGCGGAGAATCCGAGCACTTCGTTAGAAAAATGTTGAAAAAGCTCTGGATACTTTTATTAGAGGCCTTCGAGGAGATTTACCTCGCCTTTTGGCAATAAAAGAGCCAGCTGATCTCCCCTCAGCTTTACATTATTGCCTTAAACTTGAAAATCAAACTTTCAGGTCAAACCATGCGGCAAATAAGGGTCAACTGTCGGGTTTGTGACAGTTTTTGTCAGTTTCTTTCTTCATGAATTCACATTTATCTAGTTGCAACTATAAATTAGCGTCTCTCAGTTTTTCAAAGACTTTCTTTAGGGATAAAAGGTGTTCTTCCAATGAAGTGGAATAATCAATAATATCTAAACTAAACAGTATTTGTAGATTAAATCTTCCAGAAGATTATTCATACATCTCTGAAAAGTAGCTGGAGCGTTTTTTAAACCAAAAGGCATACGAGTATATTCATAATGCCCATGCTTAGTTGAAAATGCTGTTTTTGCAATAGAATTTTCATCCATCTGGATTTGGTGAAATCCCTTAGCTAGATCTATTGTTGTAAAGTATTGGCATCTACCTAATTTGTCCAATATCTCACCCATTCGGGGAATGGGAAATTTGTCGTTAACAGTTATCTCATTTAGATTCCTGTAATCGACTACCAACCTGCATTTTTTTTCCCAGAGGCGTCTGCCTTCTTGGGGACCACCCAAATAGGAGAACAATAAGGGGACTTCGATTTTCGAACAATCCCTTGTTCTATCATTTCTTTAATTTGTTTGTTGACTTCTTGGTCAACGCTTTGAGGGTACTTGTAGGGTTTACGGTATACTGGGTCTTCGTGTTGAGTTTGGATGACATGTTTAATAGTACTGGTGAAGGTCAAATTTTCGCCCTCTTTGTACTGAATGTCTCTTTATTCGTATAGGACCTTCTTTAAACATTCAACTTCCTCTGCATTTAAGTGTTCGAGTCTATACTCGTTACATTCGCGTAACTCATTATTAATCGCGAAGTTGGCTATATCGTTGTCAACGGACATGGGATCGAGATGTGTTACATCATTGTCCACTGTGTCTTTAACAACATTTGAAATGAGGCATTTGGGTAATGCAGTCTCCTTCTCTTGATGTTGATGCTTTGGTTTAAGGCACTTAGGTGGGTTCTTAACCTTTTGCATTTTTGCTTTGATTCTGTCCACTAGAGCGGAATCATTCTCTTGTTTTGGGTCAAGGCGTTTGGATGCGGTCTCGCCCTTCTTTTTTTCATAGAGAAACTTAAATACTTTTGAGCCTAGTCTTACTGTTTCGTTAGCATAATCTATTTTGGCTTTTGTATCTTCTAAATACTTTCGACCTAACAAGAAATCATAGTTATCAGAAAATTTGTGAATGTAGAATTTTTGAGCAGACGGACATACTGAAGTAGGATTTATTATTATACTTTTCTTTAGTTTTATTGGTCCCTTAATAGTGTATACTGTTACGCTTCCTTCCTTTTCTTCTAAATTCTCAACATTTTCTTATGTTTCTCTTATGATGTTAATTGATGATCCTGTATCGATCATTCCCTTATAATTTTTATTATGATGAATTATTTTTACATAGGGACTTGTATGTCCTTCTCTAGCTTGAGGTAGCTTCTCCGAGGTAGCTTGATGAAAATTTACATCCATCCTGCTTTGGTCACTCTGACTCTCGCGTTGTCTTTTTACTGGCCCTTGTCTGTTTATATTATTTGATGTCGAAGGTTGGAAGTTAAGGGTGTTATTAAGTGGGTTGTTCTGCTGAGCTTGTGTTAATTCTCGTCTAAATGCATAATAATTCCCTCTTTGATTATTTGGTATGAATTTTGGTATAATTTGTCATAGGTTGAGTCGAATTTTGAGGTGGTTGTGTATTCTGATTCGTGCTAGGGTAATAATTACTGTAGTTGTAATTTATATTATTGTAATATTTTTGATTATAGTTTTCCCTGTTCCTTTGTTCATTTCTGTTCTATTAGAACGGTGATTTTCTGGAATAGCATCATAAAGGCCTAATTCCATTGATGCTTGTTTTAATTTATAAATGGTAACAATATCTTTACGTGCCAAAGACATATAAATTCTATCCGGCAGTTTTCGATCTATTACTGATTTAACGGTTTTGTTTAACATTTCGGTATAATTCGATTTATCAACAGGGTCACTTTCTAATTCTAACTTATCGAACATAATCCAGTATTGTGTTTCTAGTTTTTCTATAAACTTACAGATACTTCCTGGGTATGATATGTCTTCTAATTATCTGATGAGTGTTACATAAGGTCTATGGTCTTTGAATGCCATTGCCAGTGATTTCTTCATGTCCAGTCATGTGTTAGCTCTTTCCTGGGTTACGACTTCTAAGGCTGAATCCGCTAATAACCGCTTCACTACTCCATATATGACGTGTGCCTGTCTGGCTTCCTGTGTTGGGTATTAACTGAGCAATTGTTCCACTTGGTTGACGAATACAGATAATTTGCCAGGTGCGCCATCGTAGTAATTTAATTCCTTGATTTGGTTTAGTAGTTGGTTTAGATGTTTCTGAGAGTTGTGGGACTGCCATGATGTCTTTTGTTTTCTGGAGTTTATTTAGGTTTTAAGTTTGCTTTAAACTTGGTTTTACGTTTTCTTTAAACTTGGTTTTAAGTTTTCTTTAAACTTGGTTTTAAGTTTTCTTTAAACTTGGTTTTAAGTTTTCTTTAAACTTGGTTTTAAGTTTTCTTTAAACTTGGTTTTAAGTTTTCTTTAAACTTGGTTTTAAGTTTTCTTTAAACTTGGTTTTAAGTTTCGGAATTAAAAAATTTAAATTATTGTTTCCGACCGCACGGGATTTTACTTTGAATACTACTTTCACGTAGATTCTTTTACGGATCTCTAAAATATTTTCGAATCACTATTTTAATTCGCTGATCTTGGATAGCTAGACGTATAGCATATCATTTAGTTGATCAGTACCGTACTAAAAGGACTCTTTTATTTTATTGGATCCTACCGACTGCGCCAATTAAATTCTTGCAATATTTATAAGTGAAAAAATATAATTTTTATTTCACTAAATGATTACAAAACTTTTTATTTGAGAAGAACACCGACCTTTTACAATTAGGTCTCAAACTGAACTCTGATAATTATTCTGATTTGATTGACGTTTAAGCCTCGGTATCGAGCTTTTCCAATATGGACTTTAGACTTTAGGATTCTGATCGTGAAGAGAAAAAGCTTTGCGTTTCTCTTGGATTCAAGTGCATTTGCTCTTGGATTCAAGTGCATTTGCTCTTGGATACAAGTGCTCTTAGATTCTTATAATTTGTTTATTGAAATCGATACTTTTGTTTTTCGGGATTTCGGGTCCGAGCATTGAGCGTGGGAACGTGACGATGGGGTGAGGGTTAAGCAAGGAATTGTTTAAATTAGGGGACGGAGGTTTAGTCTACCAGTGGGTGACTTATCTAGAATTGGGGTTTTTTCTATTCTCGAGGATCGTATAACAGTCTTTTTCTTATCTGGTATCTGTTGGGTACATCCGGAGTAGTGTATGTTGTATTGGGGTGTATATGTTGTAAGTGTATTAGTATGTAGGCATATGCTTAAGTCTTAGGGACTTATGGATATGTCACTATACATATGTATAAGCCGATTCGCTGCAAGCTAAGCCGGAAGCGCTTCTCATCGATTTAGGCAAAAAACAGTAAGCCAGATTGAAGTTAAAACATCCTGGTCTCATTCTACGTTTGGAAATTAAAAGGAAAAATAAAGGCACCATAAACTATGGTAGAAATTGTAAAAATTAAAATTTTCCTAAAAAAAGTAAAATATGATATGAATGATTAAGAGGTTTAAATTGTAAATCATGAATAAAATATAAAAATAAAAAAAAAAAAATAAAAAAACGAAATATACTGGTAAAGAAGAATACCCACTATCGACAAGAGGAATATTAGTAGTCCGCCTGCACCTCTGATTTATGTCTTATTAAGCAATATAATTGGACTGGCAGATATTAATAAAAGATCTTACCAAAACGATAAGTCATACAAATGTTTCACACAGACAGGTATGTACATAAAGACACAATAAATAAGCACGCCTGCCTATACATATATTGGTAGAATGTTTTACCGAAGCACGCCAATTATTACACAAAATAAACAATAAACACATATAATTTGGACATATCGGTACCTACAATTTTTGATAGTCTAATAACTATCTTAGTAAATGAACCCAAAATGAATTACAAGAGGATTTCAAAGAAAAAGATTACAAGATCTAACAATACCAGCGGTAAAAGAGTTGACAGAAATAGAATAGGAATCTTCTGAAACAGAGTCTAACAAAAGTACCACGAGGAAATAGCTGGGAAAAGCAGGGAATATGTGTGACATATTTCGTCCACAATACCTGAAATCGGCAGCCACTAGCAGTAGTGGTAATCAAAACATATATAATTGGTCATTTATCATACAAGGTTGAAAATGAAAAGACTATTATCGGTATAATAAATTAAGGGCGAATCGCCTGATGCCATTAAATAACAAAATGATTAATCCACAACAGCGCGGTAAAACGGCAGGGCAAAATATATCAGAGATGGAAAATATCCGTAAGTCACTTGAAACAGCGTATAAGTTATTGCCCTTTAATCGATTCTCTCACATCTTGTGTTCCTACATAGCTCTGGGTAAACGCAAAAATTCTAAGTCGTGGAGCAAAATAAAAATTTTGCTAAAAAATTCGTTGGTTAAATTGTGCCGAAGAAACTCCCGTGAGTTATTAACTGTTTGAAAAAAAACTGATTTTCCGGAATGGGCATTGACCATTGGTGGATCACATTTTCTGTGAGGCCAGCCCGCAGAAAACCTTCTTTGGACTGCTGACGTGGATTCCCCAGTAGCCCAGGCAAAAAGCATACTATTCACCCAGCCAAGAGGAGTGACCGCAGAAAACCTTCTTTGGACTGCTGACGTGGATTCCCCAGTAGCCCAGGCAAAAAGCATACTATTCACCCAGCCAAGAGGAGTGACCGCAACAATTTTATGTTAATTTAGCGCAAAACGAAGAACAGCAATTTTGCCGAAAAGAAGAAGGAAAAAGTAGAAGTAGAACGCCGAGAACTAACGGAAATACAGAAGAGCAACACGGATAACAGTTAACAGTGCAATCCAAAACGGTGAAACGACGAAGTGGCGACACACATAAAGTAAAATCTGAAAAGTAAAAGCAAAAGTAACGGCAAAAGTAACGGCAAAAGTAACGGCAAAAGTAACGGCAAAAGTAAAAACGACGAACGGCGGAAACCGGCTGCGTGATCCAAATCGCAGACAGTAAGGAAAAAAAAAAAGAGAACAGCGAAAGCACAGCAGTAGCAGCAGCAGCCCGCCAAAAGGAAGAGGAATAAGAACACGTCGACGATGAAGAAGCTGAAGCTGAAACAACCGAAGAGAAGGCAGAGAAAGAAACAGAAGAAGAAGGGGGAGAGACGACAAGAACCTGGAAAAGTACACAGGAAAAATATTAAAATTTAAACACGCTCGAAGTCGGTAGACAAAAAGTGAGCTAGCGACAAACTCCGAAATCAGAAGAAAACAATAGTAACAAAAACAACAACAGCGACATTATCATCAACAACAACAACAGCAATTTAATATTCTGGCATCCACCCATGATAAAAAATAAGTATAACAAAAAAATAAAGTATATTATTATTATTATATTATTATTACTATATTATTATTATTATATTGTTATTATTATAGTATTATTATTATTATATTATTATTTTTATATTATTATTATATATATTATATATATATATTATATTATATATTATTATATATATTATATATATTATATATAATTAAATACTTGCAATATTTATAAGTGAAAAAAATATAATTTTTATTTCACTAAATGATTACAATCTTTTTATTTGAGAAGAACACCGACCTTTTACAATTAGGTCTCAAACTGAACTCTGATAATTATTCTGATTTGATTGACGTTCAAGCCTCGGTATCGAGCTTTTCTAATATGGACTTTAGACTTTAGGATTCTGATCGTGAAGAGAAAAAGCTTTGCGTTTCTCTTGGATTCAAGTGCATTTGCTCTTGGATACAAGTGCTCTTAGATTCTTATAATTTGTTTATTGAAATCGATACTTTTGTTTTTCGGGATTTCGGGTCCGAGCATTGAACGTGGGAATGTGACGATGGGGTGAGGCTTAAGCAAGGAATTGTTTAAATTAGGGGACGGATGTTTAGTCTACCAGTGGGTGACTTATCTAGAATTGGGGTTTTTTTTAACAATCTTATTCTTTCTGGTATCTGTTGGGTACATCCGGAGTAGTGTATGTTGTATTGGGGTGTATATGTTGTAAGTGTATTAGTATGTAGGCATATGCTTAAGTCTTAGGGACTTATGGATATGTCACTCCCCCAACCTTTGAATTTGGCCTGTCCTCAGGTCGTAAAATTTGGGTATAAGGTAATATTATTTCCTTGTTGAATATTTTCATTGACATTATTTTCAAGGTGCGTGTGTTCTTTTTGCTTACGATATTTGACAATGATTTTCTTAGGTATATTTTTAAACTTATATGCTACATACAGAGTCAAACTAATTATCATTATGACGAACGTTGTAATGCATATAATTTGGAAAAAGTTATAGTGTTTTACATGGGATTCTATCATTTCTCTCGTTTGTAAGTGATTTATTGGTTCTAGACGTGTTACATTGTTGGTGATATAAATTGTTTGTGTAAAGTCTGCTAGATTATTAGAGATTAAGAATTCATCTATTTGCATGGTACAATTTTTTAATTTTAATGATGTTGTTTCCTGATATTAATATTTTATTTTTATACAGTCTTGGTTAACAGCTGTTTCAGGAATATTCCATGTTAATAGTATATTTGGTTCTATATAATTTATTTGTTAGTTTTTATGTGTTTTAATATATTTGCATTGAGCTTGCTCTTGTTTGATGATTCCAATAATACATTTGTCGAATATTACCCTATTGGTATCTTTATGGAATACTTGGTTATCAAATATGTAGAATTTATCGAATATTTGCTCGGTTAGAATATAATTATGTTCATCTGGGTACGGAACAATTTGGAATATTGGAGCTTTAGTGACTTCGCTGGGAACATGGGAAATAATCAAAATTTCGTTCGTGTCTGTTTAAAGCCAAGTTGACGTTTTTATCTTTAGCATTTTTTCTGAATTTACATGTTTTAAATAGTCATGCTTTAGTAACTTTGGATTGAAAATTCCTAGTTTAGTTAATTGCATACCCAATTCTATGTCTTCTATATATTCTGTAAATTGCTCTAGGTTAAATATTAGTACCGCAATTTGTTGGTGTCGTTCTTTATCTACTTTGAGCTTATTAATTATATCTATACCACTATTGATTACATCTAGAATCGTGTTTAGGTCATGGGTTTTTACAGAGTCTTCTGACATGTTGTTTATTTTTTCTTCTAACTCTTCTCTGTCATCCTCATCTAAAGTGCCGAATAAGTATTTGTATGCTTTTCCTACTACGTTTAAAAGACCTCTTTTACTTCGACTAATAATTCTTAACCAATTTATTTCTCGTTTTAATTTGTCGACTAAATATTGTATTTGTGGTACATTAGGATAGTTGTTTGCTTCACTTACTATATCTTCGAACATGAGCATTGTCTTTGTTATGTTTATGCTTAAATAATGGTATTCATAGCTGGTTGGAATTTCCATTGTTCCTGTTTGGAAGGTATCCATTTTTCGCGTTTATTGGATTTACTTCTATATTGTTGCACTTGACCGTGATGATAAGTGATAGTATGCAACTAAGCATTATTAGAAGTATGTTGTGTACTTTGTGTTTCTTTGGTTGGTCTGGAATTATCATATTTGCTCTTATTAAACCTTTTCTGTTTCTTAAATTTTGACTTATAGTGAACGATTTTCCTGCCACGATTTGTTTCTTCGAAATGTTTATCATCTACTTGTTCAATTCTGCCTGTCTTTTTAAATGGATTGGTTATTTTACTTTTTACAAGTGGGGCTTGTCTATATTTTATATCAACTTCAAAATCGTGTCTATTCTTATTGAGGTATTCTATCCTATCGATTTTGTTTTGTTGTACATTAAAATCTGGACTGCCTGCATATAGGAAAATGTCTGCTGGAAATCTTTTAGTACTATTATGTTTAGTTTTGTGATTGTATATGTATAGAATTGTTTCGAATTTTGTGCACCTATCTTCAATATTTTGTTCGCTACCAATGATTCTTAGCTTTTCGTTTACGGTCTTGTGGAATCTTTCTATATCAGATATACCATTTTTGCTAGTCGTTATAGAAATTTGTACACCTTCAGATCTTAACCAATTTTGTAAGGCTATACACATAAAAGCTGAGTCTTTGTCTGCTTTAATTTCTTGCGGTTTTCCCATATCATTGAATATTTTAGTAATGGCTCTTTTTGCTTCTAGCCAATCTCTACTTTTTACTTCAACTAGTGATGCAAATTTCGAATAGATATCAATGCAAGATAAGAAGATCTGGTTTCCTGTGAGATAAAAATCTATCACGTATTTTTCTCTTGTGTTAAATATTTCTGGTGTAGTCTCATATGTCAATTTCGTGTTTCGATGTTCTGTTTTTGCTAGATTACAAATTTCACATTCATTGATAATGTTTTGAATAAGCTTTTGACTATCAGGATAGTAATATTCTTCTATAAATAAATTGATTGTTTTTTCTATACCAGGATGTAAAAGTTCCTTATGTTTCCTTAAGATTAAATCTTTGAATTCTGCATACGTTAGTATATCAATTAACTTTGTGGTACATCTCAAGAGTTTTGTGAAATTGTTAGGGCTTATAATTTCAGTAAACGCTCTCTGGAAGATCAGAAAATCTTCGTCATTAGGGAAATAAATTGCACTCTTTTTGGTACACACATATTCCTTAATGAGGTTTTTGGCGAGTTCAGGTGTCATTTCTTTATAGACTATTTTAATCTTTAATTTTTGAAAGAAATGTTGTACACTTGTTGTATCGTTATCGCCTTTTTCTATCTCTATTTGTCGAGAGAAGTAATTTATTGGTCTTTCTGTTATGGATATGTAATTTAGATTATCTTCAATGGCACTGTGTATAGTTCCGTCTGCGCTGTTTGCGACCTCGCCAACCATAACTTCTTCTATTTTCGTGCGGGAAAGAGCATCCGCGACATGGTTTTCTTTGCCTGGAAGATATTTGATTTTATAATCGAATTCATTAAGTTTTATTTTCCATCTTTGCAATTTCATGTTTGGTTCTTTAATGTTGTTGAGCCATACCAGTGGCTTGTGATCACTTAATATTTCAAATGGTCTGCCGAATAAGTATGACCTGAAATATTTTGTAGCCCAAACTATAGCTAACAATTCTTTTTCAATCGTAGCATAGTTGATTTCATGTTCGTTTAGCGTTCTACTGGCATAACAAACTGGCTTGTGATTTTGTGATAACACTGCACCAATAGCTACATTGCTGACATCAGTTGTCAGAGAAAAAGGTTTTGAAAAATCAGGATTTTTTTTTTTTTTTTTTTTTTATTTTACTTTGCTTTTATTTATTGAATCTTCTTGTATAAGAACTAACAATAAGTTTAAAAATCTTAACTATAACAAGTATTTTTTGAACAGTTGTATTATTTTTCCAACTGTTCTATGTTTAAACGGCCCTAATAATTTATTCGCTGGGTTGGTAGGTCCTTTCGCCGGAGACGGGAACGGCTGCTGAGCTGGATTAGACCTCGCGCTAGGTGGTTGGGGTGCGTGTGAAGCTTGCTATGGTATTTTTCCTTAAGTTCCGTGATTGCGTTGGTAACTGATGGGATATTTAAGTCTCTTTGGATGTTTTCACTCCGAACGTACCACGGTGCCCCAGTGATGGTTCTCAGAATCTTTGATTGTGCTCGCTGAATGATGTCAATATTGCTGTTGCTGGCATTGCCCCATAACTGTGAGCCATAGGTCCAGATTGGTTTCAATATAGAATTGTAGAGCAAGACCTTGTGATCTAGGCTGAGCGGAGAACCAGAGTTGATGAGCCAGTGTAAGTTGTTGGCTTTGAGTTTAAGTTGGGTTTTTTTGGCTTCAATGTGCCTGCGCCATGTGAGTCTTCTGTCTAGGTGTACTCCTAGGTACGTTACCTCGTCTGCTTTCGGGAGTGGTATGCTGTTCAACAAGAGCGGAGGACAGTCTTGTCTGTTTAGCGTAAACGTCACGTGCTTGCATTTTTGCTCGTTTACTTTTATTCGCCAGTCAGAGAGCCACTTCTCAATGTCGATGAGGTACAGTGCCAACTGTGCTGTAGCTTGGATAGGGGACCTTGAACGGCTAAGGATAGCTGTATCGTCGGCAAATGTGGATACCGTTAAGCGACTATTTGTAGGGATGTCGGCTGTATAGATGAGGTATAAGGTTGGCCCAAGAACGCTGCCTTGGGGGACTCCAGCCTCAATTGTATGAACAGTGGAAGTGGCAGTGTTGCACCGCACTGCAAACTTTCTGTCATAGAGGTAAGACTTTAGAAGTTTGTGTGTGCTTTCGGGTAGGGATGTTTTAATTTTAAACATTAGGCCGTCGAGCCAGACTTTGTCGAATGCTTGGGATACGTCTAAAAATACTGCTGTACAGTATTCGCGATATTCAAATGCAGTTCTTATTTCCGTTGTAATACGATTCACCTGTTCAATGGTTCCGTGGCTTTCGCGAAATCCAAATTGGTGGGCTGGGATTATATTGTGGTATATCAGATGTTGATTAAGTCGGATCAGCAGGCATTTTTCGAATAGTTTCGAAATGCATGAGAGTAGACTTATTGGTCTGTAAGATGAAGCGACTGTGTGGTTCTTACCAGGCTTTGGAATCATTATGATCTTCATCATCTTCCATCGTTGTGGAAAGTAACCAAGTTTGGTGATGGCATTAAAGAGCTTGGTTATGTAGCGAACTGCAGAATGTGGCAGCTGGATGATCATTTCCGGTGTTATAAGGTCGTAGCCGGGGGATTTTTTCGGGCTGAGATTGTCTTTGATTATTTTAGTTATTTCTTTAGGACGAAACACAATTGGGGTGTGTTGCTGATGGCGGTTTACGGGATAGGACGGTAGCGCGAATGTGCTAGTAGCCTGGTTTGGCGTGAACACATTTTGTAGGTGAGCGGCAAATGTGTTGGCTCTGTCTTCATCACTACGGGCCCAGCCACCTGATGAATTCCTTATCGGCAAAACGGTTTCAGTCGGTGGGCGAAGAGTTGAGTGGGCTCGCCACAGTGACTTTTGTTTTGTGCCTGTTGGTGTGAGTTGCTCTATGTATCGGCGCTGATCGTCGTCCTCTTCTTGTTTCAGAGCGTTGGCCAGTTTCCGTGTGGCTACTTTTAGCTTTTGTTTTGCAGTTGGGGATCTGGAAGATTGCCATTCTCTGCGTAAGCGACGTTTTACGTGGACGAGTTGCTCGATTTGTACGTTGGTCTTTTTTGAATTAATTGTATTATTTGTTATTTTGGGTGTTGCAGTAAGAGCTGCTGCAGTAAGGATGGATTGCAATGCACACGTGCAGCTCTCTATATCAGATTCAGTATTGAGTTTTGGGCTTAGCTCAATATGTGAACTTATATATTTTTTATACCTGAGCCAGTTTGTTTTGCTAGAGGTCAATCTGGTTGGTGGTTTCACGTTTTCTGCGTATCGGCGGAGGTGAATTAGTACAGGCGAGTGATCAGATGAGAGATCCGGCAGACATTCAGCTTTAACCAAACTGCGGGAAATATTTTTCGTAACTGCGAAGTCGATCAGGTCTGGCAGCTTATTGAGGTCTGATGGCCAGTATGTAGGACTCCCGGGGGAAACATGGTCAAGTTTATTAGTGGCTTTTATTATCGTCTTATAAAGCTGTTTTCCTTTTGGGTTCACAAGTCGCGATCCCCAGTGAGTATGTTTAGCGTTGTAGTCGCCTGCTGCAATGAAGTGTGGCCCTAGTGCTTGGAAGAAATCCAGGAATTGAGCTTCTAATACTGTGAAACGGGGGGGGGCAGTATACGGCCGCTAGTGTAAGGAGAGTGTTGTCATCCAGCTGAATGTTGATAGATGTGGCCTGAAGATGATTTTCCGCAAATTCTTTGTAAAAGTGGTGCTTCATACGGTTCCTTATGAGTATGGCGGTGCCACCGTGTGCTTTTCCGTCGGGATGATTTGTACCGTAGAAATGGTAGTCTCTTATTTGAAAATTGTATTTGCTTGTGAGATGAGTTTCCGAAAGAAGCATTACGTCGATATGCTTCTCATGTAGGAATTGAGCTAGCTCAAGTTTGCGCTGTGAGACGCCATTGGCGTTCCACGTAGCTATGCGTAAGGTAGCCATTATTTATTTGATTGTTGGGCTACAAGCATTTGTATCAAAAGGTTTTGATTACGCATCATGTCTTGAATGGTGGTCTTCATAAATGTCATAAATTCCATCATGCTCTGTTGTAAGGCTTGCATCATAGCTTCAGTTTTTGTTTCCTGCTGCGCAGCTGGGTGATAGTTTTGTTGTGTGTCTAATTTTGTGTGCACTTCATGTGGAGTTCGGGAGTTTTGGGTTGGAGGCGTCATACCTGATTTTAAAACGTTAGCAAATGTTGTCTTGTTAGTGTTGAATGTAGGCCAGGGAGCGAAACTAGCTGCTTTCGAGAAAATTACTTCAGGATTTGTCTCTGATGGTATCAGGGTAGCTGATCCTTGGTGTGCCCGCGCCGTGTTCATTCTTTTGTGAAGACGGATTTTCAGCTCTTTGTAGATTGGACAGCCTCTGTAGTTTGCTGTGTGATTGCCCCCGCAGTTATTACATTTTTTCTCGCATGCATTTTCTTTGTTAATTTGACACTGTTTGGAGTCGTGGAGATCTCCACAGACTACGCACACCGGGCGAAGTGTACAATATGACCTCGTGTGGCCATACTCTTGGCAGTTTGTACATTGTACAGGAGCGTTGCGTTTGTGCGGCTCTTCTACCGTGATCCTACGGTGCAAAAGGAGCTGGAGTTTGTAAATTGGGTGAACCTCGTTTTTTCTAGGAGGCTTGTTTTCTGGTTCAAGCTCAATCTTGAAGAGTGGTTGGGGCTGCCTGTTTCTGTTTTTGATATTGAACACGTTTTTGGCGTAAAATCCCTTTTCCTTTAGCGCCTCAGTTATCTCTTCGGGCGTAACATCAGACTCAATGCCCTTCAGGACTACTTGCAGGCCCTTGCTGCTTTTAAGCTGGTAGGTGTAGAAGCCTATTTTTTGTGCGGTAAAATAGTTTGTGACTTTTCTGTAGTCGTCCTCCGTTTTCGTCTGAAGTTTGATTTCGTTGATAGTACCTCTTACGAGGGGAGTTATATGAAAGCTATCTTTCCCAATAAGGCCAATCAAAGTATTTACAAGACGGCTTGTGCTCTTCTCGCGGATGTATATTGGCGGAGGCTTTGTTTTCTTCGGTTCGATATCAACGGATCCCAGCGGCACGTCCTCAGCGGTATCTACCAGCAAGGCAAATCTGTTGGTATTTGCAGGGGCTACATTTTTGATCAAGGTAGAGTTATCGCGTGTATTTTTCGGCTTGTTTCCCAAATCTGAATTTTCCGGGCTGAGCTTTCGCTTTATTGTAATGTAGCGGTCCATTCCAGTCTGCCAGGTCGACCCAGCTTTTTTGTTTACGTTTTCGTTTTGTTTTGCTGGCAGTGCAGCAGTACCGTTTATTGCTAGCGGTTTTGCTTTCGCTGACTTAGTCAGACCGTGAGCGGGTGCAGCCGATGACGAGGCAGAGCGGGCTGCCGGTCCCTCTCCAGCTGTTGTTGTTGGAGGTAGCGGGGCTTCTGTCGGAGCCAATAGAGCGGGAGAGCAGGAGCGCGCTCTTTCTTGATTTGTTGGTAGAAGAAGGTTTCCTGGGCTATGGGTTATTGACCGCTCGATGTCTGCGTTTGGGATTGTCGGTGAGACGTAGGAGAAGTACGCGTTGTTGCGCTGAATTGAGAGTCGGCGTTCGTCATGCTCGCGCTGACGCTGGGCGCGAGTGTCATTCTGACTCATAGTTTTATTATTTAAGATAACAATTCACTATGTATTTAAGCGATCTTGCATCGCATAGAGCGTCTCTTTCGCTTTCAGATTTTTTATTTAGTTTATTTTTATTTATTTATTTAGAAAAATCAGGATAGATTAATATCGGGTCTGAAGTTATCAAAACTTTTAATTTTTCAAATGATTCGATGTATTCTTTACATTTGGTGTCTATTATAGCACCTTTCTTTAATTTGAGGGTCATGGGTTTAACTATTTTGGCAAAGTTAGGAATAAACTTGCGATAGAATCCACATAATCCCAAAAATTATTTTATTTGCTTAGGTGTCTTGGGTAATGGAAAATTTGTAATTGCTTTGGTTTTATTTGGATTTGGTTTGATGCCATTTGTTGTGACGATGTGTCCTAGGAATTCAGTTTCTTTCTTCATGAATTCACATTTATCTAGTTGCAACTATAAATTAGCGTCTCTCAGTTTTTCAAAGACTTTCTTTAGGGATAAAATGTGTTCTTCCACTGAAATGGAATAAACAATAATATTGTCTAAACAGACTAAACAGTCTTTGTAGATTAAATCTTCCAGAAGATTATTCATGCATCTCTGAAAAGTAGCTGGAGCGTTTTTTAAACCAAAAGGCATACGAGTATATTCATAATGCCCATGCTTAGTTGAAAAAGCTGTTTTTGCAATAGAATTTTCATCCATTTGGATTTGGTGAAAACCCTTGGCTAGATCTATAGTGGTAAAGTATTGGCATCTACCTAGTTTGTCCAATATCTCATCCATTCGGGGAATGGGAAATTTATCGTTAACAGTTATCTCATTTAGGTTCCTGTAATCGACTACCAACCTGAATTTTTGTTTCCCAGAGGCGTCTGCCTTCTTGGGGACCACCCAAATAGGAGAACAATAAGGGGACTTCGATTTGCGAACAATCCCTTGTTCTATCATTTCTTTAATTTGTTTGTTAACTTCTTGGTCAACGCTTTGAGGGTACTTGTAGGGTTTACGGTATACTGGGTCTTCGTGTTGAGTTTGGATGACATGTTTAATAGTACTGGTGAAGGTCAAATTTTCGCCCTCTTTGTACTGAATGTCTCTTTATTCGTATAGGACCTTTTTTAAACATTCAATTTCCTCTACATTTAAGTGTTCGAGTCTATACTCGTTACATTCGCGTAACTCATTGTTAATCGCGAAGTTGACTATGTCGTTGTCAACGGACATGGGATCGAGATGTGTTACATCATTGTCCACTGTGTCTTTAACAACATTTGAAATGAGGCATTTGGGTAATGCGGTCTCCTTCTTCTGCTGTTGATGCTTTGGTTTAAGGCACTTAGGTGCGGTCTTAACCTTTTGCATTTTTGGTTTGGTTCTGTCCACTAGAGCGGAATCATTCTTTTCTTGTGGGTCAAGGCATTTGGATGCGGTCTCGCCCTTCTTTTCTTCATAGAGAAACTTAAATACTTTTGAGCCTAGTGTTACTGTTTCGTTAGCATAATCTATTTTAGCTTTTGTATCTTCTAAATACTTTCGACCTAACAAGAAATCATAGTTATCAGAAAATTTGTGAATGTAGAATTTTTGAGCAGACGGACATACTGAAGTAGGATTTATTATTATACTTTTCTTTAGTTTTATTGGTCCCTTAATAGTGTATACTGTTACGCTTCCTTCCTTTTCTTCTAAATTCTCAACATTTTCTTATGTTTCTCTTATGATGTTAATTGATGATCCTGTATCGATCATTCCCTTATAATTTTTATTATGATGAATTATTTTTACATAGGGACTTGTATGTCCTTCTCTACCTTGAGGTAGCTTCTCCGAGGTAGCTTGATGAAAACTTACATCCATCCCGCTTTGGTCACTCTGACTCTCGCGTTGTCTTTTTACTGGCCCTTGTCTGTTAATATTATTCGATGTCGAAGGTTGGAAGTTAAGGGTGTTATTAAGTGGGTTGTTCTGCTGAGCTTGTGTTAAGTCTCGTCTAAATGCATAATAATTCCCTCTTTGATTATTCGGTATGAAACGCGGTGAATATTGGTTTTGATTTGTCATAGGTTGAGTCGAATTCTGAGGTGGTTGTGTATTATGATTCTGATTCGTGCTAGGATAATAATTACTGTAGTTGTGATTTCTATTATTGTAATATTTTTGATTATTATTTTGATTATAGTTTCCCCTGTTCCTACGTTTATTCATTTCTGTTCTATTAGAACGGTGATTTTCTGGAATAGCATCATAAAGGCCTAATTCCATTGATGCTTGTTTTAATTTATAAATTGTATCAATATCTTTACGTGCCAAAGACATATAAATTCTATCCGGCAGTTTTCGATCTATTACTGATTTAACAGTTTTGTTTAACATTTCGGTATAGTTCGATTTATCAACAGGGTCACTTTCTAATTCTAACTTATCGAACATAATCCAGTATTGTGTTTCTAGTTTTTCTATAAACTTACAGATACTTCCTGGGTATGATATGTCTTCTAATTGTCTGATGAGAGTTACATAAGGTCTATGGTCTTTGAATGCCATTGCCAGTGCTTTCTTCATGTCCAGCCATGTGTTAGCTCTTTCCTGGGTTACGACTTCTAAGGCTGAATCCACTAATAACCGCTTCACTGCTCCATATATGACGTGTGCCTGTCTTGCTTCCTGTGTTGGGTATTAACTGAGCAGTTGTTCCACTTGGTTGACGAATCCAGATAATTTGCCAGGTGCGCCATCGTAGTAGTTTAATTCTTTGATTTGGTTTAGCAGTTGGTTTAGGTGTGTTTCTGAGAGTTGTCGGACTGCCATGATGTCTTTTAGTTTTCTGGAGCTTATTTTGGTTTTAAGTTTTCTTGATTTTGAGTTTTCCTTAAACTTGGTTTTAAGTTTTCTTGATTTTAAGTTTTCTTTAAACTTGGTTTTAAGTTTTCTTGATTTTAAGTTTTCTTTAAACTTGGTTTTAAATTTTCTTGATTTTAAGTTTTCTTTAAACTTGGTTTTAAGTTTCTTGATTTTAAGTTTTCTTTAAACTTGGTTTTAAGTTTTCTTGATTTTAAGTTTTCTTTAAACTTGGTATTAAGTTTCGGAATTAAAAAATTTAAATTAATTTTTGTTTCCGACCGCACGGGATTTTATTTTGAATACTACTTTCACGTAGATTCTTTTGCGGATCTCTAAAATATTTTTGAATCACTATTTTAATTCGCTGATCTTGGATAGCTAGTCGTATAGCATATCCTTCAGTTGATCAGTACCGTACTAAAAGGACTCTTTTATTTTATTGGATCCTACCGACTGCGCCAATTAAATACTTGCAATATTTATAAGTGAAAAAAATATAATTTTTATTTCACTAAATGATTACAATCTTTTTATTTGAGAAGAACACCGACCTTTTACAATTAGGTCTCAAACTGAACTCTGATAATTATTCTGATTTGATTGACGTTCAAGCCTCGGTATCGAGCTTTTCCAATATGGACTTTAGACTTTAGGATTCTGATCGTGAAGAGAAAAAGCTTTGCGTTTCTCTTGGATTCAAGTGCATTTCCTCTTGGATACAAGTGCTCTTAGATTCTTATAATTTGTTTATTGAAATCGATACTTTTGTTTTTCGGGATTTCGGGTCCGAGCTTTGAACGTGGGAATGTGACGATGGGGTGAGGCTTAAGCAAGGAATTGTTTAAATTAGGATGTTTAGTCTACCAGTGGGTGACTTATCTAGAATTGGGGTTTTTTTAACAATCTTATTCTTTCTGGTATCTGTTGGGTACATCCGGAGTAGTGTATGTTGTATTGGGGTGTATATGTTGTAAGTGTATTAGTATGTAGGCATATGCTTAAGTCTTAGGGACTTATGGATATGTCACTATATATATATATATAATTATATTATATTATTATTATTCTATTATTATTTTTATATTTTTATTATTATATTATTATTATTATATTATTATTATTGGTAATATTATTTTATTATATTTTCAACCCAGTTCCTAGAGATCTTCTGAAAGAAACAATTCTTTTCTCGTACAATGCTCTGAAAGCAAAATTGCCGCGGCAAGCTAAATTATTATTGCACGCAAAATTAAAAAAAAAAACGAAAGAAAAGTAAGCAAATGCATTCCATATTTTCTGCCCACAACTTTTGTTAAGTTCAAATTTGTTTAGGTTTAGGCTTGTTTTATGCAGGTTTTGGCCGAATTTAAAGCCCACATGGCAAACCCTAATAATATAATAAGACCCTCAGCTTTCAGTTCAAATGAGAGACCTTTACCCTCAGAAAGACCCGACCTGCCTGAACAGCATCGCGTAGACATGAGTGTCGAACAGTAGACAGCATTAATTGGCCAAACGGTGGTCCAAGTTTTACCTGGACTGATAAAACAAATGAATAACGATACTCTTGACTTTACTGACGTGAGCGATCAGGTCGTCGAGCCCGAATACAGAAATAATTTAGTGGACTTTGACAAGGTGCCCGATATCGTAAAATCTATCAGGGAATTCTCTGGAAATCCAGCAGAATTTGGGTCTTGGAAAAAAAGCGTTGGTAGAATCATGGAGACTTATACCCCATTTGTGGGTACTCCAAGGTATTATGGTATGCGTCATACCATAAGAAATAAAATTGTTGAAAGTGCTGATGTGGCATCGAGTCCTACAGCATTCCGCTGGACTGGAAGGCCATGTCGATAAACGGGACATAGCTACCTTGGAATACCAAATGTCAACTTTGGTTGAAGGCCACCAGCAGTCGGTGGAAGACTTCCACCAGGACGTCTACAAAAATCTTTCTCTAATTCTAAATAAGGTCGGCTGCATGCAAATGAGCGGAGAATCCGAGCACTTCGTTAGAAAAATGTTGAAAAAGCTCTGGATACTTTTATTAGAGGCCTTCGAGGAGATTTACCTCGCCTTTTGGCAATAAAAGAGCCAGCTGATCTCCCCTCAGCTTTACATTATTGCCTTAAACTTGAAAATCAAACTTTCAGGTCAAACCATGCGGCAAATAAGGGTCAATTGTCGAGTTTCAGAAACGAAACCAAATCCCATGAGGAGCCCACCCCAATATTTAGGCCAGCCATTCCCTGCGCCAAGGCAACATGTGTCTAATTTCGGTAATGCACCGATAACCGCAACCCGACAAAACTACCAACAGCAATGGCAACAATATAATGCCCCGCCCCGTCCCTTTGCGACCAAACCACAACTAAGACCAGAACCAATAGACGTGGACCGCAGTGTACAGACGCGAAACGTTAATTATGAATAGACCACACATATAGAGTATAGACCACTACAACATCCAAACAATTTACAGGGGACAGCCAAGTATTGAAATAACTGGGTCCAGTTCAAGCATGGCAGGCTATCAACGGTCGATGCAAGAATATGAAACCCAGAACGATATAAACGTCAAATAGACAATTTGGACAGCGAACAACGAGACCACGTGTTGCATTTTTTAGAGTAGAAGACTCCTCACTACCATACTTCGAATGTAGAGTGGGGAGTGGAAAGGTTTTAAGAGTGTTGATTGACACAGGCTCTAACAAAATTTACATCCAGCCCAATTTGGTGTCAAACGCGATACCAAATAACAAGTCTTACATAGCTGATACTCCAGGCGGCGATGTAAAAATATCGCATTACAAAAAAGCAAACCTTTTCGATTTCAAAAAAAAATTTTTTTTATTACCATAGCTAAAGACTTTTGACAAATTGACTTAAAGAACCTAACCATGACACTGGAAAACGAGAAAAGAGTCGTTCTCAAAGAAAAACAGTTTGAGGCTGTTAGCACAATCAGTCCGAGAATAAAACACTTAGAGGTAGAACAGAGAAAGATATTAAATAAAGTAATTCATTCTTATCCAGGTCTCTTCGCAGACCCCAATCAGAAACTAACCTACACAAGTGTAAGGGGAGCAATCCGAACTATATCGGATACACCGGTGTACTCAAAATTCTATCAGTACCCAATTTCTCGTAAAGACGAGGTACACAAACAAATATCAGAACTTTTACACGATGGAATCATTCGACCCTCAAGGTCACCATACAATTCACCAGTGTGGATTGTACCAAAAAAACTCGACTCCTCTGGCAAGAGAAAATACAGGGTGGTAATTGACTACCGGAAACTTAATATGGTAACAGTAGCGTACAGATACCATATCCCTGACATTAATGAAGTGTTGGCACAATTGGGAGACAACAAGATTTTCTCAGTGCTCGATCTGAAAAGTGGGTTTCATCAGATTCTTCTTATCTGGGCTCTAAAAAAGCTAAAAACTTACCTTTACGGTAAAGCAAAGGTGAAAATCTTTACAGACCATCAGCCTCTGAACCATTCTCTCAGTAGTTGGATTGAGAATGCGAGGATTAAAAGATGGAAAGCATACCTTGAGGAATATGACTACGAGATTTTCTATAAACCAGGCAAAGAAAATACTGTAGCCGACGCTCTGTCCAAAGGACCGACAGTCGAACAGATTAACACAGTAGCCTTAACAATGCACAGCTCCGACAGTTCGAGCCATGGGTTGATACGTAGCGTTCAAATCCCGATAAATGCATTTAAAAATCAAATTTTCTTCAGGAAGTCCGAGTCAGAGAATTACTCATTTAGCATTCCATTCCCTACATTCGATAGGCTCCGACAGTTCGAGCCATGGGTTGATACGTAGCGTTCAAATCCCGATAAATGCATTTAAAAATCAAATTTTCTTCAGGAAGTCCGAGTCAGAGAATTACTCATTTAGCATTCCATTCCCTACATTCGATAGGTATTTAGTAGATCGTAAATTGTTCACACCTGATAGTCTCTTGTCAGATTTGAAGGAATATCTTAACCCATCCGTGATTAATGGAATTTTCACATCTGAGGATGTAATGGGGAAAATACAAATTCTCTACCCCATCCATTTTCAGGGTTTCAAGATTAGATTCTGTCAAACTAAAGTTAAAGACCTTGTTAACGAAGCCGAACAAGAGGAAGAAATACTTAGGACACATAACAGAGCACACAGAAATGCTGTGGAAAATAAAGCTCAGTTGTCCGAAAGAGTATACATTCCTAAAATGAGGAAAAAGTTTTAGCTATCGCGAGTCAGTGTTTGGTGTGTAAGACTGCTAAGTATGACAGACATTCCACGCATCCAGAAATAAAAGAAACCCCCTAGCCAAAATACCCCGGACAAATTATTCATGTTGACATTAATAGATAAAGGTGTTGATATTTTACTCCTAAAGTGCAGAAATAATCAATAAAATACACCAGGTGATGGTATATTTGGCTTGGGCTTTATAAAGAAGTACACTTGTATTTTGAAATTCCAAGACCAGGATGATTGGTTCACAGTAGGGCCCAATAACATCAGGAACATAAACACGTATACACGTATAAATTCTTTTGAAAATAAATTAATTCTGCCTGCAAGATCTGAAGTCATATGAAAGATCGATGTTTTGTAAAGAGTCTTAAAACTCCCCACAAATTCCGGTGCAGGGGAGCGGCCTAGCAGCAGTGAAGACGGCTGGAATGCAAGAAGAGTCAAGGTCGGTCAGGTTGAACGGTAATTAATGGACCTTGAACCCCGGCATTGAGGAGAGAACGTGAACTACCGGTACCGCGTTGGAATCGAGACTTGCGCAAAAGGGGAAATAACGGGATCCCGCGGCCTATAAAGGGACGACGCAAGTGCAGCTCGGGGCAGCCAGTCCCAACAAGCGAGAAGGACAGTCGAGAAGAGTACCGGACGAAAAGGAACGCAGTCTAAAGGTGGATGCTAAACCGTCCGAAGGAGAAAATGAGTTAGAACGCGAGGAGGAGTCAGTGAAGAGCGAACTGTGAAAGCGTTGGACAGCAGAAAGTGTCGGAAAGCACACATAAGGACGAGCAATTCGAGGTGGAGATCGATCCTTGCAGTGGAAGAACAAGGACCTGGCGTGGTTGAAAGGGTCAGTGGAGTCAGTGTCAGCAAAGGTGGTCCCAGGCTGAGGTGGTACGGGTTACCTTAACCCGTAGACGACACACCCTGCCACATAACATCCTGAACCCATTTCAGCCCACAGGTGGTCCTGCGGAGGACACGACACGGACCTGTAGTGTTTGAAAGGGACAGTGGAGTCAGTGGTCGGCAAAGGTGGTCCCAGGCCGAGCGTTGTCTTAACCCGGGGACGATAACATCATAATTCCATTCGAGCCGGCACGTTGTCCGTTGTCACGGACACACAAGACAAAGAAGGCAAAGCTTTGCAGAAGCACATAAAAAACTATAAAAAGCCAGAAAGTCGTAAGCCAGGAATACAAAGGCAAGTTAACCAATTGATAGAAGAGGGTATTGTAGAACCATCTGTATCAGAATATAAAAGCCCACCTCTCTTAGTACCCAAGAAGTCAATGCCTAAGTCGGCGGAAAAGCGATGGAGACTAGTAGTTGACTATCGCCAAGTAAACAAGAAATTGCTAGCAGATAAATTCCATCTTCCAAGAATAGAAGATATTCTTGATCATTAAATCGAATTAGAAGAAAGGTCAAGTAATATAACATCATTCTCAGCTTCAACAGGTGAATACCGCTACACGTGATTGCCATTTGGTTTAAAAATAGCACCAAATTCCTTACAAAGAATGATGACACTTGCGTTCGCATGCTTACAAATTTTGCAAGCGTTTTATAAATGGAAGATTAAGTAGTAATCGGTTGTTCTGAGACGCATATGGTAAAGAACTTAACCGATGTATTCAAATTATGCATACAGCATAAGCTAAAACTCCATCCAGAAAAATGTACTTCCCTTATAAAAAAGGTTACATATTTAGGTCACGACGTAATCAAAAACTATCCCAAACCAGCAAATGCAGACGAAGCTAGACGATTCGTTGCATTTTATAATCATTATAGAAGATTAAATCAAAATGTTATAGAAAAATCACGCCACGCATTTAAGTATATTAAAAGGGAATTAATGAAACCTATACTTCTTCAGTACCCAGATTTTAGCAAAGAATTTTGCATACAAGTTAACAAACCATCAAGTTCACATTCCCTTAGCAACTAAGTAGCCACGCAAAGTAATGCTGACGCGCCATAATGGAGTTCAGCGCTCTATGCTGAGACCGTTCGATTGTAGAAGTCCGACGTGTCCCATTTGGAGTGTGAGAAGGAAGACTCTTGGACACAGGAGAGAAATAACTCTGGACACAGAAGAGAAATACATATCTTACATAACTCTGGACACAGCAGAGAAATGCATATCTACATAACGCCCAACTTCATCAAGGACCGCAAATAGTCAACAAGGTAGTTACGCTACAGAACATGTAAGTTTGACAAGCTATTTACTCGGCTGCCCATCAAGTGTCTCTAAAAAAAAAAATAAAACGAAAAGCAAAAAACAAGTTTTTTTTAAAATTATTATTTATTAAGTGAAGAATCCGTACATCATATTTGTATCTTAACATCACAGGGTGGAGAAATATTCTTAGGAATTACCAAACACTATAAAAATAAAATAAGTGAATTAGGAACATAAATGAAGAGTTTTAACTGTTGCCCAATTGTCTTGGCGAAGCCTGGAGGCAAGCGGCCATATACGCTTACGACCTATTCAAGCCCTGTAACGGTAGCAGTGCTCATTACCAAGCCGTAGCCATCCTACGAAACAAAATTCGAGGCGCAGCTGGAGCCCTACTACTATCTCACAATACTGGGTTGAATTTCGATGCCATTTTGGCTAGGTTAGACTGCACGTACTCAGACAAGACATCCGTACGCCTACTGAGGCAGGTATTAGAGATGGTCAGGCAAGGGGACATGCCATTGATGCAATACTACGACGAAGTCGAAAAAAAATTGACGCTCGTCACCAACAAAATTGTGATGACACACGAGCAAGAGGGCGCTGACTTACTGAACGCTGAAGTAAGAGCCGATGCCCTGCATGCCTCCACTTCGGGCCTCAAAAAGTCCCTTAGAGCTGTGGTCTTCCCGGCTCAACCCAAGGACTTGCCATCTGCCCTGGCTCTGGCCAGAGAAGCGGAAGCAAGCATTGAAAGGAGCATGTTCGCGAGTTTCTACGCCAAGGCTATAGAGGAACGAGCGCAAACGGCAAGAGCCGCTTCCAGGGTAGACAAGGGAAAGACAACCGAGAGAACAACGCCAGGAGAGAAGCACGCACTTTGTCTGGCGACCAAAAGGTAATACCATTCCGCAGAATAATAATGACAACCAGGCGCAAGCACCTCAGCCCATGGAGGTCTACGCGTCATCCAGGTTCAGACAGCGGACCGAATACAATAGGAATAACCAAAATGGGCCCAATACTTATAAAGGGAGAAATTCCTCAGACCGTTCGACAGGTCCCAGACGCCAGCGCATCAATAATGTTGTCCAAGAAAATCCCAAGCCTAAAGACCCTAACGCAAAAGACCCCAAGCAGGAATATGAGAATGCAGCAAAGGCTGCAGTCGAGGATATCGACAGTGACAATGAGAACGCTTCAAGCGACGACGGTTGGCTGGGAGAACTTTAAAGATGTTAATTGACGCCGGCGCGGCAAATAATTACATTAAGTCCGTAAAAGAGCTAAAAAATATAATGCCGGTCGCCAGTCCGTTCTCGGTGAGCTCAATACATGGCTCCACCGAAATCAAGCAAAAGTGCTTTATGAAGGTATTCAAGCACACCTCCCCATTCTTCCTATTGAATTCGCTCAACTCGTTCGACACTATTATAGGCCTAGACCTGTTAACACAGGCCGGAGTCAAGTTGAACCTAGCTGAGGACTCTCTGGAGTATCAGGGCGTTTGTAAAAAGCTTCACTATTTCAGCTGCCCTAGTGTAAACTTCACAGACGTTAATGACATTGTGGTGCCTGCCTCCTTCCAAAATGGAAAGGGCTCACCCAATTGAAAAAACAGTCCACTTTTTCAATTGGGTGAGCCCTTTTCATTTTTTTTTCGATTCGGACGCCGAATGTTCTTTAATAAAGGATAAATTAAGTAACAAATTGGCTGGCAAGAGAATTAATAACCTAGTTGTTTTAAGAGGAATTGGTGACAATGTAGTTAAGAGCCACTTGCAAATACTATAAACAGTCCAAATGTCTCAATTGAATTTAGATATTTTGTTTCATGTTGTAGTGGACAACTATTTAAAGTACGACATAATGATTGGCCAAGACATATTAGAGCTTGGTTTCGTTTTATTGATTAAATCTAATAAATTTAGCATGTACAAATCCAAAGTTATCAATGCCGTTCAAAATAATGCACATGAGAATAGTTTGGAAAAACTTTTTGACATCAATACAGAAGTAAGCGATAATGATAAATGTAAATTAAGAAATATATTGGAAAAGTATGCCGATAGTTTCGTAACTGGGATACCAAATAAGGCGCATTGGAAATTCGTTTAAGTAATAAAAATAAAAGTGTTCAAGGGCGCCCATATCGACTCAGTTTCCATTGCTACTGATTTTGGATCAAATAGATCGTTTGCGGTGTGGTAAATATTTTTTTCATTTGTTTTAGACATGGCCAGCGGATTCTATAGAAGAGTCAAGTATGTCTTTCCTTAGAGCTCCCAGTCGCATCATAGTGGATCAAGGCAGAAGCTTTGTCAGCAACAAGTTCCGTGAGTTTTGTTCAACAAACAGGATTGAGTTGTTTTCAATAGCTACAGATGCCAGCAGAGCAAATGGGCAGGTTGAAAACAAATGAGCGTACAAGCAAGGAAAACAAGCGAAAGGATGTAGTAGTTCGGTATGAGTTCATGTGTTAAGTGAGGAGTATCATCGAGTGATTAATGTACTAGATGGTCATCGACACAATTTGAAGTCGTTAGTTATCAAGCGAACATATAAATATTCGCATGAATGTAATGGTGACTCCCAACAGAGAAAACAGTTGAGGGATGGCACTAGTGATCGTACATCTGTGTCCCAAGAGGGAAAAGAGTTTAAAGATGGCACTAGTGATCGTGCCCAAGAAAGGAAACATTTGGCGAACGTCATGAATAGAATGGCGTGTGACCGCACTATAACAGCTAACTCGCAGGGACGAGAAGTGTTATGGCGGGGGTCAAGAGATGATGACTGCACTATAACAGCTAACTCGCAGGGACGAGAAGTGTTATGGCGGGGGTCAAGAGATGATGACTGCACTATAACAGCTAACTCGCAGGGACGAGAAGTGTTATGGCGGGGGTCAAGAGATTGGGTGTGAGAGAAGACACGCCAATGTTATTATGAGAAATTAAAGTCATGGAAAATGTAAATAGTTTGAAGTTTTGATATGTAAATTGGAGATGTCTTTGTAAAAGAAAAAACAGTCATGAGATGAATTGTCAATTAAATAATTACTGATTATTACTTGTTGTCATTAATTGTTCTTAAGTTGACGAAGTTGTGTGACTTGGACTTGATTGGTGGATTAGGCACACGAGGACGTGTGAAAGGTCAGGAAGGCCGTGTCGGAGCGCGACTCTTCGCATTCCAGAAATTCCTTCTGTGATTTCATATTCTGATGGAATTGTAATATTGCGGTAAAATTCTGTCGAGCGCTGCGGCAGAGGCACGAACAGCCTCTGCAGCTGAGTGAGGTCCGATCGAGTGGTCATAAATAGTGTGTTAGAACGAGATGACAATGTGGCACACGCCAGTGTGTATAGACATTAGAGAATATGATGAAGAAGGGACATGTAAGAAGATCCCTTCAGTGAAGTTTTACTGCTGACGTCGATCGGAACTTGCTGCGCTGACGCACAAAATCGCGAAGTGAATAAATGAAATGGCTGAAACTGCTGTCTCGCCGACACATATACAGTTTGTCAAGAAACTGTTTACACACTGTGAAATAAGTTGAATTTTTGACTTTAAAGCTAAAAATAAAGGGTTTTTTGCTTAATTAAACGCAATTTTTTTATAAAATATAATTAAACAATATTTATTTTACTTATAAATCAAAAAACAAATTAAAAATATTAAATATACAAGAAAATAAACAACAAATTCCAAGTTTACACACTTTTGAGACTGTCAAGAAACTCTTTACACATTTTGTTTTCCTACTTTGTTTTGTTCTTTTTCTTAGAACGAACTCGATTTTTCCGTTATTTTTGGCTTTGCATTGCTTTTTACAACGCTTCTATTGAAATTTTGTTGACTTTGCTTGTGAAATTTTGCTGATCAAACGTGCTTAAAGCGAATTATTAAATTTAATAAAATGCCTGGAAAGAGATTAACTTTTGAAGTTACCCAATTAATAAACTATAACCACCAGTTGGGAAAATCTTTTCCAGAATTAGTATAAATGTTTCCTGTATCCCGTAAGACCGTCTACAATGTTTTAAAAGGCTCGGAAAAAGAGGGCAGGCTTGAACCTAAGAGTGGTGGTGGGCGGAAAATTAAAATTAAAAAGCGTGTAGACCGCTTTATTATGCGAATAGTGATTGCGACCCCCCAATCTCGGTCAGATCACTTGCTCTGGATATCAGGCAAGAATGCCACCTAACTGTGTCACACGAAACTGTGCGCCAAGTCATCCTACGCCATAGGTACTCTTCAAGATTTGCAAGGAAAAACCCTTTGCTATCAGATGCCAATATGGAAAAGCGTCATTAATTCGCTGTGAGCATGATGGATCATGCGGAAGAGTACTGGGATGACGTCATATTTTGTGACGAAACAAAAATGATGCTCTTTTATAACGACGGGCCAAGCAGAGTATGGCGCAAACCGTTGAGTGCGCTAGAAAAACAAAATATCATTCCAACGATAAAATTTGGAAAAATGTCACTGATGGTTTGGGGCTGTATCACCAGCCGTGGAGTGGGAAAACTAGCCTTAATTGAGAGCACAATAACTGCCGTGCAATATCTAGAAATGTTAAAAAACAAATTTGAAGGCCAGTGCAGAAAAATTCGGTCTAGTTAGCAACAACAAGCCAAATCTTAAGTTTTACCAGGACATGATCAGAAACATAAAGAGTGCAATGTACGCACCTGGCGCCTTAATAACTGTGGTAAAGTGATCGATACGCCCCCTCAGAGTCCTGATCTGAACCCCATTGAAAATTTGTGGACCTACTTAAAGAAGAAGGTGGCAAAAAGGGACCTAAAACACAACAACAGCTTATGACTGTAATAGTCGAAGAGTGTGAAAAGATCCCGTTTGAATATGACCTGCAAAAACTTGTCCAATCCATGAAAAAAAGGCTTCAACTTGTAGCTAAAGCCAATGGGGAACATACTACATACCAAAACTTTTAAAATTTTAATAAAATAATTAAAAAATTTAGGATTAAACTTCGATTTAGTGTTTTGTGTAAAGAGTTTCTTGACAGTCTCAAAAGTGTGTAAACTTGGAATTTGTTGTTTATTTTCTTGTATATTTAATATTTTTAATTTGTTTTTTGATTTATAAGTAAAATAAATATTGTTTAATTATATTTTATAAAAAAATTGCGTTTAATTAAGCAAAAAACCCTTTATTTTTAGCTTTAAAGTCAAAAATTCAACTTATTTCACAGTGTGTAAACAGTTTCTTGACAAACTGTATATGGTAGGCATTTTTTAGTTCAAAGTGACCACAGAGACCTTTAACATACCTAGTTTCAATGAGAAAAAAATAAAAACCGAAAAATACCTATACTCACTACCAGATATCAATGTAGACAAAATTCCTGCGAAAGAGAAGAAAATGAAAAAATAGAATTGCCAAAGTAATCAATAAAAACCTCAAAGCCCAACGTATTTACATTCATTAGCAATCTGAAAAATATGATATGTTTTTTCAAACATGGAAAGAAAAACATTGCAAGTTATAAAATTGGTGATTTGTACCTATTGGAAATCTCGATTTAGATCAGTTTTTCCAAAGGCTTGAAAACCAGGCCGGTATACACAAAATCAAGACAGTTAAAATGGCACCGTGGGAAAATAACTTTGAAAATATTTCGATAGACTTTCAAAAATGTGGGCAATGAAAAATTAAAATTAAAATTAACAATTAAACGTATTAAGAGTAGCGCTACTCAGCCCGGTGACCAAAATAGAAAAAGAAGCTATAACGTCTACACAACATGATGAGGAGGACATACTGGCATTTCAAAAACCTTGGTCAAGGTGCAAAGATATTATTGTATTTTTGGAAAAATATGTCTAAGTACATAAAAGAGTACACAAAAAAATTCCATCGTTCCAAAAACAAAAATAATTACACATATCAAAACACCAATGACGATAAATGAAACACTAGAACAGGCATATGATAGGGTTGTAGATACAATTGGCCCACTACCAAAATCGGAAAATGGTAATGTACATATATGCAGTCACTCTCATATGTGACATGACAAAATACTTAGTAGCCATACCATACCAAACAAAAATGCAAATACCGTAGCCAAAGCGATATTTGAATCTTTTATTCTGAAGTACGGTCCAATAAAAACGTTCATTACGGACATGGGAACAGACATAAGAATTTAGTAATATCTGATCTGTGAATAAAACACTTTAAAATAAAAAATATATCATTAAAAATTATAACACATCATTACCAGACAGTTGGAGTAGTTGAAAGAAGCCATAGAACTCTTAGTAAATATATACGATCCAAAACTGATTGGGACATTTGGCTTCAATACTTTGAATACTGCTTCAACACTACCCCTCCAAAGACCTTAGAATAACAAGATGCGTAACGCCATACGATTTTTTGGCACACGATTTTTTCGCCGTGGCTCCAGGCTCTCTCGAATTTTTGGTAGAGAGCGAGAGAGCGGAGAGCGCTACAGCGAACAGCTCGTTTCAACGCATAAAGTGCTAGCAGACAACTGTATGTGTGCAGACGTATGCTCATGCATTGTAAATTTGACAAAATATGCCCTTCACCTTAGAAGTTCTTTGACTTTAAATCTATATTATTTTTGATCAATTGGCACCATGCGAAAAATTCTTGTTTTGCATTGCCTTAACGTTATTATTATTTGATAATAGATTTGAAATAGCCAAAACTATGTACATATTATCACAAAAATAAATTTCAAAAATGACTTTATATAAGAATATTTGTCATTAGAGTATTCATCTTGCGGCACTAGAATAATTCTAGTGTCTTTGATATGACTTTTGTTCTCGTCTCTTGTTTTTACTCACCCAAGCAAGCAAATTCTATTTTTAGATTTCTTATGCTCTCAGCGGGAGCGAGCGGAAAGAGAGCAATTTTGGTCTGTTCGCTGTAGCGCTCTCCGCTCTCTCGCTCTCTAACAAAAATTCGAGAGAGCCTGGAGCCACCTCTAGAGCCACGGCCAAAAAATCGTGTGCCAAAAAATCGTATGGCGTTACGCATCTTGTTATTCCAGGGTCTTTGACTTTGTGCGTTGAAAAGAGCTGTTCGCTGTAGCGCTCTCCGCTCTCTCGCTCTCTAACAAAAATTCGAGAGAGCCTGGAGCCACCTCTAGAGCCACGGCGAAAAAATCGTGTGCCAAAAAATCGTATGGCGTTACGCATCTTGTTATTCTAGGGTCTTTGGCCAAACCAATGTATGGCCGTTACGCATCTTGTTATTATAGTGTCTTTGACCCCTCCTATGGCACATAAATATTGTCCATACGAAATAGTATTTGGTAGAACAATTTACCAACATTTTTTCTTACAACCATCAACAAAGAATCATTTTATGCTAAAAAACCATTGACTATGCTAAGGAAAGTAAATTCACATTGGAAGTAGCATATAAAAGAGCAAGGAAAATGGAAAAGGGGAAGAAAGATTTTTGTCACTATCATTTAGTCTTAAGCTGATATCCGAATAAGGAAGTTCAACTGACGGGACATTAGTTCGACTCAAAAATATAACAAATATCTTACTGGCGCAAAAGGATACAAAAAGTATCAGAACCACGAGTGGAAAATAAATTAAATTGTATAATCCGTAATTCTCGCAGTTAATTACGCAACTGACTCTTATTTAACTTCAACTTGGGTTATAAATCCAATTCGGTTGTCCAACACAGAAGAAAAAAGAAGAAAATTAAACAATCCTATAAGACCAATAACATTTTAAGGATACAAACATACGTGAATTATTATTCGAAATAAAAACTAATACGTGAAACAAGTTAAAATAAACAATACAAACATAAGTGAATTATTATTCGAAATAAAAACTACAAGAAGTTAAAACAAGTTAAAATAAACTAAAAATTACAAAATATAATTTTTGCAATTTCCAAATTTTAAATATTAGTTTTAAAATTATAAGAGATTATAACCTGAAAACTGTCGGAAAACTTTAATAAATAAAAACAAAGAAGAAAGTATAATAAAAAAATAAAAAATTACAGTGGCACAACCAATTATTGCCGCACCCCAAATCGTTGCGCTAAGCGACAACAACCTCCCTGAAGACCGTCGTTAGCTAAAAACATCATGCCATTCAAGCGTGATCCAGAAACCCTCCCACACCTTCGTCAGCAGATTGGACTACGTAATTTCGCTCTACCAAACGAATGATGTGCGACAACAGAGGATTTTACTTGGAGCCATCGAAAGAAACTTGGACGGACAAGTAGCACCATCTATGGGACTTCCGAACATCGAAGATTGGCCAACCCTGAAATCCAGACTTATCTCAGCATTTAAGCTCCAATCACCGAACTACAAACTACTGGTGAACTTCATGGAGACACCTAACAAAGGAAATCTAGGAGAATTCTGCGAAGCGGAAATACGACGTCAAATGTTGATTTCGAAATTACACCTGAAAGGTAACAAACCGGAATTTCTTATTTGTTACATTTATTATTTATTAAATAAATAAATATAAAACTACCAATACTATTCTTCACTATTTTAACTTATCATGACGTAAGATCTTTAATTTCTATTGCAAAAAATGAGGGAATTTATGACGAACATATTAATTTTAAATTAAATAAAAATCGATATAAAAACTTTAATCTTAATCAAAATTCTAAATCACACAAATTCAATAGCAATACCCAAACTCAATATCGACCAAGTTATCCACAATATTCTCAACCCTTCCAACCAAATTTTACAATGCATGCAACCACCATTTAGACCCACCAATACACGACAGATGACTAACAACCAACCTATGTGACCGGCACCTAATTATTTCAGACCCGTCCAATACATGAACACATAACCAATTATTAAAAAAAATCCTTTCCCACGATATCCCAACAAAACCCAAAATCCTCAAATAGCACATTTCAGAGGATATACCTACCCTCAACGAAAACAACATCTAAACATCCAAACATCTAAAAATACGACTAAGACCATCGGACAGTGAACAAACCAAAATGTCTATTGACGAAATTTGACTTCAAAACTTCGAACAATTTTAACTTAATTATTATGAACACCAGTATTATAACCACAATCAATACAATCTATACCAAAATCATGGGTTCATTAATGAAGAGCAACAACAGGTTCAACCCGCCAAAATTAATGACCAAGAAAATCAAAATAACTCTGAACCAAGCGAAAATTATTCGGTCAACAGCCCCGGACAACACGAATACATAGAAATAGCATACAAAGGTTGCACATACAAATGCCTTATAATATATAATATATAAATATATATATAAGAAAGACAAATTAACATTTACAAATACCATTAAATACGTACAAAATACAACACATAACTCCCCAATTTATTCAAATCAGTACCCTTTTGCTCAAACGCACGAAATTAAAGTAGAAAACCAAGTACTGGAAACGCTAAATTACGGATTAATTAGGGATAGTAATTCACCATACAATAGTACTACTTGGATAGTACCAAAAAAAAAACTGATGCTTGTGGTAAAATAAAGTATAGCGTAGTAATTGATTATAGAAAACTCAATGAAATAACTATTCCCGACAGATATCCAATAGCAAACAATGGACGAAATCCTTGGTACATTAGGAAAATGTCAATATTTTACAACTATTGACCTGGCAAAAGGATTTCATCAAATAGAAATGGACCTAGAATCAATATCCAAAGCTGCATTTTCCATCAAAAACGGTCATTACGAATACCTTCGAATGCTGTTTGGCCTTAGGAATGCACCCGCTACTTTTCAAAGGTGCATGAATAATATCCTTTGACATTTGCCTAACAAACACTGTTTAGTATATTTGAATGATATAATAATTTTTTCAACATCCAATACAATTAGTTTTTTCAAAGCTTGCAGAAGCAAATTTAAAATTGAAGCTTGATAAATGTGAATTCGTAAAAAAAAGCTAGTTTTCTTGATCACGTCGTAACCCCTAACGGTATAAAACTAAACCCCCTAAAAACGACAGCCATCCAATTCCAAATCAGACCTTGCCTTGGATTAACCGGTTATTATGGTGAATTTATTTCAAATTACGCAGACATACCAAAACCAATGACCAAATGTTTAAAAAAAGGTGCAAAGATAGATGCACATAACCTTGACTACATAGAGGCGCATTCAAAAAACGTAACCACAGGTGATAGTAAATTAACCCTTTGAGCAGTAAATTCTCAAAATGGCCATCCCATATCCTTTATTAGCAGAACACTTAATGAACACGAATTAAATTACAGATATCGAAAAAGAATTACTCGCCAACAAAAGCTTTTCGGCTTTATTTACTAAAACGACAGTTTGTCATTGCTGGTGACCATCACCCTCTTAGATGACTTCATACTTTAAAGGAACCGAATGCTATAAGTTACAAAGATGGAGAAGGAACCGAATGCTATAAGTTACAAAGATGGAGAACTAGATTAAACGAATAACAATTTAAAATCGATTATATCAAAGCAATGGAAAATTCAGTTAAAATTGGAGAAATCCATCTTAGTGTAGATACTCAACATTTTGCAGAAGACAATAAAAATAATGTAGAGCATTCAATAATATTCGGTAGCTCCATTACCACAATTCAATATGATTTAATGACACTTGAAAAGGCCACACAAATTTTACAAGATCATTTTATTCATAGAAACATTAGCATTTATTTTGATAGCGATTTAGATTTTGAAATTATTGAAAGAGCACACAGAGAAATTATCAATATCAATTATAAATTATTAATTGTTGTGAGATATTCCAGTACGCACGCGCGAAAGTTCAGCAGCTCCTTGTCGGTTATGTGGGGGTGGTGGTCTTGTCCTGGAACAATTAAGATTTCCAATTAAGAAAAGGGCGGCAAATCGCCATCAACGACACTTACAACGGAGAGAACGATTCTTTTACCCTACAAGCTTCCGCTCGATCCTCAGGTGTGGTGGAGGATCGTGTAATGCCCGCCCTACCTTGGCCATTCTTTACCAAAAATTACAAACAGTTGTCATCCTGAATGGCACCTTTTGGCCGCTAACCGCGGCTCGGCTTTCAAAACATTTTTAAAAAAAGTATATTAGCACAAACAAATTTCTTACGATATCATACATGCTAATTGAAACTTAAAAAATTCAGACCGCCAATAATAATACTGCGATTTGCAGCTTTCGATTCCTCTTAAAACAAAATAATTTCCTTAGATGAAATAATTCTAGAGTGGAGAGGCAATTTTGGCACCTCGAAAATTAATTAAAAATAAAGATACATTTTTTTCGGACATAGATCACCATATGCTCGTGTGCACGGCCATCAGCCAAAAATTTAACGGACCAAAAAAAAACAAAGAAATAAGCGGCATCAATCCATGAATTGCAAATTACAGAGAAAAATTAAAGATCAATTCCGCCAATAAAAAAAATCCGAAAGCGAAAGAGACGCTCTATGCGATGCAAGATCGCTTAAATATATAGTGATTTGTTATCTTAAATAATAAAACTATGAGTCAGAACGACACTCGCGCTCAGCGTCAGCGCGAGCAAAACGAACGCCGGCTCTCAATTCAACGCAACAACGCGTACTTCTCCTACGTCTCACCGACAACCCCAAACGCAGACATCGAGCGGTCAATAACCCATAGCCCAAGAAACCTTCTTCTACCAACAAATCAAGAAAGAGCGCGCTCCTGCTCTCCCGCTCTCTTAGCTCCGACAGAAGCCCCACTACCTCCAACAACAACAGCTGGAGATAGACCGACAGCCCGCCCTACCTCGTCATCGGCTTGATCTTTTAGGTTTCGCTGTTGATCTTCTAAAGTGGATTTCAAGCTATCTGAATGGCAGGACGCAACAAGTCCTCATTAAAAATTCTCTATCTTGCATTCTCCGAGTCACATCCGGAGTCCCATAAGGGAGCCATCTTGGTCCGCTTCTTTTTACCTTATTCATTAACGACCTCCCCTTAGTTATAAAACATTCGCGTGTACGATGTTAAATTATGCCCCCAGCACAAGGACATTTCGCGCCATTTGGACTTACAATCCGATCTAGACAGATTTCAAGTATGGTGCCGTGATAACGTATTAAACTTAAATGGCTCCAAGTGTAAAGTTATGACCTTTTGCCGTGTCAACCCAATAAGCACGACTTACACTCTCAGTGGGTGCTGTTTGGACAGAATAACACGGGTTTGATGATCTTGGTGTTCTTCTGGACTCTAAACTAAAATTTTCTGACCATATTTCGTCTAGTGTCAATAAGGCCAGGGGTGTGCTTGGTTTGATGGTTTGATGATCCTTACTTGACTAAAACCTTATTTATTTCGTTAGTCCGTCCGATTCTCGAGTACGGATCACCTGTTTGGAGTCCACAATACGCAGTCCACCCGGACCGCATTGAATCGGTCCAAAAAAAATTCTTACTTTTTGCCTTGCGGCGCCTAAATTGGGATGCAAACCGTATATTACCTCCCTATTCTAGTAGACTTCTTTTAATTAATTTACCGTCCCTAGCTAACCGTAGAACTATGCTTGGAACAGTCTTTATTTGTAAGCTTATTCGTGGGGATGTTGAGAGTATAAGCCTCTTATCTTAAATCATTGTAGATCTAACTATGAAATGCATGATCCTTACAGAGTTTTATGTTCTGACTATAATAGACTTTATCCTATTATCTGTAATCTTGACTCTCTGCCGCTCTTAGAGCAATCGATTTTAACTCTTTTATTACATAATTAGATCCAACTAGCACTAATATTTAATATAGTTATTTTACATTATATTCATTTCCTCGTTCCTGTTCTCTTTATTATATCACGGGTATATCTTCTCTCGAATCGAGCCGTACGATACACGGCAGCGCCCCTCGGTCGGTTGGGCGGGAGGTGTGGCCGTGGAACCCGTGCGAAAAAAAGAGCCTCGAAGTCTACTTATTTGATCCTGTATAAGTGGCAGAGGGTATTTATCAGCGACTGTGTATGAATTTAACTCCCTATACTCAAAACAAAGCATTTTAGCAATTCGTCAATTTTTTTCTCGAAGTAAATCTCGCTCGCATGGGCTTAATCGATATGGCCTTCTTTGAACTGTCTTTCTTGGATCAATTAATCTTATTTTCATTTCGCCAACTTTAACCTTAGTACATGGGATACCCTTTATAAGAGAATTTGAGTACCCTGCCAACAATGAATGTAGCTTTACCTTATCTTGTTCATCAAGTTCAGTATGAATATCGGCTGAATAACTGCTAGTACACATATTAATTATTTTGGTTCTTGAAATTTTAAATCGGCCTGACGAAATGACAATATTAAAACCCTGATTTAATATTTCGCGACCAATAACAATATCGTTTTGCATATGGTCATCGCCTAGATCATCGTTACTTAAAACATGTACAGTACTAAATATTCCGATATTGCCTATGCCTTTTAACATAACAACATTATTAAATCTTTTACCAGAAAATTTAGTGCTTAGCTTTTATTTCAGCAGCGAGCATTCAGCTCCAGAATCAAACGTTATTTCAAAAATTTGGCCTCTATATTTTATGAATCCCTTAGGTACTGCAACACTGCACTGATCCACTCGCTTTTCTCGGCTGAATGTTTTGCTCCCATCCGCTTCCTTCTTTGCACATTGGGTAGATATGTGACCCTGTTCACCGCACTTGTAGCAAGTTACACTTGATTTTCCGCGTTGATGACCATCGTGTCTGTGTCGCACAAGTTCAATTAAATTTGTATTTCCATAAAAGTACGCCATGGTCCATCTCCATTTCCATAATAGTACGCCATGGTCCATCTACCGTTAAAGGTATAGGACCCGATCCCACTTCTGATGTCGAAGAGTCATCAGGACGCTCTTCTTCCTCTTCACCATTCTCGTTGTCTGCATAACGTTTTCTGGCGCGTGAGCGAGGCATGTCTGTTCTGCTCAACGATCGATCACTGACTGACTCAATCTCTCTTCACAACATCCGAATTACGCGTAGTTCTTAATTCTACACGCATTGTCAACACATTTTGGAGTCCCACTCCAGCCCACACACATCAATACCGCACACCGCATTTTTCTGTATGCTTCCGTTATTCCTGCAGACATCTACTTCCCCCCACTTCTACCCGTGACCAGACTACGTTCGGCAGAAACTCTAACGGTTCTCTACCGCGCATCAAAAGAATAGAAAAGGCGCCTATATGGCGCGTACCAAGCAGAAACGCGCAATTACTAGAAATGTCGTTATATTTAAATGATCTGCGACATATATATTCTTCTAAGAAAGTTAAACATAAAACACAACAAACCGTAAGTCAAACAAAAACAAAATAAATAAATAAAAAAAATTAAAAAATTTTTTTCGAAACCGACGCCTAGGTCAGCAGTGAGGAGATCCTGGAGCTGGCGAAACTGCTGAAGGACGGCAAGGCCTCGGACCCGACGGCATTCCGAATATGGCGCAGTTGTTGTTGCTATAGTTGCTGCAGTTGTGGTGTTGGATTCTGAAGTTGCTGAGAGCGGAAGAGATGAGAGCGGGAGAGTTGAGGGTGTTTTTATTGGTATATCGGAAGTTGTTGTTGGTGTACGTGCAGATGAATTTAACCTCCATCAGGCGAGCTTGGGAGAAATCCATAGCCTACGTGGGACCCTATCTAAATCTTGGTGCTCCACATTTCCCGAGACAACAAAACTCCGTTCAACCGACTTCAACTGCGGATTTTCCTTCAACATCAACAACCAACATCAATACACAGAATAATATTAATTAAGGAAAAAAAGGATTAACTTAACTTCTGTAAGTACAACGCATATTGGTTACCTAATAAAATCTCTAGCTTTCATAACGACCTTTACATTAACGAAGGTTATTGAAGGTTATTAATGACAAATAGATGCATAAAAATGACGAAGTCTTAGGCGACTTAGAGTCGAGTTTGAATAGGTGTCGAGAGCATTTACAAAATCAAAGTGTGGGAAGTGGGAGAGAAGAAAATTGGTGGTCAAAGAAGAATCAAGCTTGCGAAATGAACTTATCGGCAGATCAGTGGAAAGCAATAGTGGAGAGTGCCGTTGCTGGTGCGATTGCAAGTCAAAAATCAATATTTGATAAACAGCTGCAAGAAATAAGTGCGCGGATAGAAAAAATTACAGTAAACACTCCAGAAGTGGAAACTTATAAAGATGCTGAAATTATACCAGGTGTAAGATGTACTGAACCATTAGACATAGTAAAGTCTTTGCCAGATTTTGACGGAAAAAGTGAAACCTATGTGTCGTGGAGAAAAGCGGCCCATGTCGCTTTTAAAGTTTTCGAGAATTACGAGGGCAGTTCAACATACTATCAAGCACTTGGCATAATGCGAAACAAAATAAAAAACTCGGCAAACACTGTGCTGGCGTCGTTTAACACTCCGCTGAATTTCAAGGCAATGATAAATGGTCTCGATTTTACATACGCCGACAAAAGACCAGTATATTTAATAGAGCAGGAGTTATCGACGTTAAGACAGGGCGACATGACCATGACTGAGTTTTACGACGAAGTTGAAAAAAAACGTACTCTCCTTACAAACAAGACAATAATGACATGCGATACCACCTTAGCGATGTCACTTAACGAAAAATACAGGTCAGACGCGTTACGTGTATTCATAACGGGAACAAAAAAGTCTTTGAGTGATATTCTTTTTGTCAAAGGACCTAAAGACTTACCAACAGCTCTCGCCCTAGCACAGGAAGTCGAATCAAACCACGAACGCTACCAATTTGCACTGAACTATTCTAGAAGCTTAGGAGAAGGCCAGAAGGCTGAGAAAAGGCAAACTGATAGGGATTGGCATACGAACGTTCATCAACAGGGCAAAAACCCTCATTTTAGTAAGCGGCAGCCAGTGCCAGTCTGGCAATCGGGCAAGTCAGACACGACACTTAGCGCATGATCAGTTAATGGACACTGACGTATCAATGAGAACTTTTAGAACGGGTCAATACCAACCCAGGCAGTCACCTTCCTTGGATCAGGAAAGCGTACCCTTACATCAAAACACTTGGCCGGCTCACCAACAAAACACACGGCAAGGACAGGGGCAAGCTCACTATGATGCAACAAAAAGACCCTATAGTGGAACTGGCAGGCTAACAGCACCAAAGCAACAAAGAATTAACCATCTAGCTTACGAAGAAGATCTAGCTGATACAAAAAAATACAGAGACGCTCTATGCGATGCAAGATCGCTTAAATATATAGTGATTTGTTATCTTAAATAATAAAACTATGAGTCAGAACGACACTCGCGCTCAGCGTCAGCGCGAGCAAAACGAACGCCGGCTCTCAATTCAACGCAACAACGCGTACTTCTCCTACGTCTCACCGACAACCCCAAACGCAGACATCGAGCGGTCAATAACCCATAGCCCAAGAAACCTTCTTCTACCAACAAATCAAGAAAGAGCGCGCTCCTGGTCTCCCGCTCTCTTAGCTCCGACAGAAGCCCCACTACCTCCAACAACAACAGCTGGAAATAGACCGACAGCCCGCCCTACCTCGTCATCGGCTGCACCCGCTCACGCTCTGACTGAGTCAGCGAAAGCAAAACCACAAGCAATAAACGGTACTGCTGCACTACCAGCAAAACAAAACGAAAACGTAAACAAAAAAGCTGGGTCGACCTGGCAGACTGGAATGGACCGCTACATTACAATAAAGCGAAAGCTCAGCCCGTAAAATTCAGATTTGGAAAACAAGCCGAAAAATACACGCGACAACTCTACCTTGATCAAAAACGTAGCCCCTGCAAATACCAACAGATTTGCCTTGCTGGTAGATACCGATAAGGACGTGCCGCTGGGATCCGTTGATATCTAACCGAAGAAAACAAAGCCTCCGCCAATATACATCCGCGAGAAGAGCACAAGCGGTTTTGTAAATACTTTGATTGGCCTTATTGGAAAAGATAGCTTTCATATAATTCCCCTCGTAAGAGGTACTATCAATGAAATCAAACTTCAGACGAAAACGGAGGACAACTACAGAAAAGTCACAAACTATTTTACCGCACAAAAAATAGGCTTCTACACCTACCAGCTTAAAAGCAGCAAGGACCTGCAAGTAGTCCTGAAGGGCATTGAGTCTGATGTTACGCCCGAAGAGATAACTGAGGCGCTAAAGGAAAAGGGATCAAAAACAGAAACAGGCAGCCCCAACCACTCTTCAAGATTGAGCTTGAACCAGAAAACAAGCCTCCTAGAAAAAACGAGGTTCACCCAATTTACAAACTACAGCTCCTTCTGCATCGTAGGATCACGGTAGAAGAGCCGCACAAACGCAACGCTCCTGTACAAACTGCCAAGAGTATGGCCACACGAGGTCATATTGTACACTTCGCCCGGTGTGCGTAGTCTGTGGAGATCTCCACGACTCCAAACAGTGTCAAACTAACAAAGAAAATGCATGCGAGAAAAAATGCAATAACTGTGGGGGCAATCACACAGCAAACTACAGAGGCTGTCCAATCTACAAAGAGCTGAAAATCCGTCTTCACAAAAGAATGAACACGGCGCATGCACACCAAGGAACAGCTACGCTGATACCATCAGAGACAAATCCTGAAGTAATTTTCCCGAAAGCAGCAAGATTCGCTCCGTGGCCTACATCCAACACTAACAAGACAACATTTGCAAACGTTTTAAAATCAGGTATGACGCCTCCAACCCAAAATTCCCGAACTCCACATGAAGTGCACACAAAATTAGACACACAACAAAACTATAACCCAGCTGCGCAGCAGAAAACAAAAACTGAAGCTATGATGCAAGCCTTACAACAGAGCATGATGGAATTTATGACATTTATAAAGACCACCATTCAAGACATGATGCGTAATCAAAACCTTTTGATACAAATGCTTGTAGCCCAACAATCAAAAAAAATAATGGCTACCTTACGCATAGCTACGTGGAACGCCAATGGCGTTTCACAGCGCAAACTTGAGCTAGCTCAATTCCTACATGAGAAGCATATCGACGTAGTGCTTCTTTCGGAAACTCATCTCACAAGCAAATACAATTTTCAAATAAGAGGCTACCATTTCTACGGTACAAATCATCCCGACGGAAAAGCACACTGTGGCACCGCCATACTCATAAGGAACCGTATGAAGCACCACTTTTACAAAGAATTTGCGGAAAATCATCTTCAGGCCACATCTATCAACATTCAGCTGGATGACAACACTCTCCTTACACTAGCGGCCGTATACTTTCACAGTATTAGAAGCTCAACTCCTGGATTTCTTCCAAGCACTAGGGCCACACTTCATTGCAGCAGGCGACTACAACGCTAAACATACTCACTGGGGATCGCGACTTGTGAACCCAAAAGGAAAACAGCTTTATAAGACTATAATAAAAGCCACTAATAAACTTGACCATGTTTCCCCCGGGAGTCCTACATACTGGCCATCAGAGCTCAATAAGCTGCCGGACCTGATCGACTTCGCAGTTACGAAAAATATTTCCCGCAGTTTGGTTAAAGCTGAATGTCTGCCGGATCTGTCATCTGATCACTCGCCTGTACTAATTCACCTCCGCCGGTACGCAGAAAACGTGAAACCACCAATCAGATTGACTTCTCACAAAACAAACTGGCTCAGGTATAAAAAATATATAAGTTCACATATTGAGCTAAGCCCAAAACTCAATACTGAATCTGATATAGAGAGCTGCACGTGTGCATTGCAATCCATCCTTACTGCAGCAGCTCTTACTGCAACACCCAAAATAACAAATAATACAATTAATTCAAAAAAGACCAACGTACAAATCGAGCAACTCGTCCACGTAAAACGTCGCTTACGCAGAGAATGGCAATCTTCCAGATCCCCAACTGCAAAACAAAAGCTAAAAGTAGCCACACGGAAACTGGCCAACGCTCTGAAACAAGAAGAGGACGACGATCAGCGCCGATACATAGAGCAACTCACACCAACAGGCACAAAACAAAAGTCACTGTGGCGAGCCCACTCAACTCTTCGCCCACCGACTGAAACCGTTTTGCCGATAAGGAATTCCTCAGGTGGCTGGGCCCGTAGTGATGAAGACAGAGCCACCACATTTGCCGCTCACCTACAAAATGTGTTCACGCCAAACCAGGCCAGCACATTCGCGCTACCGTCCTATCCCGTAAACCGCCACCAGCAACACACCCCAATTGTGTTTCGTCCTAAAGAAATAACTAAAATAATCAAAGACAATCTCAGCCCGAAAAAATCCCCCGGCTGCGACCTTATAACACCGGAAATGATCATCCAGCTGCCACATTCTGCAGTTCGCTACATAACCAAGCTCTTTAATGCCATCACCAAACTTGGTTACTTTCCACAACGATGGAAGAGGTCGATTATCATAATGATTCCAAAGCCTGGTAAGAACCACACAGTCGCTTCATCTTACAGACCAATAAGTCTACTCTCATGCATTTCGAAACTATTCGAAAAATGCCTGCTGATCCGACTTAATCAACATCTGATATACCACAATATAATCCCAGCCCACCAATTTGGATTTCGCGAAAGCCATGGAACCATTGAACAGGTGAATCGTATTACAACGGAAATAAGAACTGCATTTGAATATCGCGAATACTGTACAGCAGTATTTTTAGACGTATCCCAAGCATTCGACAGAGTCTGGCTCGACGGCCTAATGTTTAAAATTAAAACATCCCTACCCGAAAGCACACACAAACTTCTAAAGTCTTACCTCTATGACAGAAAGTTTGCAGTGCGGTGCAACACTGCCACTTCCACTGATCATACAATTGAGGCTGGAGTCCCCCAAGGCAGCGTTCTTGGGCCAACCTTATACCTCATCTATACAGCCGACATCCCTAAAAATAGTCGCTTAACGGTATCCACATTTGCCGACGATACAGCTATCCTTAGCCGTTCAAGGTCCCCTATCCAAGCTACAGCACAGTTGGCACTGTACCTCATCGACATTGAGAAGTGGCTCTCTGACTGGCGAATAAAAGTAAACGAGCAAAAATGCAAGCACGTGACGTTTACGCTAAACAGACAAGACTGTCCTCCGCTCTTATTGAACAACATACCACTCCCGAAAGCAGATGAGGTAGCGTACCTAGGAGTACACCTTGACAGAAGACTCACATGGCGCAGGCACATTGAAGCCAAAAAAACCCAACTTAAACTCAAAGCCAACAACTTACACTGGCTCATCAACTCTGGTTCTCCGCTCAGCCTAGATCACAAGGTCTTGCTCTACAATTCTATATTGAAACCAATCTGGACCTATGGCTCACAGTTATGGGGCAATGCCAGCAACAGCAATATTGACATCATACAGCGAGCACAATCAAAGATTCTGAGAACCATCACTGGGGCACCGTGGTACGTTCGGAGTGAAAACATCCAAAGAGATTTAAATATCCCATCAGTTACCAACGCAATCACGGAACTTAAGGAAAAATACCATAGCAAGCTTTACACGCACCCCAACCACCTAGCGCGAGGTCTAATCCAGCTCAGCAGCCGTTCCCGTCTCCGGCGAAAGGACCTACCAACCCAGCGAATAAATTATTAGGGCCGTTTAATCATAGAACAGTTGGAAAAATAATACAACTGTTCAAAAAATACTTGTTATAGTTAAGATTTTTAAACTTATTGTTAGTTCTTATACAAGAAGATTCAATAAATAAAAGCAAAGTAAAAAAAAAAAAAACCGCCATTCCGATCTGCTAGAGACCTTGGCCTTTAAAACGATACTGATTCCACTAATACCTAGGCGATACAAATATTGCAGCGCCATCCGCGACTATGTGAATTTAATTTCACTTTATCGCATGCTCCTTTTTATTAAATGAATCAGTCAATATGCCCACTTACCCACTATTGGGAAAACACCGACGAAAGCGCTTCCGGGTGATCTTCTTGTGGAATTCGCTGCCTTATTACGGAATCACTTCGCGGTCGCCAACTTGGCCCTAAGATTTAGGTGGAAGATCCCACCACAATTCGACGAGTTCAGCACCAAGCAATGCTGCGTGGCATAAAGTTTTTTGGCAAATCAATAGAAATTTACAAGACTTATACAATTATGAAAAAATATCGAAAAGTTTTTCAAAAATGTGGGCGTGGTAGCTTTGTGCGGTTTTAGGGCGTTAGAGTGGGCGAGGCAAAAAGTTTTTATTCAAATTGATAGAAATTTGCAAGACCAATAAAAATATGAAAAAATTAATAAAAAAAACAGATTTTTCAAAAATGTGGGCGTGGTTTTGTGTGGTTTGTTGGCGTTACAGTGGCGCAACATGGGCCAAGAAACTTGCGCTGTTTTTTTTTTTGTAGAATCTGTATGCTGAATCTCAACCTTCTAGCTTTTATAGTTCCTGTGATCTCGACATTCATACGGACAGACGGACATGGCTAAATCGTCTCGGGTATTGATCCCGATCAAGAATATTTATACTTTATTTAGTCGGAAACGCTTCCTTCTGTCTGTTACATACTTTTCAACGAATCTAGTATAACCTTTTACCCTACGAGTAACAGGTATAATTATTACCATTTTACAGAAAATTTTGCAAAAATACTTCGTCACCCCGTTGGTTCCCCAAACATTTTCACGCCTTCCCGTAGCCAATTTCTGTAGGTGATTGAGTTATTTTATATTTAGCCTGAAAATGGAGGAAATTAAGAAAAAACCTTACTCGACTCATTGCCTTTCTGAACGCGTTAACCAGCATGTGGCTAGTATCAAAGACGATAATAGGAAGGTTAGCGATGAGGTACCTTGGAAGGGGACTTTGAGGCCAGGAACCCAGTCAACATCCAACATCAGCCTTAGGCTCGTGCACGAACAGAAAACGAGTTGCAGGAAACTTCAAGCCTTCCCGACTGTGTAATAGAATTACTCGTGGCTCAACAGGGCGCTATCCATATTGAGTGATTATGAGGTCATTCGAGGAAGGCAGGGCATAGGTTTATCGTTCTGCACATACGCCAAAAAATCAGGAAAGAATCATGCCCTTGCTGTCCTACAGCGTCCAGGACGACAGGTGAGAAAGTTTACGTGGCCGACAAGCAGATTAAAACTAATGAGAAGCCGCGGCTTAGAACCGAAGAGGTCTCAAAGTCCGGAAAAATGTTTCATAATTCGATTTAAGGAAATGAAAAAAAGACAAAAAACGAGAAGAACAAACACAAATAATACATACTAACACAACAACATAAACAAACACATAACACACACACACATACACAAACAAAAACACTCAAACTATCTTGAAAAATGTACCCCTGTTATCGCAATATAGCACAGCTATGATTTGAAAAACCTTATTTTTTGTAAGCTTCGCTCTGACTTGCGCAGTGGGAGCCGTCCACACCTACAAGTATGATATGAGCGATCAAAAAGCCTCTTTCCCGCTGAGGATAAACTCCAGTGCGGTTGAGGCCATCGAATTCTCCCGCTCCTCGATCATGACGAATGGGACCTTACTCTTGTACATACTGGCGTTCTCAAAGGTAGAGGAGAAACCTTATCGCCTTATAAAGGCTAATCCACACAGGGAAGCAGGTTATGCTGCAACACCACACATAAGCCCCAGCGAGACCTACGCAATACTAAGCGGTTGTCTGTCCGTTGGCAACAAAACTGTTTGCCAGGAAAAGGAGCTGCTACAGCTGGAGGTAGACGGATGCATTTTCCGCCTTTTGAAGAGAGGTCACGCTGTTTCTTCCTACCACAGAAATAACCGACAACTAATTGAAGCAGTCAACGAAGTAAAGCTGTTCAAGACCAACTTTAATGGAACGCTGAAAGCTGCCCCTGGGAATCATCGTCTAGTTGGGACTTTTGATGTCCAATATGACAACGAGCTACTAGACCAGCTACCTGATGGCATTGCCGGCCGTCCTAACACAAGTAACAGCCAACGATTACCAGCTATCTCTGGAGTACGAACATGACGTGAGTTTAAAGAACTTAGAAAAGATGGCCGAGGTCATTCCTAGCGGAGGCAGAATTGGCTCTGCTCACCTTTTCTCTCTTGTGTTTCCTGTGAAGGAAACCAGGCAATATCACCGTGATCTCGCATCCGCCCGTTACCTCCGGGCAGACAAAGGCTACTTAACCTGCTGGGCGCAGATCTTAAAGGGGGAGATCCACTGCAACGGTCATTGTTCTGCAAGCGGGGCAGTTCCTACCCCACCTCCATCGCAGCGTCAGCATCGGACGACAGGACAACGACTCTGGGGCGCTGCAGCGCACTGCTGACGAATTTGGCTAAGCGTTGGGCCGAGGAGCTTACGAGCAGCCGACAAATCGCTGGCGGAACGGAGCTAAGGAAAGAACCAAACCTTGTAATCAATTTGAACTAAATATACCTGTCTGAATTTTGTAAAGACTCGAGGTTTTCACTTAATATCGTTTAATGCCAAGAATGCAGGGAGTTATACCAAGGTAGTATTTCTAACTGCTTTAACTTATATATAAGAAGTCGTATGTAGTAAAAACCTAATTGCGCTCGGCTGAGAAGTACTAAGGAGATATTGTCGTAGCCGGCAACATTAGCGTCCGGTTGATTGAATTTTTCTATCCTAAGTGTATTGAAATTAATTGATTATTATATATGATATATAAGTTAACGCCGATCAGTTGACCTGCGGCCATCGTAATCTGCTCTTATATCACCACTACGATGGTCTTTAATGTTTGTCCCTTAGGACAGATCGGAACGATCTTATTACCTAAAATAACCTTCCATGTCCTTGCATGAAGTTGCAATCTTACGTACGGGCAAGGGGCGTCCGCGGGGCTTGGCTAGGGCGGGTCGTTGGCTCGTGACGGGAGCAGCTCGTTAACTCCTATCCATCACAAGATCTGTGTCCCACTAATCAGAGGGCCCAAGGTGGACTAGGGGTGGTGAGTGCATCTAAGACGATTGGGGTGCTGTCGGTCTTCGGGATTCCTTTGGTCGAAGTCACCTTCCTCCACAGGAAGTATACGAGCGAGAAGATAAGTAATGCCACAATTCCCTCCAAAATCGAAGTGTAGAGCAACTTGCCGGTTATTAGAAACAACCTTTGAAGGTTGGGGTTGCTCACGTCGTGTACATATTCCAGTAATAGTTGATAATCCGTGGCCGTCGCATGAGTTAGCACATCCGGCATTGCCATCAAGTGGGTAGTGGAATAGCTTGTATAGTTTTGATTACCGACCGTAATAGTTTCGTTTGAGAATTGCACCACAAAGGAACCGACGAGAGGATGTTTATTTGTGTTAAAGGTCACCGATCCGTTAAAGTTTCATAGGAGAAGTGTTTCGTCGCTGAACGGGGTACCTGACAGCGTCTTTAGCTGCTCTCTCTCCGCCGTGAACCTGGATCAGTGCATTAGCACATGTTCTGCTGTTTCTTCACCGTCGACGTAGAACAAGCATTGGGCTGACTCTACGTGACGGAACCGGAGTAGATAGGACCGGAAGCAGCCATGGTCCGTGAGGAACTGGGTTAGGTGGTAGTCCAAGCATTTGCGTTGGCACTTTGCCCAAACCGTCATCTCTGGGATGAGCTGATAAGTCCACCTCCCCCGCCACTCGTGTGCCTCTTGCCTGGAAGCGCCACTCCGCATTAGGCTGAGAGCCTTGATCTCCAGATCAATCGGCGGCAGACCTGCCAGCGCTAGCGCCGCGTCTTCGGATATGGTCATGAAACCTCTAATGAGCCTCAGGGACATTGACCGTAGCTCCGAACGAGCTCTTTTCAGGTATGAGACCCTGCAAATGGCATTGGTCCAGACTGGTGCAGCGTATAGCAGCGAAGCCTTTGCTACTGACACCAGCAGTTTCCTGGCCGGGTATCTTGGGCCTCCGACGTTGGGCATAAGCCTCGCCAACGAAGAGGCTGTGACTGCTGCCTTCTTGCTGGCGTAGCTCGCGTGGTCCTTGAACGATAGTCTGCGATCTGTCATTACCCCCAGGTACTTTAGGGACTCTTGAGAGGTCACCTGTGTACCCTTGACGGAGACCAGCATGTTCTCCACCTTTTTCCTGCTGCTTAGTAGGACTGCTTCGGTCTTGTGAGCCGCTATTGCTAGCCCGGCTTTTTGAGCCAGAGGATGGCAGCACCGATCGTAGAGTTGCATTTGTCTTCCAACCCTGCGATTGTTTTCGAGACAGCTGTGATTGCCACATCGTCAGCAAAACAGTGCAGCCTGTTGATGCCCAAGATCCCATCGTACATAATGTTCCATAGGATTGGTCCAAGTACCGATCCTTGGGGAACACCTGCCGAAACTCGGTATCTTTTTGGGCAATCTTCCGTATCGTACCCGGACCCGGTCCCTAAAGTAGCTGCCAACGACTATCCTTAGGTACTCCGGGATCCCCATACGGTTAATGGCTGCGAAGATTACGGGCCATCTGGCGGTGTTGATAGCGTTCCTTACATCCAGAGTTACAATTGCGCAGTATTCCTTCCTGCCCCCTAACCATCTATCACCAGAAATAGCGGTCTTGGCGATGTTACAAACGGCCGAAAGAGCGTCCAGAGTGCTCTTTCCTTTCCGGAATATTGATGGCTTGCCAGGCCGTTGATGCTCTCGGTGATTGCCTCCTTTCTGGTATACAGGATACGTTCGAACTGTTTTCCTACTATATCCAGTAGGCATAGGGGGCGGTAGCTGTTTGCAGCATGTGCTGGTCCCTTGCCTTTCGGCAACAGGACTAGCTTCTGGCTTTTCCACCTTGTTGGGAAGATTCCGTCCAGAAGGCATTGCTGGAAGGTGGCCCTGAAGATTTCAGGTCTACCCAGCGCCACTGCTTTTATAACAGCTCTAGGAATACCATCTAGTCCAGGGGCTTCGTTGGGTTTGATGCGCTTGGCTGCCTCGGTGACTTCAAGTTCTGTGACGCACGGGAAATCTGGGGCAGGGGCTGCCTCTGTTGGCCTCCATAGTGTGGTCTGCTTTGGAAATAGCTCCCCTACTATGTTAGCCAAGACCCCCGGGTCGGATGGGGTTGCCGCTCTCCTCCTTAGCTTTTTGGTAACAAGCTTGTAGGCGAGGCCCCAGATATCGCTGTCTACGCCATCCTACAGCTCCTTAAACGACCGCGCTTTGGCAGCCGCGATGCCGTGCTTGAACTCTTGGCGTTTCCTTCTGAAAGCCTCCAAGACTTCCGCTTGGTGGATACTGCCTCTGGCTCGTTGCCATTCTCCTAGCCCTGAGGCAATCAGACCGTAGTTGGCTTAGGGAGGCACTCCACCAGTAAACGGGTGGTTTGCGCTGTGCCTTATTTTTTTGGCATGATTGCGTCGCAGATTCCCAGCATATTCATGAGGCCTGCCGCCATACTCTCTGCGTCCCCATTTGGGATTTCCAGGGAATTGATTTGATAGGCCAGCATGGCCTCATCGATCTTCCTGGTGTCCCATGCTTTCCCGGCTGCTCTACTCTGCCGTCTCCTGGGCATGCCCTCCGGGGAGAGACTGAAGGAGATCAGGGCGTGGTCGCTCAGCGTCATGACGTCATGGACCATCCAGTTGTTGTTGTCTACTAGCCCTCTGCTGACAAAGGTAACGTCAATAAAGGACGTACCCCTATCGTTGTTAAACGTCGGCTTCCGTCCGTCGTTCAGCAGTATAAGGTCCAGCATTCCCATGGCGTCAATAACAGCTCGGCCTCTGGTGTTGGATGTCCTGCTGCCCCATTCCACTGCCCAGGCATTAAAGTCGCCGGCAATGACCTTCGGGCTTCGCCCTCTCGCATGGTCCACGAGCGCCTCCAGAAACTTCTCGAACTGATCGGGGGTGTCGCTCGGCGGAGCGTAGCAGCTGTACATGTGCACGTGTTTTAACTTCGCAGAAGCGATACCCCGCATAGGTAAAGCAGCCAGTTCCTCGACGTGGAGAGAGCTGCAGCATGTGATCATGGACGATTGTCCACTACCAGAGACGTAGGGTTCGCTTAGGAGCATGATGTCTACATGGCGCTCAACCGCAGTCTGGGCCAGGAGGCTCTGAGCTGCTGCGCAATGATTGACATTGAGCTGTACTACGCTCATATGAGTGTGCATTAAGGTGGCTCCTGGCTTCTTTTAGGGTCGCTCTGTAAACGGGCACGCAAAGCTACCCGTGGAGTGGTTTCTGTCCACCTCGCTGCTGCAGATCAGGCATTTTGGTGCTGCAACGCACCCCTTTGCCTTGTGCCCACGCTCACCGCATCTAAGACAGCAGTCTGCCATGTCAGTGTTCTTGCAGGTTGCTGATCGATGCCCATAGCCGAGACACCTGTAGCATCTCGTGGGTCGGACGTCCTGGGTGATACGACATCTTGACCATCCAACGGTTATGGTGCCCTGTTTAAGGACTGGTATCGCAACGTTCGCGTTCAGCAGCACTGAGGCTATTTGCGTGCCATCCCGCATTCTGCGAAGGCCCCTGATATCTTCAGGATTTATCTGCAGGCCCTGGAATTGGGCGACCAAGCAGCTGTGGAGCTCCTCTGCTGTCGTAGCCTCGTCCAATCCGCTGCAAGATAGAGCTACTCTTTGCGCTCCCGTGCGCACAGAGGCCAAGTCATTGAGCGCCGCTTCCAGGTCGCTCTTAAACTTGGGAACGCTTTCCGAAGCTTTCCCTCTACCTCAAGCAACAGCTCACCTTTCTACGTTCTCCGGATTTTTCGCACGTGGCTGCCCAGTTCGCTAAGGCTCGGGTCCGATCTTAGCTTCCGAAGCATCTCTGCGTACGAAGCCTCTCCTGTCTTTTTTAAGATGAGTGCCTCCGGTTTTTTACGCAGGCGCGTAGGCTTCACCTGGTCCACTTTGCACCCGTGCTAGCATTCTTGGCGACAGATGCGTAGCTGCCTGGTTTGGACTCGTTAGGTATGGATGTCGCCTTTTCCTCACCGTTGCCACCCAACGTAGGGTTGCTCGGCTTGGGCGCCTGGACTTTGGGAACTTGCCCCTTGGGCTCCGGCGCATTGTGAGGAACCTTTTTGGTTGGCTTTTTTGGCTCCGTCTGGGTAGCACTGCTCGTCACGCGGTGCTTGCTAGTTGCACCTTCATTCAGCTCTATCGCCCTGTTGTTAAGGGCTGAGAGTTCGGAAGCTATGCCCTTTGTCTCTCGTGTCACGTGCCGTTGGGTCTCGAATGCGGATAGCAAGGTGCTGATCTTGCCATTCATCCTGGTAAGTATGCCCCTCTGGTCCTCATTCTGGAGAGCCGTGGTCAGGTCCGAAGAGCGATGAGGGGAACCAGCTGGGGACTTCCCTCCCGTCTTTTGTGATGGCACGGCGATGTGGTCCATCGTCTTCTGACTTGTCGCGGTCGTAGATGCTGTAGCAGCCAAGTTCTCCACCTCTACAGCATCGCTGCAGTCGCTAGTCAACGGCGGCTCACCCCTTGCCACCGACGGGACCGAGATTCCGTCACCATGGGCCGGGTTACCGCCTCCTCTGGTGGGGGATCTCGAAAGTCGGGAGCTCCTCTTGAACGGGTCGTTCCGATCAGGGGGACTGCCCCCCACTGCGCTGTCCATCAACTGAAGGATGGCCTAAGGTTACCTAGGCGAAGCACCAGCCTTAGAAAGGGGTTCCCATGTAGGCCACGGATTTCCCCCTGGCTTTTACGGATGGAGGTTTGTACCGCCTCGACTCGGACACCAGAGCCTCTGCTTAGGCACCAGCACGGTGAGAGGATGATATTTGGTCTGTCCGCGACCTTTGTGCCTTTTCCCCTTTCTTAAAGACTTGTGCGCTCCCAGTAACCAGAATAAAAATTAAAATTAAATTAAATTTTCAACGGTTTAATTTTAAGTTTAATTTTGACTTTCGCGCTCTACTGTCGCAACACAACACTGATCACACGGTTGATCTGGCAACGCCTCCCTCTCCAGATCGCCCGCTGCACCAAGTTGGCAGCGCTATCAGCTGTTTTATCCGCTGCAACAATCGCAAGATAATAAATTACCTATTTACCCGAAACAGGCGCACAATTAACTCGTGTGATTGCAGGGCTAAACTATGGCGCGACTCCACCGTGTGGTTTTGCCAGTTTGCCGCACACACCGGCCGACACAACTTCTATGGTTTCGAGTATTTCGCGCAGCGTTAATTTAAGACGTCCGTCTTCACGGCAATGTAGACTTGTCACTCCGGTTGAGTACGGGTGCATGAACCTGTATGATTCCGCTGTGACCTTTGGGAAAGCTAGGATGTACAATAACATTGTACCATTCGTCATTACTTGGCAAGCTGGCATGTTCTAATGACTTCGCCAACCTGGTTAGCCAGTATGATGGCCCTGTGTAGGGCGGAACAGGGCGAAAATTTGAGGAACGAAAATGGACAGCGGGCGAAAGCTTTGTTGCTTATGCAGACGATAAGGTGATGCTTGCACATTAAATAATAATGGATGAGGAAGAATTGGTGGCGCTCCTCATTGAAGGTATTCCGAATCAACCAAGCCCGTATCCAATGCTTTGAAGATATCCAGCACATAAAACGGGCATTTGCGGAAGTGAAACTACCGATGGCATCGGTGAACAATAATAGCAGCACACTCTTGCGTTATTTCAATTGTAATTCGAAGGGACACTGGGCCAAAGAGTGCAGGAAGCCAAAGCGCGAAAAAGGGTCATGCTATGCCTGTGGTGAGATGGGGCACTTTGCAGCAAAGTGCCTGAAAAACAAGAATGGGGATGAAAACAATTACGTAAGATATTTTGAAATTAATTTTATGAACAGTTCTAAATCAAAATTTAGATTTAAAATCGATAAAATGTTAAAAGAAGCAAATATGTACAACAATAGTAAAACAGTTAGCGATAGTGTTAGTCAAGGTCGTAGTAAAAGTCAAATGATTAGTGACAAGGTTAAAAATAAATTAGAGAAAGCTGTCAATGCTGAAATTAGCACAGCGGAGAGGGAAATGCTTGAAATTAATGTAATAGATGACTCATTTTAATCAATTGATTAAATCAGGTGATCAGGTGGATCATAATATGAAATGTTAATTTATTGAGTTGGTAGAAAACTGTTATGTTAATAAAGAAAGACCGAATGAACCGGAGATTCGGTGTGAAATACAATTAAGATTAAATGACCCGAAACCGTTTAGTTGTTCTTCTAGTACTGAAAAAGAAAAGCTGCAGATTATCTTAGATGAGTATCTAAAAACGGAATTATTAAACCGAGTGAATCAGAGTATGCATCTCCGATAGTGTTAGTGAAAAAGAAAACAGGAGACCTAAGGTTATGTGTTGATTACAGAAAACTTATCAAAACAATGGTCAAAGATAATTACCCTTTACCATTGATTGGTGATCTGTTGGATAGATTAGTAAATAAAACGATATTCTCGAAGTTAGATCTTGAACATGGCTACTTTCATGTTTTTGTTAATAAGGAATCAATGAAATATACATTTTTTATGACGCCTTTAGGACAGTTTGAATTTTTAAGGATGCCCATGGGGCTGAAAGATGCACCGGCGGTCTTTCAGAGATTTATTAATAGAATTTTCGAGGATATGATAAGGCAGGATAAAGTTATTATATATATGGATGACTTTATGATATATATGATATGGCAAAGGAATTAAGGAACATATGGAAGTACTTAGGGAAGTTTTTTACAGGTTGACGAGGAACAAATTAGAGCTGAGAATGGCTGTTCTCGCACGCATTTATCTGTACGGCGCTCATTCCTTGTTCTGTTTGTTATCTACCTACGTTAAGCTTGGGCGCTGCATTTCGGCTGTCTGTCCCGCCAATTGCCACTTCTTCGTCTGTCGGAAGCTTGTGCATGGACAACTGTGCATTCGATATAGCTCTTTGTCGGTCCTAGCTGTTGTAAACAATTCGCGAAATAAACAGTATCGTAAAATAAACAAACTTTCTTCGGCTATTTATTATTCGCAACAGCTATTGAAAAAGCTTAATAGCTAAACATGGGTGACCCCGACGTGATAGTGTTAATTTGCATGCATTAATTAATGCACTCATCCCGTTTATAAATAAATATAAATACGTTAAATCACACACATTGCTACATATATCGTTACGTGCATTGGCTCCGCTTGCATTTTCGGCATTTCTTTTGTGCACATCTACCCGCTGAACCGAATTAAAGGCGATTTGTTGCCATGCCCGCTGAAGGTCACAAACATAATCGACAGCCATCCGGACCTCTCCAACATTGAGAAATTTCAACATCTGCGGTCATGTTTGAGGGATTCAGCGCTGGAAACTATCCGATCATTGGAGATTTCAAACAGCAATTACGAAGCGGCTTTAGAGTTGCTTCAAAAAAGGTTTTATAATCGACGTCTCGTTTTTCAGGCGCACATCACCGAGATTCTGGGTTTAAGGGTAGTACGGAATGGTTCAGTGGCATCGGGAATTGTCGGACAAGTTTAACGCTCACATTCGTGCGTTGAAGGGTTTGGGCACCACTGAGCAAATCGCTAGCTGCATCATAGTGCAAGTGCTGCTGCAAAAGCTGGCTGCGGCGAGCCAAACTAAGTGGGAGGAGCGCTTGGAGGACCCGGTCTTCGCCAACCTTATTCCGTCGTGGGAATCGATGGCTGCATTCCTGGAGCAGCGATGTAGGACTTTGGAGGCCGTGGATTGCGCCATGGCAACCTATGCGCCAGGCGTTTAGGTGGGCAAAAATCGTTCGACGCTAGTTGCTACCACCCAAAATTCTCTTGGTTGCATGCTTTGCCATAGTGCAGAGCAGGCCATATATTATTGCCCGCAATTTAGAGACTTAGCGCCAGTAGATCGTCTGAGCGAAGCAAAGAGACTATCACTTTGCCTAAAGGCAGGTCATCAGCTACGGCAATGCAGCTCGAGCCGCTGCCGCACCTGTAGAATCAGGCATCATACGCTGCTCCATCTAGGTGGTCCGCCTTCCTTGCAGCCACATGTTCCGGTGTCTTGAAGCTCTCACACAGAGCCTTCTGCCCCGCTTTCGACTTCTTCTACTCTAATTGCCCAGGATCTCGGTAGTGACCTTGTGCTGCTAACCACTGCAACCGTTCTAGTGCAGAAATGTTCGTTCCCTGCAGGGCCTTGTTAGATTCTGGCTCTCAACTGCACTTGGTCACCTCTCGGTTTGCAAATCAACTGCAACTTAAGAGGTCGAAGTCGTCCGGCTCCGTCACTGGAATCGGGGATTCCAATTTCGCGACTGATGGATTCTCGGTAGGAATTGCGATTCGGTCTGTCACTTCGGATTTCTCAACGAGCATAACAGCAGTTATCGCTCCCAATATCACGGATCGCCAGCCAAGTTTTAATGTGGACATTGGCGACTGGAAGATTCCAGAAAACCTGCAGCTCGCCGACCCGGAATTTCATAAAGCTCAGCGTGTTGACCTGTTAATAGGAGCTAGCCTGTTTTATGAGCTGCTAACTTGATTCACTTCTGCAGCGCTCTTGGGAGGTAGAAAATTGTCCCGGCCCAATAGTTCAAGCCACTAAGGAGGAGTAAGATTGCGAGGCCCAGTTTGTTAAAAATTACACCCGACTGCCAGCTGGCGATTACTCGGTACGGTTCGTTCATGAAGGAATATCGTGATCCGGGACATATGTCGCCTGTGCCTGCCTCCGAGGTTAGCTCGTGCCGATATCTTTTACCACATCACTGCGTCATGAAGGAGGATAGCACTACCACCAAGCTTCGCGTTGTCTTTGACGGATCAGCTGCCACTTCCACTGGTTACTCGCTTAACGATGTGTTAATGGCTGGCCCGGTCATCCAGCCCAAGCTATTTCACATCCTAATTCGATTTCGCTCACACCCAGTTGCCATTCAGGAGCTGACAGATGTCACGGCTTGGCGTTATGTTCCAACAGCGTTAAATTCGGCTGACATCTTATCCAGAGGATCCCTGCCGTCTGAGCTTAGCGAATCGTCACTCTGGGCGCATGGACCCGCCTATCTTACGGAGCCTGAAAGGGATTGGCCAACAGCTGTTTGTCCTGACAAACCGGTGCTTGAGCTTCGTCGAAGTGTGTACATCGTAAAGTCGTACGTGGATGTAATTGCTAGCTCCAAATTTGCAAATTCTTACCCCTCACTGCAATGAGTGTTTGCATACATTAAAAAATTTTGTAATGGAATTCGTCATCCTGGGCTCACCGTCGCACACATTCAAGAGGGTACTCATATGATGCTGCGGTTGGTGCAGCGCGCGCAGTTATGGGAGGACCTGCAGTCCCTAAAAACGCTGGGAAGAGTTTCCTCGTCTAGTCCCATATCCTCGCTCTCGCCGTTCCTGGATCAATTTGGACTTCTTAGAGTAGGCGGTCGCCTCCGGAATATGTCATTGGACTTTGATGGCCGCCACCCGAAAATCCTTCCAAGGTCCCATCCGGTGACTCTGGCAATTATTTCGCATTACCGTGAAAGCAATCTTCATGCCGGACCTCGAGCTCTTCTGAGTGCAATTCGATCCCAATATTGGCCTATTAGGGGGAGGAAGACGGTTACCAAGGATGTGAACAGGTGCATCAGATGTTTTCGGATTAAGCCGCGGCTGATAGAGCACATAATGGCGGACCTTCCCAAGGAGCGCTTGGAAGGATCTCACGCTTTTGAGATTGCTGGTATACACTTCTGTGGACCTTTCTTTCACAAGTCGGATACTCGCAACAAGCCCGCGGTTAAATGCTACGTCCGCGTATTTATATGTTTTGCAACCAAGGCAGTGCACCTGGAGCTGATCAAGGATCTCTCGACAGTTGCGTTTCTGTGCGAACTCAAGAGGTTCATATGCACCCGGCGGAAGCCGAAGCAAATTTGGTCAGACAACGCCACCAACTTTGTCGGCGCCAAAAATGAACTTCTGTAACTTCGAAGGTTATTTCTCAGCAGCGAGCATCAAGGCTCCGTTCAGAATTTTTGCCTTTCGGAGACGATTGACTGGCGGTTCATCCCTCCACGGTCGCCCCATTTCGGTGGACTTTGGGAAGCAGCGGTGAAAACGGCCAAACATCATTTCTACCGCGCTGTGGGTACGGCGGTTCTGACCTTCGACGAGCTGAGGACGCTGGTGCGCCACATCTCGGTAGTTATTAACTCCAGACCTTTAGTTCCCATTTCAGAGAACCCTGCCGATCTGGACGTCCTCACTCCGGCGCATTTTCTCCAAGCCAAGCTTCCAGCGCAGGGGGGGATGTTGGGTTATGCAGCCGCCTAAACTGTGCAGTAGACTTATCTCATACTCTTTAATATTGTAAGCCGAAGTAGTCAGTGGTAGCAGTTGCGATGTCCATAGTTCAAACCGCTGTTCTCGCACGCATTTATCTGTACGGCGCTCATTCCTTGTTCTTTTTGTTATCTACCTACGTTAAGCTTGGGCGCTGCATTTCGGCTGTCTGTCCCGCCAATTGCCACTTCTTCGTTTGTCGGAAGAGACTAAACTTGTGCATTCGATATAGCTCTTTGTCGGTCCTAGCTGCTGTAAACAATTCGCGAAATAAACAGTATCGTAAAATAAACAAACTTTCTTCGGCTATTTATTATTCGCAACAGCTATTCAAAAAGCTCAATAATGTTCATATTTTAGAAGATTCAATAACGATTTTTTTAACGATTGCAAAGCCTTTATATGACTTATTGAAGAAAGACAAAGAATTTTCGTTTGAAGAAAAAAAGTTAGAATGTTTTGAGACACTTAAGAAAAAGTTAGTGGAAGCTCCAGTGTTAGGGTTATATTGTTATAAGTGCACAAGTGCACAAGTTTTTGGTGCAGTGTTATTGCAAAAGAAAGAGGATATCAAATGGCACCCTATATTTTATTACTCGAAAGCCACAACAAAGGATGAGGCCAAATATCATAGTTTTGAACTTGAAACATTTGCCATCCTGTATGCATTAAGAAGATTTAGGATCCATGTACAGGGAAAGTGATTTAAAATTGTTACGGATTGCAACGCATTAAGTCTAGCGTTAAATAAAGTAGAATTAAACCCTAGGATTGCGAGGTGGGCATTAGAACTATTAGAGTACGATTTTGAGGTAGTTCATAAAGCAGGAAAGCAGGATGTGGATGCATTGAGCAGATATACGAACATATTAGTGATAGAAACTAATAGTTTTGAAGATAATTTAATTATTTGTCAAGCAAAATATGAAAAGTTTAAAGATGTTATTTATAATGGTGTTATTTATAGGAAGGCAAATGGTGGAAGATTGTTGTTTTGTGTACCAGAAGAAATGGAAGAAAAATTTTTTATATAAATATCACAATGAATTAGGTCACTTAGGGAGAGATAAGGTTATAGATGATATTGTTAAGACTTATTGGTTTTCGAATACGAATGAAAAATGCATATAGGAAATTGTTTGAGATGTGTGGCATTTTCACCAAAGTCGGGAAAAGAAGAAGGATTACTGCATAGCATCCCAAAGGGAAACGTGCCGTTTGAGATACACATCGATCATTACGGACCGGTAGATAACGGTAGAATAAAGAAACATCTGTTTGTAATAAAAGATTGATTCACTAAATACGTTATACGCAACAAAAACAACGAACACAAAGGAAGTGATTCTAGCTTTGAAGGATTATTTTAGATCATATAGCAGGCCGAAATTTATAGTATCAGATAGGGGGACCTGTTTTACATCCGAAGATTTTGCAAGATTTATGGAAGAGTATAATATTAAACACATACACATATCATCCTAGGCCAATGGACAGGTAGAAAGAGTCAATAGAATAGTAGGGCCTATGATAGCTAAATTAACAGACATTGAAAAGGGATTGTATTGGGATGCAGTTATTGAAGACGTAGAATTTTCTCTGAATAATACCAAACAAAGAAGTGTAGCGCAATCTCCCAGCAAGATGTTGTTTGAAATTGAACAAAAGGAAAAAGTTGTTGATGAATTAAGACAAAAATTGGAAGAGTTAGATAATGTTAGTGAAATTAGAGACTTGAAAGAAATTAGAAGAAAAGGATCGGAATCGCAATTAAAAGCACAGAGGGATAATGAAAAAAGATATAATAATAAGAAAAAAGAAAGTACGCAGTACAAAGTAGGAGATTACATTATGGTTAAGAATTTCGATAGTACAGGAAGAGTTGATAGAAAGCTAATACCTAAACATAAGGGTCCATATGTAATAGAGAAGGTATTGAAAAATGATAGGTTTTTAATTAAAGATGTTGAAGGTTTTCAATTGGCGCGAAATCCATATCAAGGTGTTTGGAGTAGTCAAAATAATAAACATTGGCTAGGGAGTAGAAAGTAAATTTGTATAATTAACGATAAGAAAAGTGAAAAAAATTTTTAAACAAATAGCGACTAGGAACAATGTAATAGTTATAAGTTGAAAATTTCGACAAGATCAGGTGATCTTAAATGTCAGGATGGTCGAATTGTAGTAGGCTAGAGGTACACATAGTTGAAGTTCAGTATAGCAACATAGTATATAAACCTTAAGTATATAAACATTAAGTCACTGTTCGCTTTTGGGTGGCATTCTCCCTGTTTCGCAACATCGGCTCTGTAGCAACAAGCATAGAGGCAGATCGTAAACGGAGAGGGAGTCAGTCGAATGCTAAAGCTGAACACGTGAAGTACAAAATAAACCAAAGAGGCCAACTCCTGCGTTTGTGTTTTATTTAAATAAGAGGACTTATAGTACCCCTACACTAGTAGTGCGTTATTAAAGTGGCTGTTGCATTCTGGCGACTTCGATGATGTATGCTAGTTTAAAAACACCGTTTACCCGCCAGATTGTCCCATGTTGTAGTGGAACTACTGGAGAATAGTACGTGAATATGTGGCAGCAGCAAGCGACATGGGCCAGCAAAAGACTTATAAAATTGGGGAAAAGAAGGAATTAAGGGTTTACATGTGTTGTTAAAATAGCTAATTCTTAATCGTCGAACAAAAGTTAACTTAAGTGGTATTGTGTTATTATGAAGGGAATGTGCTTGGTATACTTAGATTTTAGTGTAGTGTGCAATATTTCAAGTGTGTTAGTGCTGACAATCTTTGAGTTTATTCGTTTGCTTGTATTTCTGGAGAGTTTTTTATTTATTTGTGTATTTTCTTGTTTGTGTTTTTTTATTTGTGTGACTTAATTGTAATGTTTTATTTCTCGTGTTTATGTTTTTTATGTTTGCATTATATTTTTATTTATGCTTTATATTCTAAGTGGGTGAAAGTCTTTAACAACTTCTATTTTTGTTGTAAAATTTAATAAAATATAAGAGCTGAATCCGTAAGCTACTCCTCGTTACCTTCCAACGTCTGATTTATGAAAAACCTTTCCGGATTTTGTTTTAAACGTCACTGTTCTATCCTCCTGTACCACCTCAACTTTAGGCCTAGGCTTTTCTTTCGTTTTGATCTGTTTGTTCTTGATGGAAACTTTCTTGCCTTCCTTATACTGTATGGGTTGCCCTCTCTTCCGATTATGGCCACTAATGGCCAGGGCCTGTTTATGTTCAATGAGGCCTCATTTATCCTCCATGGTTTGTCGTTTTAAGTCTGACAACCCTTGGTAGTTAATTCTTGACGTGCGATCAAAGAATATGTCCATCGGTTTCCTGTTTGTTACCGAATGCACTGAATTGTTATACCTATCTACGGTGATGGGCACCAACTCTACGCTTTTGAAAATAGGAATCTCGTTTTTTAAGCAACGATAAATTTCTAAAAATGTAGAGTGGAGTGGAACCTCTCCACCTGTCCGTTGACTTCGCTCTTCTGAGTTGGGGTATAGTAAAGTTCGATCTGCAACGCTCTTAGGTAATTTAAACTTGTGGGACAGAGAAGACCCTTTTCATTATCGCATACTATGACCCTAGGCACATTAAAGTAGTGGATGGCTTCCGACAACATTTCCCGTAAATGGATAGCTGATTTGGATTCCAGTGAAAAAAGCTTAGCAAATTTAGTGAACTTGTCAATACAGCTTAAACAAATTCTTTTCCCCAAGGTGAATACATCAATGTGTAGTATCTCACATGGGTAACTCGGAATGGGGGTTGGTTGCAAATCTGGTTTGTTAGGGTGTCGGTCGTATTTGAATGTTTTACAGCATTCACAGGCAGACACTTGAACTCGTATAGTACTGGCCATTCGGAGGAAGTAAAACCTTTCCAACAGTTGCATTTTTACTTCTGCTGGGCCCCTGTAAGCCCGACGATGCTCCTTCTCGATGACCAACGAAATAAGTTACTCTGGGGCCATGCTGGTTGGAATGAACATGGGGACTGTCTAGCGGGGGTCTGCCATAGCCCTGATAAGTGCCGGGGAATCTAGGTTGGTGATATTGAGAAGGCTGTGAAATCCTATTATTCGCAAACGTGGGACCGGCACCAGCTCTTGATAGCACATTTTGGAACTCGAGACAGGGTACGGTAATCCCTCTTATCGGCGTAATTGAGGGAAAGGGTCCAAATTGCCTCCCAAACGTCGTCTGGTACTCCATAAGCCAATAATGACGTGTCGGCATTACCCCTAATCTTACTCCTGATATGCGAGACGATTGACCTATATACAGGTTTTCTTTTAATTACCTCGTACTCGTTTAGAATGGACTGCGCTCTGCTGACCCAAGATATGTAAGCTTTTGGCTGACCCTCAAATACTTTTGATTTCCTCCATTATACACTAAGCTTTTGTGAAAGACGGTACAAGAGTTTATAATCTAACAATGACGCAATGCATGAATTAATGGCCAAATTTTCAGCCAGTTTTTTTCTTTTCTTAATTTTTTTTTTTAACGTAGGGAAACTTTGTAAAAAAAACTTTCCTTAGGCTTAAAAAATTGTTGGCAAAGAGATCACCGTCGTACAAGTTTCCTTTTACTCTGTGTACTCTTACATTTGAAATGATCTGCCAAGGAAAGGTAAAGTGATTAATAAGATCTCATAATTTGCATTTTGCTTAAAAATTTAACAATTCATTTGTTTAAGTCTTTTTTTTCTCTTCGACTTTTAGTGGTACAGAATACCGCGATGGGGCTCTAACCGTCCCGCTTGAAGTTCCACTACAGCTCCTCGTTGGCGCAAGGGTGCTTACGCTGCGTAAGTGCCCGCCAGAGTTTCTGCGCGTAAGATCGTCGACACGCACCGGAGTAAGAAAGCTTACCTGGACAAGTACCTTTTTAGGATTTAAGAATGATTTCGCTATTGGAATTTATTGTTTTCTTTTGAAGAATTTTTAATTTAAAATAATAATGATAGAAATTGTGTTTTTGTATAATTTTTAATGATGATAGGATTCTTAGCGGTTGATTGTCATGCAAAAAATGAAATTTAAAATCATAAATCAAAAAACTTTTAAAAAGAAGGAATGAAAATTTTGTACGGGTGTCAATCCAAATTAATGGAGACGAAGCGTGTAATCGAATGTCAGGTAATTGAGCCAATTGAGACATTGATATTTGTTTTTTTTTCTCACGGATCTCACGGTTACACTTCCCGCCCAATAGACCAAAGGCCGCTGCCGTGTATCGTACGGCTCGATTCGCGAGATGATAGACGCGATATAGAAAAGAGAACAGAAACGAGGAAATGAATATAATGTAAAATAACTATAATAAATATTAGTGTTAGTAGGATCTAACTATTTACTAAAAAAAAGTTAAAATTGATGGCTTTAATGCGGCAGAGAGTCAAGATTACAGATAATAGGATAAAGTCTATTATAGTCAGAACATAATACTCTGTAAGGGTCATGCAACTCATAGTTAGATCTACAATGCTTCAAGATAAGGGATATATAGTTTCTGGTGAATCTACTTGGAACCGAGAAGTTAAGCCGACTAATCAAGTCGGGACTCTCAACATCACCACGAATAAGCTTACAAATAAAGACTGTTCCAAGCATAGTTTTACGGTTAGCTAGGGACGGTAAATTAATTAAAAGTAGTCTACTGGAATAAGGAGGTAATATACGGTTTGCATCCCAATTATTAAGTAAGTTATTTTGGACCGATTCAATGCGGGCCGAGTGGACTGCGTATTGTGGAATCCAAACAGGTGATCCTAACTCGAGAATTGGACGGACTAACGAAATAAATAAGGTTTTAGTAAGTAAGGATCATCAAATTCCTTAGACCACCTTTTTATAAAACCAAGAACACCCCTGGCTTTATTGACAATATTGACGAAATATGTTCAGAAAATTTTAGTTTAGGGTCCAGAAGAACACCAAGATCATCAACCCGTGTTATTCTGTCCAAAGGGCACCCACTTAGAGTGTAAGTCGTGCTTATTGGGTTGACACGGCAAAAGGTCATAACTTTACACTTGGAGCCATTTAAGTTTAATACGTTATCACGGCACCATACTTGAAATCTGTCTAGATCGGATTGTAAGTCCAAATGGCGCGAAATGTCCTTGTGCTGGAGGCATAATTTAACATCGTACACGCGAATGTTTTATAACTAAGGGGAGGTCGTTAATGAATAAGGTAAAAAGAAGCGGACCAAAATGGCTCCCTTATGGGACTCCGGATGTGACTCGGAGAATGCAAGATAGAGAATTTTTAATGAGGACTTGTTGCGTCCTGCCATTCAGATAGCTTGAAATCCAATTTAGAAGATCAACAGCGAAACCTAAAAGATCAAGTTTCCTTACTAGAAGGTAATGATTAACAGAGTCAAATACTTTACTAAAGTCAGTGTAGATGACATCTGTTTAAAGATTATTTTTGAAACCCTGTATTACGAAAGAAGTTAGCTCCAAGAGGTTAGTGGTTGTTGATCTACGTTTCATAAAACCGTGCTGACACGGTGATATGATTGATCTACAAAGGTGTTGCAAATGAGGAGTGATAAAATTTTCAAAAGGTTTTGGGATAGTCGACAATTTAGAGATTCCTCTGTAATTGCTTGCATCCAGTTTGCTACCTTTTTTATGAAGAGGAATCACAAAGGACTCCTTCCATATATGAGGGAACTGTGAAGATTCCAGAGATAAGGTAAACAGTTTCAGTAGAGGTTTGCGCAAGGCTTCCGCACAGAATCTGAGCACACAGCCAGGGATTCCATCGGGACCTGGCGAATAGACCGGTTTAACACGCTGAAGATCGTTAAGCAGTGAGCTTTCGTTTATAGTGGGGCAAAATATTAGATTCGACTTAGATACCGCATAAGAGTATGGCTGTTCGGAATGAGGTAAAGTTGAATATCTTGTTTGAAAAAACTTGGCGAATAGATCGGCTATTGTCTGATCAGATGTTACCGTAGTAAAAACTTGTTTATCGCTTAGTGCTAACGAAATTATAAAACTGATTCGGATCCTGTGCAAACTGAAACCTACAACGGTTTAAATAATTCTTGTAGCACTGAGCATTAAGCACAGTAAAGTTTAACCGAGCGCTTAAATATTTACAAAGGATGGACTGAGAACCGATATTACCGATATGAGAAATGTAAACCGACTTTACATTTCTTAGGTTATCAACTCTTTATTAAGATTGACGGATAGTACATCGGAACACAAGAGTCAAAAAATGATTTAATTGCGGTGTAAAACATATTAATAGAATACGTCATTATGTTGCAGGAGTAAAGATCGGACCAATTAAAGCCAGCTATAAAATTAAAATAAAAATTAAAATGTAGCCTCCGAAAATTTGTCTTGCGAAAACAGGGAATTCGATTTGTTGACTTCTCTGAATTTACTTTTAATACCTTACCTATGTCGATTGCCACCTCGAAAGTAGGATGATATGGATCTTCAGGTTGAGTAAGATGTGCTACCCTGAACAGAAACACACTTTCAGGACTTGTTAACAGGACATAGATCCAACAGTCGACCAAGAGAGTTTCGAATATAATTAACGTGCGACAACGATAAGTCGAGCAAGCCGTCAATAAAGTCATTTTGTGCTAAAGGGAGAAGGATATTCGATTTTTCTTCTGGGGACCACGTTGTGCCATGTATATTAAAATAACCTAGAACTAGCAATTGGTCCCTGTCAGAAAGTTTATTCAAGATGGATTGGATTGCGGACAGATGATTCAGATATTCTGGGAATTTAGAAGATGGCGGAATATACGAGCAGGTAATATAAACTGATCTGTCGGAAAATTACAGCTTTACACAAATGAATTCTAAATTACGGGTCTCGTCAAAAATTAACTCCTCCGGGGAGGGTACATCTTACCGCAATCCACCTCCCCGTCGAGAGGGACGGTCATGCCTGTATATTGTGTACATACCTACGAAGACTTCGGAGTTAAGTATCTCCGGCTTTAACCAAGTCTCTGTGAACACTATTATATGGGATGCAAAGGAAAGACTATCACAATACATTTTGGTTAGATTGCTACGCAAGCCTCTAGCATTTTGACTATTCGTTGTTAGTTTACGGGTTTATGGGTGATTTTTTTCCAAAGTGTGGACGTTAGAGTGGGCGTGGAAAAAATGTTTTTTGCAAGTCGATAGAAATTTACAAGACCAATAAAAAATTGCGAAAAAATATCAACTCATTTTTCAAAAGTGTGGGCGTGGCAACATAGGTCAACAAACTTGCGCTGCGTCTTTGTCTCTGAAAAGTGTATGCTTAATCTCAATCTTCTAGCTTTTAGGCTGACGGCAGAGTGCGCGCGAGAAGCAAGTTGGCAGAGTGAGAGCTTTGCGACAAACGAGCTACATGGCTTATTTAGGTGAACGTGATGGATTCGGACGAGGATCAAGCGCAACTAGTAACTTTCTGTTAATTTGTGGCGTCCACCCCCTTAACTGCAACAGAAATGAAAAATGCGGACTCAATAATTTATATAATGACTTACGAAACCACCCAGAAAGGTTTTTTAATTATGCGCGGATGTCTATTTCGACTTTTTATTATATTTTAAATAAAATTAAAAGTCGTTTGACGAAGAATTCGACAAATTTTGTTAAACTGCCTTGCCAAAAATTAATAAATTATGTAAATAAAGCACAGAATATAACAAAAAAATCGTAAGCTCTGAGCGAGTTGAAGCGATAAAGCAGATTGTAAACTGCTCTCTCGCTTTATCGCTTGAGGTCGTAACTCGCTTCGCTCTCACTCTGACATCTTTCGAGCGATTCCACTTAAAAATGCATGCAGTGGTTTATCGCTCGTTTTCGCGCAATATTATCGCTTCTCGAACACACTCTGTCGTCAGCCTTAGCGTACAAAAGAGCTGCTTTCTCTAGAGCTCTCCGAGAGCTTCTTAAAATAATCGTATCCTGACATGGTGTATAACATGCAAAATAGATTTCTCTTCAAGACGGATAATGGTGATCACAAATGGATTATAATATTAAATTGTCTTTTTTGGAATATTTTTGGAAAATCACATAATTCAACACTCTTAAGGCCTCAGTATTAATAAGCACTAAATAAGTATATTATTTTCATTACTCAATTAAATATTTTATTTGAATTAAAAGGTAATAATCTTTATTTTAAAGAATTTAAATCCTTTTCACACGTCCTATAAGCGATGCCCATTCCAAATCCAGCGCCGAGCCATACAGGCCATGCTCGTCTCTTTAAAATTAAGAAAGATACAGCAGATCCAATAATTACGCCTCCACCTGAAAAAAAGTGGTATTTTATTTATCCAATTTAATTTAATTAGTTAAATTATTTAATTGAGCTAATATTAGAGTGAGCTTGGTACGATTTTTTTAGATATGTTTGGCAAGACAAATAGTAAAATCAACATTTTCAACACATTTTTAAAAATTGTGGTTGTGGCAGTATTGGGTGGTCGGTGGATCCCAAAGAAGCTGGGGTCGGAAAATCGAAATTTGATAAATGGAATTGTTTGCCCATGGTTGCCGACAAATTAGTTTTTTTTTGCAATTGAAAAAAAAAATATTTCGAGAGGTGGGCTAACGAAATTAGTTACTTTTAAGGGTGGGCAAACTATAAATATTTTTGAACAGGTATTTTTTAATGTTACAAAAATAAATTAAGTATTAAATAAAACGATAGAAAAATGGAAGTGCAAATAAAAAAAATTTTAAAGGATAGACAAATGATGAAAACTAATGTTAAAGTATGGGCAAATCTAATTTTAAAGGATGATATCGATTCTTAAAAACCGTTTTATCAAATGGTAATGAAATGTTATTAATTGAAAAAAATAATATTTCGAGAGGTGGCTTAACAAAATTAGTTACTTTAAAAGGTTGGGCAAACGATAAATATTTTTAAACAGGTATTTTTTAAGGTTACAAAAATAAATTAGGTATAAAAAAAAAACGATAGAAAAAGTCAACGTTTTTATTTTCGCGAATTTTCTTTTTCGAAAATACAGATCTCGAAATCTGGACGTGGGCATAAAAACTAATTGGTGGGCAAACGATTTTAGCTTTCAAATATCTAAAATTCGATTTTTCCGACCCCAGCTTCTGTGAGCTGGCTTGTGGGCTTTGGAATGACTCCAAAAGGGTAGCAATCGTCCTTGGAAATTCCACAGCTGATTGATTTATGAAGAAACATCAGTTTGAAAATTACAGAATTGGTGGGATGGAGGAAGTCCAATGTGCACGAAATTATTCAAAAGATTCCGATCTTAAAAGTTTTTCGCAAGGCCGAACTAGGAAAAACGTGTAATACACCGCATACCAAAGATTTTCACAAAAAAGTTAGCTTTAAAAGCCTCAAGAACAATGAGTAGAGTAAGATTGAAGAAAGTTGCAAATTTGGATACCAAACCGTTTTAAAACAAAATGCTGAGAAAGTGAAAATCGCAAACAACTTTGCCTCTTACTAAGCCAACTCGTTTCCTAATAGCCTGCAAATTTTCATAGACAGCAAGGATTTGCAACGAAATATTAAAATTGTTATTTGCATAATTCTATCAACAATTCAAATAAAAAATTATTTTATATCCCGAACTTCGGCATATTTTGATGTTTTTTGGAAATCTGCGAGGTATGATTACGTTTCTGAATGTTTAGCTTAAGCAAACCATTTTAATTATAAAATTATTTTTAGTTTGCAAGATTTAAACAATACACTTGTCTACTCATGCCATACAACTTTATACAACTTAGCCTAGCCAAATTATAATTTTTCATACATCATATGCTGGGTTATTAAAAATGGTAATAAATGCCATTTAAAATACCGTTTTGATTTTGCTTTTAAAAATTGATATTTCAATATGCAAATACCACGGTTTAAAAATGTTACGTAAATGTTCGTACTCACATCCTTTAATTAATACATCAGAAACGCAATGATCTAATCTATTGCATATTTTTTCCTCGAAAATATTATCGCGAGAAGTCATTTTTATTGCCAAAACAACGTTAAAAGGACTTAAAAAATTATTAACGTAAAATTATTAGTAGTCAAACGCGCACTGGCCAATGGGTAATACCAGTACTTTGTAAATTTCGATGTGCGTCAAGATAACGTCGATAAGTTGCCAACAATTAAGAAACTATGGAGAGAGAAACACGGATTCATATTATAACCTCGCAGAGAATATTTTAATATCTTTAAAAAAGTTGCGAGGCATTAAAGAAGACATTTACGGCTGTATAAAAACACTACATTCTTAATAAGTACGAATAGCCAAGTCAATATAACCATGCCCTCCTGTCCTTCCTTTTGCAAACTGGCTTCTACGCTTCAAAGCTAAGAAACTAATTACAGTTTGTCAAGAAACTGTGAAATAAGTTGAATTTTTGATTTTAAAGGTAAAAATGAAGGGTTCTTTGCTTAATTAAACGCAATTCTTTTATTCAATATAATTAAACAACATTTATTTTAAGTATAAATCAAAAAACAAATTAAAAATATTAAATATACAAGAAAATAAACAAGAAATTCCAAGTTTACACACTTCAAGAAACTCTTTACACAAAACACTTAATCGAAGTTTACTCCTAAATTTTTAAATTATTTCATTAAAATTTTAAAAGTTTTAGTATGTAGTATGTTCCCCGTTGGCTTACGCTACAAGTTGAAGCCTTTTTTTTCATGGAATGGATAAGTTTTTGTAGGTCATATTCAAGCAGGATCTTTTCACACCATTCGACTATTGCAGTCATAAGCTGTTGTCGTGTTTTAGGGCCCTTTTTGCCACCTTCTTCTTTAAGTAGGTCCACAAATTTTCAATGGGGTTCAGATCAGGACTCTAAGGGGGCTTATCGATCACTTTACCACAGTTATAAAGGAGCCAGGTGCGTACATTGCACATACTACATACTAAAATTTTTAACATTTTTATGAAATAATTTAAAAATTTAGGAGTAAACTTCGATTTAGTGTTTTGTGTAAAGAGTTTCTTGACAGTCTCAAAAGTGTGTAAACTTGGAATTTCTTGTTTATTTTGTTGTATAATTAATATTTTTTTGACTTATAAGTAAAATAAATATTGTTTAACTATATTTTATAAAAAATTGCGTTTAATTAAGCAAAAAACTCTTAATTTTTACCTTTAAATTCAAAAATTCAACTTATTTCACAGTGTGTAAACAGTTTCTTGACAAACTGTATATATGAATGAAACTTTCCAACAAGTCTTTTTTTAATTACAGGTAGTATAAAACGCAGACATAATCGGTCTCTTATATCATGTTTATAATATATTAACTTATATATAACTATATATATTTATATATACATATTTATATATATATATATATTTACATATATATATATCCTATATATTCCTTCTTGTTTCACCTAAAGTTTACTTCATTTTGGGCCTACTAACAAAATTAAACGGCCCAGGTTAAGAAAAAACTATTCACACTTTTGCAGAAAGTTGAGGAATTTATAAATAATATAGGCTAATACATGTCCTGCACCAATGTAATAACAATACGGATGCTATGTATTACTTCGTTCCCAGAGCACTGTATCCTAAAGATTTTTTATGTTTAGTGATTATAAAAAGGCATATTAAGTTATGCTCAACAGTTTTCGAGGAGACAACATTTTCCAATTCTTTTTACCCTTGGACGTGCACGCACAGATTAGCTTAAACAATATTCGATATCCACTAATATTTCATACCTGTTTCTCAGATCAAAGACACTAGAAGAACAAGATGCGTAACGGCCATACATTGGTTTGGCACTATGCAGCCACTTTTTTAGTGACGGCCAAAATTGCTCTCTTTCCGCTCGCTCACGCTGAGAGCGTAAGAAATCTAAAAATAGAATTTGCTTGCTTGTGTGAGTAAAAACAGGAGACGAGAACGCTTATATTTGTGCGTAATAGATAGACGATTTTCGGGTCGAAATCAATTCTGATCGAAGAAACGAATTTACATTGTACATATTAGGGTAGTTTTGCCAATTTCGTAGCAATATGATATAATAAAATAATTTTTAAAAATTCGCGCCCTGACTATTATAATTTTAAAGCTTTTTAAATTTGTTTGTTAAAATTGCCGCTCGAATTAGCTACCGTTTACAAATTTATATTTATGTTTAATTCTAATTTGTCTCTCATCTGACAATTTTTAAAAAGCGAAATATTTTTTTTGAAACACTTTTAATGTTAATTTTACATCATATTAAGTCAAATGATTTAATAAATAGAATTATTCTAGTGTCTTTGCTTTGTTCAGGCACGAAGTGCGGACACAAGCACTCTACAATCATTGCCCTATTAATTTTTCACACGCTGCAAGATGAATACTCTAATGACAAATATTCTTATATAAAGTAATTTTTGAAATTTATTTTTGTGATAATATGTACATAGCTATTTCTAATCTATTTTCAAATAATAATAACGTTAAGGCAATGCAAAACAAGAATTTTTCGCATGGTGCCAATTGATCAAAAATAATATAGATTTAAAGTCAAAGAACTTCTATGGTGAAGGGCATATTTTGTCAAATTTACAATGCATGAGCATACGTATTAAGGTATTAAAGGTTTTAATTGAATTTTTCCCAAACGAAGACCAAAAATTCCCTAGTTATTCCCTAAGAAATTTGATTAAAAACATGATCTCTGAAGGTAAAAAATCCGCTGAAATTGGTCGCATTGTCGGTTGTTCAAGCAAAATGATCCGCAAAGCACTGATGTTTGTCGAAAAGACCGTAACACGGCGAAGAAAGCCCTCAATGTCCAACGTAGAGATCAAGCGCTTGGTTCGGCAAGGCAAGAAGGAGCCTTTTAAGCCGGCGACGAAACTGAAGCAGGAGCTTCTGATAGCTGAAAGCGTGAAAACAAACGCTTAGGACAAAACAACCTTAATGCGTGCAGCCCAAGGAAAGTCCCGCTTTTGACTGTTAAGCATGTGGCAAAGCGAATCGAATATGCCAAGATTCCCAAGGACTGGCCTGTGGAGAAGTGGCACAACATTTTGTGGTCAGATGAGACCAAAATTGTGTTGTTTGGTGGGAAAGGCTCTCGGTCTTATGTTCGGCGTCCACCACGAACTGAATATAATCCTCGGCTTCACCTACTATGGAGTAGGTCCGATCCATTGGATTCAAGGCATCATGGATCAGCACATTTGCACAGATATCCTGGAAAATGTGATGCTGCCATATGCCGAGGATGAAATGCCGTTGGTTTGGACTTTTCGACAGGATAACGACCCAAAACACACGAGCAAGAAAGCTCGAAAGTGGTTAGAGCAGAAATTGATCCGAGGAATGAACTGGCCTGCTCAATCACCCGACTTGAATCCAATCGAAAACCTTTGGGAAGACCTGAAAAAAAGGTTTCTGGAGCCAAACCCAATAATAACGTAAATTCCTCAAAAACTGTGCCAGGACTTGGTGGACTCCATGCCAGGACGATGCGCGGCTGTTATTGCCAACAAAAGGTCACGCAACTAAATATTAAGATTCTTTAAACATAGTTCTTAAGATATAATCCATTTGTTGAATTATTTTTTTATTTCTTTGGTTAGTCTTAGCAAACTACGAGAAACAGTGCTATTTTTTTGTTTTTTTTAACAGTTTTTTTTGTTACTGTTACTGTTACTAATTTTTTTATTTCGATTGAAAATCATTGTAGTATTTAAGTTTAGTGAGTAAAATGATGAAAAAGTGTCAGAAAATAGAGAAACGCTGGGACAAACACGAAATGTGCTTATGGTGCTATTATTGTTACCGCAACTGTATATATATATAAAGTCAGTTTTGAATTTTATTTTGTGATAATATGTACATAGATTTGGCTATTTCTAATCTATTTTCAAATTATAATAACGTTAAGGCAATGAAAAACAAGAATTTTTCGCATGGTGCCAATTGATCAAAAATAATATAGATTTAAAGTCCAAGAACTTGAAGGGCATGTTTTGTCAAATTTACAATGCATGAGCATACATGGGCACACATACAGTTGTCTGCCATCACTGTATGCGTAGAAAAGAGCTGTTCGCTGTAGCGCTCTCCGCTCTGTAACAAAAATTCGAGAGAGCCTGGAGCCACCTCTAGAGCCACGGCGAAAAAATCGTGTGCCAAAAAATAGTATGGCCTTACGCATCTTGTTATTCTAGTGTCTTTGGTTTTCAAGCTTTTCAATGTCGTATTTAAAGAAAAAATTTACCCTGACTTCTTAAAAAACTTAACTATTTTACTGCATGTATCAACCATTTTAGAAAATTCTATAATTTTTTTTTACCGTTGCCTCTATAATGTTGTGCAAAAAATATGGTCGTATCCTTGGAAGGACGTTATCATGTTAAAACCTCTATCCGTAACAATCACAGGCTGGTCTTTATCAAGGTTGCAACCAAAATTTTTTTTAATATCTATTAGTTTAATAAGAATAATTACATCTAAAAAAATAATAAAATAATTAGCATTATTCATTTTTTTGGTGATTGAAAAGCACTAAATTTATATTTAAATTCAATTACCTGTGCAGGATTCTCCTTTCATTACCAATATGCCTTCTCTTATATAATGTATGGTAAAGGACAGATAAGACAATCTTAAATGATGGTCTGTCCATACGACACAGCTTGAACTTTACAATCTCCGCTTTAACTGGACCAAAGTGCTCTTGAGATGCCATATAACGATGCTCTTTGAAATTGTTTTCGAATGGGGCAAAATATTGTCGACATTTTCGTTAGCACCGTACGTTTGCCTTACCCGTGCGTTCATTCGCTGCTTTATCGACTTTCATCTGGATCACGCACAACTTAAAGTAGAACGTCTGTCCAAATTTCGGAGGCAGTCACACATACTCACACGGAACTTCGTTTTTCGTGTCATCCTCGCCACTGCACTGGTTTTGGTCAAGGATATATCTAGAAGCTACAAATATAGGGATATAGGATATAGGAAATAGGATATATTTAGAAGCCAGGCAGCACGTAACACCAACACTTTTTAAAAATTTTTTGATTTTTGTATCAGTCTTGTAAATATCTATCGATATGCAAAAAAACATTTTGCCACCCGCACCACTTTATCGCCCCCTAACCACACACTTTTGAAAAATATATTGATCTTTTTTATATATTTATTAGTCTTGTAAATTTCAAACGATTTGCCTTACTTACACAAACAAACCTCCAATTCTTTTTGATTATATTATCCAATATGTATCAATATGCCGGAACAATGATGAAATTTAGCGGTATCACTTCCACTAGCTTAATAATGTATCTTATAGTCGGGGAACTCGACTACAGCTGAGCGATCATGAATAAGAATAATCAATACATATTTATCACCTTATTCTAAGGTTATTGTTTTTTGTTTTCACATGGTTACTAGTTTATTGATATTGTGTTCGGTTAGAAGCGGATTCAAATGAAAAATTTCTTCCAGGATCTCCAAGGGCTACGGGGTCTTCTGCAGGTGGTATCGGATTTTTAAACTGGTCAGCAGAAATTCTTGTAAACAGTATTCCAACACCTTCGATAAGAGCTAAGAGTACGCCCCCGATTATTGCGCTACCTGCCATAGCTGGAACGCCTATAAATAGACAGAAAAATTTTAATTAAAAAAATCTAGTTAGATTAAAAAAGGTAGATTTTTAATGTTTGTAAGACGATTTTTAAAAACTACATATACCGTAAAAAAATCCACGACATATATTTATAAGGGATATTGAATTTTACTACAAAATTACTTAAGCTTTTATTTAGTAGTAGTTAAAACTAAGAGAACGATAAATTCCAGTCTCCCGATTAGGAGATGCATGTGGCTAGTGGGAGGGCAAATTATGTATGCACACAGGCAGCGTTAAAATATGCGAACAAAGAGTGAGCATATTACATATTCACATAATCAGCACTTTCGGAAGAAATAAGAATATGCAGAGTGGCGAATCCCACGCAATGTAAACAATCCACATCTGGTAGCTGTATACAACCAATATCCCAAGCGGGGGACCTCGCTTTCGAAATAATTTAAAGAAAATGGCAGTATAAGAAAGATTTTTGTAACTAACATTTATTTTTAAGCTGAGATCAAAAGAATAAAGACGTCAAAACTATCTCTCCGATAATTTTTTTTATTTCTTAACGTTGTCCTCAGTCAACTGGCTGGACGACTCAATAATATACAAACATTTTACTGGAATAATTAGTAGGATACAAAAAGTATTCGAAAACAATACAAAATAAAAATCTACAATAAAAACGGCACATCCAATTATTGCCGCACCCCAAATAGTTGCGCCAAGCGACAACAACCTCGCTAAATACCGTCGTCAGCTAAAAAACATAATGCCATTTAAGGGTGATCCAGGAACCCTTCATAAGCAGGTTGGACTACGTAATTTCAATCTACCAAACGAATGATGTGCGACAACAGAGGATTTTACTTGGAGCCATCAAAAGAAACTTGGACGGACAAGTAACACGATCTATGGGACTTCCGAACATCGAAGATTGGCCAACCCTGAAATCCAAAATAATCTCAGAATTTAAGCCCCAAGCACCGAACTACTGGTGAACTTCAGGGAGACAACTAAAAAAGGAAATCGAAGAGAATTCTGCGAAGAAGCAGAAACGCGACGTAAATTGGAATTTCTTATTTAATAAATTTATTATTTATTAAGTCTATTAAAATGCTGATTAGAAAACTACCAATACAATTATTCACTATTTTAACACATTATGACGTAAGATCTTTAATTTCTATTGCAATATATGATGAACATATTAATTTTAAATTAAATAAAAATCCAGATAAAAACTTAAATCTTAATCAACATTCTAAATCACACATATTCAATAAACTTGACCAAACTCAATATCGACCAAGTTACCCACAATATTCTCAACCCTTCCAACCTAATTAATAACCACCATTTAGACCCACCTATACACAGCAGATGACTAATAACCAACCTATGTGACCGGTACCTAATTATTTCAGACCAATCCAATACATGAACACATAACGAATTATTAAAAAAAATCCTTTTCCACAACATCCCAATAAAACTCAAAATCATCAAACAGCACATTTCAGAGGAAATGCGTACCCTCAACGAGGGTTGGAGGGTTGGCCACATCTAAAAATACGGCTAAGACCTTCGGACAGTGAACGAACCAAAATGTCTATTGACGAAATGAGACTTCAAGACGCGCATGAATTCAAACAATTTCAACTTATTAGTATATATATATCCAAAAGACACCAGAACCAATAGAAAACTCAAATCTATTTCATCACCTAAATCAGGAGGAAAATTTAAAGGTGAAAGGTTTATTAAATAAATTTAAAAATCTTCAATACATAAACATTTACAAATACTATTAAATACGTACTAAATACAACACATAACTCCCCAATTTATTTAAATCAGTACCCTTTTGCTCAAACGCACGAAATTAAAGTCGAAAACCAATTACTGGAAACGCTAAATCACGGATTAATTAGGAATAGTAATTGCTTACTGATGCTTGTGGTAAAATCAAGTATAGCGTAGCGATTATGAAATAACTAATTCCCGACAGAGATCCAATAGCAAACATGGACGAAATCCTTGGTACATTAGGAAAATGTCAATATTTTACAACTATTGATCTGGCAAAAGCATTTTATCAAACAGAAAAGAAATATCCAAAACTGCATTTGCCATCGAAAACGGTCATTACGAGTACCTTCGAATGCCATTTGGCCTTAGGAATGCACCGGGTACTTTTCAAAGGTGCATGCATAATATCCTTCGACATTTGCTTAACAAACACTGTTTAGTATATTTGAATGATATAATAACTTTTTTAACAATTAGTGCAGAAGCAAAATTATAATTGAAACTTGATAAATGTGAATTCTTAAAAAAAAAGCTAACGGTATAAAACCAAACCCTCTAAAAACAACAGCCATCCAATTCCAAAATCAGAGCTTTCCTTGGACTAACCGGTTATTATCGTGAGTTTATTCCAAATAACGCAGATATAGCAAAACCAATGACCAAATTAAAAAAAAAAAGGTGCAAGATAGATGCACAAAACCTTGAATACATAGAGGCGCATTCAAAAACTTAAAGCTTTAATAATAAACAAACAAATTCTTGAATTTCCCGATTTCGAAAAAAATGTAACCACAGATGACAGGAATTTAGACCTTCGGGCAGTAAATTCTCAAAATGATCACCCCATATCCAAAGACACTAGAATAACAAGATGCGTAACGCCATACGATTTTTTGGCACACGATTTTTTTGCCGTGGCTCTAGAGGTGGCTCCAGGCTCTCTCGAATTTTTGTTAGAGAGCGAGAGAGCGAAGAGCGCTACAGCGAACAGCTCTTTTCTACGCATACAGTGATAGCAGACAACTTTATGTGTGCACACGTATGCTCATGCATTGTAAATTTGACAAAATATGCCCTTCACCGTAGAAGTTCTTAGACTTTAAATCTATATTATTTTTGATCAATTGGCATCATGCGAAAAATTCTTGTTTGCATTGCCTTAACGTTATTATTATTTGAAAACAGATTAGAAATAGCCAAATCCATGTACATATCATAACAAAATAAATTTCAAAAATTACTTTATATTAGAATATTTGTCATTAGAGTATTCAGCTTGCGGCGTGTGAAAAATTAATAAGGCAATGATTGTTGAGTGCTTGTGTCCGCACTTCGTGCCTCAAGATATGACCAAAACAAAGACACTAGAATAATTCTAGTGTCTTTGATGTGACTTTTGCAATAAACAGTTTTCATATTTTTATTTATTTTACAAAGACAAATTAGAGAGACAGTTTAGAATTAAAATGCTGAGGAAAGAAAACTCAAACCTAAAAAAAAAATAAGTTAGGTTGGAATCTAAGACCGAAAAAAACATATATTCTGAAATAGATAAAATTAATTTAACAGGAAATGAAAAAATATTAACGAAAATGCTTTTTAAGGAAAAAAGGGCACAAATACAAGATGGAAAAAAAAATTGTTTGCTCAGAGCATATATTACAGGTCCACTTCGACATATACGTTCTTAAGAGACTCGCTGAAATTAAATTTTCCAAGTCCATCATCTTTGCAAAAGTGGAACAGCATAAAAAAGTTACAGCCAGGAAACAACGAATGTTTGTACTCAGCCCTTAAAGAATCTATAAAAGAAATGAATGCATCTGATAAAGAGTGCATATTGGCTTGTGATGAAGTAGCGATAAAAAAAAACCTAACTTACAATGTGTCAGTTGATATAATAGATGGAATAGAGCATTTACTTGATCGCTCTAATAAAATCCTAAGCCATATTTGCGTATTTGTTGTTCGGGGTATTTTAAAAAAATGGAAATTTATATTAAACTATTTTGTGGCCGAAACGAATATAAAAGGCGATTGCTTAAAAAGTCTTATTTATAAAAATATTATTATTGCTGAAACAATTTGGTTCAAAGTAAGGGGTGTTGTGTACGATCAAGGAGGTAACAATAGAAAATGTACCTCACTACTTAAAGTCACCAATGAGAAATCTTACTTTACCTTAAATAATAAAAAATATTATATGTTTTATGACATTCCGCATCTTTTCAAGTCTGTAAGGAATAATTTTCTAAGAGCTAATTTTGAAACCCCTGACGGACTAGTTGACTTTGATGTCATTCGAGAGGTTTACGAATTAGATCATGGATCAGTAACGAGAATGACTAAATTAACAAGGAGTCACGTTAATCCAACCAGATTTGATCTAATGCGCGTATGTTTGGCAACTCAAACACTTAGCCACACTGTTGCAGCGGCAATTAAGACTTGTAACCAAAACAAGCAATTACATCGAAATAGTTCCGAAGTTGCAGCTTCTACGGCTGCATTTGTCCAAAAAGTTAATGATTACTTTGATTGCCTGAATAGCAGAGTATTAACTGACAAAAACCCCATGAAATTCGCGCTCCAAGTTAACAATGGAGTTTGGAACAAACTAAAGGAAATGCAGGAATACCTAAAGAGCGTTAAATATCACGGGAATAAAATATATTGTGTTGATGGCTTGATCCAAACTACTGAAGCTATATTTGGACTCCTCGAAGATCTCTTTAAGGATCACACAGACCACTTTTTCTTTTTAACTAGTAGATTAAACCAGGATGCCCTTGAAAATATATTTGCGTGCGTTCGAGCAAAAGGTGGTAACTGCAGAAATCCTTCAGTTAACGAATTTAATATAATAATTGCCAAGCTCATATCTCTACACATTTTTAAATTTTCACAAAAGTCGAATTGCGAATCAGATGATGATGTTATGTTGCCAATAGAGTTCGATTCGATAATATATCAGCCTTTCGTTGAAAAAAAGAAATACAGCAACAAGAATACTCTGTATCATTTTCCAAAATCGTGCAAGACAATGAGAGGTACTTTGACCAAAATATAGATAACTTTGTGCAATGATGTACCCATTGAATTAACTTCCAGTAGATATTTTGTTGGATATATTGCTAAGGAATCCAGTTGCGATAAATGCAGATCGGTAATTTTAAAAGAAACCGAGCATTTAACAGCTCCATCAGAGCTTTTTATACATGAAAAAAACTACTCAATAGAATCGGACTTCGGGAAATTAAAGGCACCATCTGATTTATTTTTTAATATTTGCAAAATACACATTAAAGCTTTCGAAAATATTTTTAAAAATAATAAAAAACAAATGTGTATAAAAAAATGTATTATTGAGCAATGCATTAAGTGCACAAATGAAAGTAGTGCCTTCTCATTATGGTTTTATGAAAATAATGAATGTTATGCACATAGAACAGATCTTTTAAACAAACTTATAAAAGTTTTGCTTTTTAAGCATTGTAAGTGGACTGTGATAGCTGATAGACAAAAAAAGCAAGCTAAGCTCAGCATTCTATCTCATAAATAAAAAAAATGAGCGTTATTTAAATAACTGATGACTGAAAAATCGAGCAATATATAATAAAAAACAATAGTTAGAAAAATAACTTAATTGGGGAATATGGAAATGTTAATGTTAAACATTAAAATATTTCAAGTCGACTTGAAGGTCATATACGTAAATATAAGACCCCATTACAATTGTAATGGCCTCCCCGTGGTGTTCCCTGGGTACCGATTATTACACATATTACACATAAATAATTATGAACATAAATATAAATATGTAAACGGTAGCTAATTCGAGCGGCGATTTTAACAAACGAATTTAAAAAGCTTTAAAATTAAAAAATTTTAAAATTTAAATTAAAATTTTAAAATTATAATAACAAGGGCGCGAATTTTTTAAAATTATTTTATTTTATCATATTGCTACGAAATTGGCAAAAAAACTACCCTAATATGTACAATGTAAATTCATTTCTTAGATCAGAATTGATTTCGGCCCGAAAATCGTCTTCTAGCACAACACGCACACATATACGCGTTCTCGTCTCTTGTTTTTACTCACACAAGCAAGCAAATTCTATTTTTAGATTTCTTACGTTCTCAGCGTGAGCGAGCGGAAAGAGAGCAATTTTGGCCGTCACCAAAAAAGTGGCTGCATAGTGCCAAACCAATGTATGGCCGTTACGCATCTTGTTATTCTAGTGTCTTTGCCATATCCTTTATTAGCAGAACACTTAATTAACACAAATTAAATTACAGCTCTATCGAAAAAGAATTACTCGCCATAGTTTCAAAAAACAAAAACTTTTCGACTTTATTTACTTAGACGACAGTTTGTCATTGCTAGTGACCATCAAGGAACCGAATGCTAAGTTACAAAGATGGAGAGCCAAATTAAACGCATATCAATTTTAAATCGATTATATTAAAGGGAAGGAGAATTCAGTTGCCGATGCATTATCGAAAATTAAAATTGAAGAAAACCATCATAGTGAAGTTAATCAACATTGCGCAGAAGACAATAAAAATAAAATAGAACATTCAACAATATTCGGAAAACACCTTTAAACCAAATAAAAATGTGATAAAAAATCAACTCATTTATCAAAAGTGTTTGTGCGGTTTGTGGTCGTTAGAGTGGGCGTAGCAACATGGGTCAAAAAAACTTTATAGTTCCTGAGATCTCGACGTTCATACAGACAGACGGACATGGCTAGATCGGACCGGCTATTTATCCTGATCAAGAATATATGTACTTTATGAAGTCGGAAAATTTTCCTTCTGCCTGTTACACACTTTTCAACGAAGCAGTCTGCCTATTTACTCTACGAGTAACGGGTATAAAAGTGGTGCAAGACAAATTAAATTTTTAGGCACCGAATATTCTTTATAATGAATAATGATTTAAGCTAAATTATAAATTACATGCGTTAATTTCTTTCCATATCCGAACCAGCAGAAATGGTCGACAATGTTATTGCAATTGCAGATTATATCTCTAAAAGCTCACATCGGGGTTTTAACAGGGTGTGGAGTGCTCTAGGTCGGCAGATCACGATGACCCATCATGCCCGTCAAGGACAGTTACTTACAACAAATGCTCGAAGCCTGGTCACTTCGCCAATCAGTATCGTACAGACCTTAACGGCCAATTCTTTAAGTGCCAAAGAAAAAACTCATAAAGACCACGCACCTAAAAATGTACGCTTCATGGAAGAAAGCGTATAAGTATAGCAGTCTGCCCCAGTTGATAAACAAATTTCAAACTCCAATTTTAGCAGCATTGCCTTTGCCCTTGTCTTTGTCGCCAACACTTAGCCTGCCTTTGCCCTTGTTTTTGTCGCCAACACTTAGCCACCCGATAACCAAACTTAAAGTAAACTTCCACTTGGAGACCAAGCCAGGATCAACTAATTGCGCTTCAATCAAACTACATCAGTCAGCAAATTTCAATTTCACAATGCTGTGAAATAATTTCAGTGTAAAGCTTTTATCCTGAACATATTTGAAAGCTCAAGAAAATCTTAATGAAAAGCTTCTGGCCGAGGTTGAGTGGATTAGGATTAAGATTTAGAAGATCAGTCTGAATCGGGACGAGATCGTGAACAGCTTCAAATCAAAGGTAAGCTATTAATAAAGTGTCTTGTAATAGTATAAGTGAAAAAATCTATCACCGAATAAATATTAAAAAATAAAAACTATTTTTTTAAATAATTAAATAGTAACATTTTTAATTTGTACTGTTTTAATTTTAATATATACAATGTCAAGCCGGAAGCTGTAAGATCCTTCTGATTATCGACGCTGGTTGCAAATTTAATCTCTTAGCCAAGCAGACTGAAAAGGCAACAGTCTTTAACGTGCGATTTTCCATTCGGAAAAGAAATTCCGAGAGTATGACACTAGTAGCATCCTACGCCTCGTACAGAGCTCCATCCCAAAGTCTATGGGAATCCTTGAAATGGTAGACTTCTCGGCGCAGGACTAAGAAGTTATGGACACAATCAGTTGCCTGGAGGATGACTCCTGGCAGCCGGAACTATTACCCGTTTCGTAATGGTCTCTCAGCAATTGGCTCACTTCTGCTGAGGGGAAACCGTATAGTGGTCCCGACATTTTTGAGCAAAAAGCTTTAACTTTAACTTTAAGTAGCGAAGCGGAGATTGTTCACTGCTATCCCAAGAAACCCGCCCAGCCGCCATGGATTGAAATCCTTTCCCAACTAGGCCGTGGGTCGCTTCGGATTTCTTAGTTCCCCTACACAATAAATTTGTACGTACGTAGTACTGGTTTTTTTGATTACTTCTCGCGATATATGGAACAAAAATTTATCAAAACAGTATCTTCCGCCTCCTTAGGAGAAGCAATGAAGGAGATCTTTTATAGACTGTGGTATCCTAAATTCTTAAGGACTGACAATGGGAGACATTATACCAGTGAGGAATTTTCCAACTACTCCAAAGCATGCTTCTACATTTAACAGTTAACAGAGTGGGCGACGAAGTACAAACAAACAAATTAACAACTTCAGCATGATTGAATATTCTGTGTTAGGGAGAAGGAACAACATATGGGAAATCGAAGGGGGTGGTAGGAAACTAACAACTAATCTCTCATCTCAGGAAAATTCCATTCCACGGGACTAGTCCAACTTCATGATCAGCGCTTCAGTAAGATCATGATGAATGGAACATTTTTAAGTTTTAGTAGTGTAAGTTAGATTAGGGCGACGGTGGGAGCATTATAAAGCTCTCTCTCGCTCTTTGCCAATTCGCCCCGCCTCGCCTATGAAAGTGTGAAATAGAAGTTACACTAGTGGGCATAAGTATTTAGAGAATGTTCAACAAACTCCCCGATCGGTTGCCAAAGAACTAAAAGGAGCATAGCTAAAATGTGATAGACGCTGAGGGAGGGTATATTTTTTTTTATCAATTTGTTATAATTTTTTAGTTGACTTTTTTCTTTTCAATTTATAACATTAAAAAAAAAATTGTCTAAATACTTATGACACTGCTAATGTGTAAAAAAAATTTGTTAAATCAACAATGAAGTTATCCATATGTTTATGTTACCTAATTTAACTACGATAGTCTACCTATTTACTAAAATTATTAAACAATTTTCCTTTAAGTAAACAATGAGTTACAAACAAATATATTGATATATTTCTTGCCTAAGTTTTTATGCCCACTAGTGTATGTTGAAGATTGAAATGGTCAAGCGCAAACGCATTTTTTTTCGTCTCTCGTCGGTCGCCGCCTAATAATTTAATTAATTCTTGAAGATGTCAATTATCTTTTTAATCAACTTATTAAAATATTCATTTGGATAACCTCCTGTAACGACAATCTAGACAAATTACGAGCAACTTTGTCAAAAAAATGCATGTAACTTATATTTTTTATGTAAACTAAGTTCTTGATAGTTCACTCTCTTATTCTTCCGATTACGGAAAACATTTAGAATATAAAAATATTGTTGAACATTCATTCTGAATTTGATTTTCCAGGCTTTTGAATATGAACTTTTTTTGTAAATTTACAAGACGTACCATTTCGAGCGGCTAATATTCCTCCAGTTGCAGCGCCACTTATAATCGAATTCCACGGATCTTCTTTTTTTCGAAAGTGGACAAGGGTACAATCAATGGTACTGAACATACCACCCCAGACAGCAAAATTGCCTGCTATAACGGGTGACCGTGTTTTTATAGCAATTATGCTTCCCACCTAAAGAACAATTTTTTAAATTTATTAAATACTGTTAATGAATTTAAGAACGCTACAGTCTTTAATTATATACTATTACACAATATATAGTAAAATTCTTACCAATCTTCTATTTAAGCCAGAAGGTGCATTTCGAAATCCTTTTATTGCTTGAAATACTCCGCCCCCTATGCAACCCATCGCAAATGCGCCACCACAATCATCAACTATTCTGTAAGGGCAAGGTTCCCGAGCGTATTCCTCCATATTAAATTACGTTGAAATAAGTCCAATAGAAGCTATGTGCATTATATTCACGTGTATTTAATTACATTTTCTTTTTTGCTTTGAATTGAAATGATTAAAATCGTACGCAGGGTTAAAACATAATTGAATTTGATTCATGAGTTAATATCGCAGCAGCGACTTAATGTTATGTTTGAAACGATATAAAATGAAACAGCAAATTCAGCTCTTAGTGGTCCTTAATAAATATTCTTATTAGTGGCTTTCTAACATGGTGGTTAGGAGCGCAATAGAAGTGGAGCATTAAGGCGGCGGTGTGGCATAACTAAAAATAGCAGCACCGGCAATACATCAGCAATATACACTAGCCGGCATAAGTATTTTGACAAAATAAACGCTGCACATTTGTCAGTGAAACTTTTAAATGGCTTGACATGGTAGTATTGATTATGTTTTATTTATTTGTGTGTCAGTAATATAAACTTAAAAATTAACAAACGAACATTTTTTTATTGAAACTTAAAAAGTTATAAACAACTTAATGAAATGTGATTATTTTTTGTATGGCATAAGTATTTTGACAGGCCTTCAATTAAATGAAAATAAGTTTAAATTAAGCTGGATTAGCTCCTTCGCTCCAAAAAAAAATTTTGGTTTGTTAATTTTTTAGTTTATATTACTTACACACAAAATAATAAAAAATAAGAAAAAAAAAGCTATAAAAAAAGATTACACTAGACTCTTTGAAAAATATGTAACAGGCGGAAGGAAGTGTTTCCGACTATATAAAGTACATGCATATATGTAAACAATGATAGTGATGGTGACAACTCTGCAGAAACTATCGATAGGATGAGGAGAGCAGTTGGCTGGAATGATCGAAGAAGAAGTTGCTGATCATGAAGATAGAGGTGAGTCGTCACCAAGAAGTCAAGTAGAAAAAGTTGCAAAAGAAAATTCGAAAAGAACGCGCATAAGTCAAGAGTTGTGGAAAAGCGAATAAGTCGGTCGGTTTTTCACAAACGATTTGTCAAGTCGGACAGTCGTTGATAGCGGAAGTATTGTTGCGTGTTGTTTATTTTTTCAAATATTACACATTTGTCAATACTCTTAAACTTAGCTTTGAAATAATAAATAAAAATTACATTCATATTACATATATTCTTGATCAGGATCAAGAGCCTAGTCGACCTTGGCATGTCCCTTTGTCCGTAGGTTGAGATTAAGCAGACATATTGTAAAGACAAAGACGCAGCGCAAGTTTGTTGACCCATGTTGCCACGACCACTCTAAAGCCCACACAAAACTGCCACGCCCACACTTTTGAAAACTGTGTTAAGGATTGTCACATATATATTAGTCTTGTAAATTTCTATCGATTTGCCAAACAACTTTTTGCCACGCCTACAATAACGCCCTATAAGCTCAGAAACGATCAAACAATCAAACAAACAATCAAAATTGTTAGATATTCTTTCATAATTTTATTAGTTGTGTAATTATATATCGATTTGCTAAAAAACTTTTTGCCACACCCATTCCCACAATTTTTTCTTATGTTATTCCCCACTATCTGTCGATATCCCAGAATAATTATAAAATTTCGCGTTCGCAATCGCACAAGCAGAGTAACGGGTATCTGATAGTCGGCGAGCTCGAAAATCGCATTCTCTTTTGTTTTTATTTTTATATCCGTTACTATAAGAGAGCCGCCATGCCAATAGGTATCACAAGGGGATCAACCACCTGCCTCTGCTAAGAGTGCTGGCTAATCGTAGTTGCTGGCTAGCCCAGTCGCTAACGGAAAGTCCGGACAAGTGGCGTCCGCCTGGTCTGGTTAGCCTTACCCGGGTACTGCGGATCTTTGCCCGGGTGGTGCCCAGGTTATTTCTCTGCAATTCGTGGGAACCATAAAAAATAGCCCCAAAAATTTTAAAATACCGCAGGCCTTGACTGCGGGAAATGTCGCAAGACAGTTCGAGGACCGTCTCATTGACGGGGAGCGGCAACACCAAAAATGCTCTTAATCGGAGTGGGCCAACGGCACGAGTACGCCCAGCTGAGGGAGGGAAGAACCGGGCATCCACACCGACTCACTCGACTGTGGTCCAAGCGGGACGGGCTAAAAACCCATTACCGCAACCTGGTCAGCCTGGGGCCCGGGATGACCCAAACCGTAAGGGGCTGAGCCGGGCCAGAACGAAGTGGTATCTTCGTTACCTTCAGCAGGGTAAGTCACCTGCAGAAGCTTTGTCTCTGGCCAAGACACCGCTAGAGAAAAGGCCCAACTCTGCTTCCAAGCGTGCAAACTCCAGCTTGACGCCTCCTACGGAAACGCCTAAGAGGCAGAAGGTGGAGAAGAGCAGGCCACTGACTGCTCCTTTCGATGGCCCAAGTACATCAAGGGCTGCAGAGGCAATTGAGGTACGCAAGCCATCATATGCGGCCGTAACTGGGGTCATCAAAGTTGCGGTCGTACCAGAGGGGTACCCCAAAGTCGAACCTCTCACAGCTCGAGGACCCACTACTGGAAGAGATAGTCCTCTCCGGTTGGGATTCTCCAATTAAGTTTGGAGGAATCCACTTTTGGGTGGTTCACCTGACAGTGGATTGCTGCAACGCACGTGTGTATATAAGTTAACACAAGCGTTTCAAGAGTGAAACTGCTGAATTGCAGGCCATGCTGATCGCGTACTCCAGGTGCAATTGCCCGGAGCCCGCATGGAGCACTCGCGGAGCAAGTGATCGGCCTGATGCAGAAATGCTGACCTGGCGTTCTGCCGGCAGTTCTGCTGCGGACCAGAGGCCTGGAGTTGCACTGGGACCGGATTCTTAAGTTAGTTTCTAATAATACTCCGAGACTTACGCCTTGTAATTATAAATACCCAAAAATTGTGACCCTCGCCCTAACGGGAGAGTGGTAAATAAATATCATTAAATTAACCAACGACTTATAATTTCTACTATTTACAATCGCTATCTTATAATTAGTTCTTACATTCTAATATTGCAATGGGGCTTATACTACTATACTTATATACAATTACTACTACTACTACTACACAGGGAATAAAATGACTGTACGTGAAGAACGCCAAGGTAATTTGGGATCAACCCTAGAACCTGTATCCTGGCATGTATAAGTATTAATTATTATATACTTACCGAATTTCTCACGTGGGACTGTGTACTTATTGCCGGTGACGAGGCGTGCCCACCGCCCGAAATCACTGCACTGGTTGAACTGAAAGAAGATGCACTTACCCATCATCATTGGATGTGATGCAAATGCACATCACGTGATATGGGACAGCAGCGACGTGAACCAAAGAGGTGACTCACTCCTATAGAATTTATCTTAAATAATAATCTAGAATTCCTAAATGTCGGCAATGTTTCGACATTTGTTAAGATCTGAGGTTCTGGACATTACAATTTCAGTGGCCTCGCATATAAGTGACTGGCACGTATCTCCTGAGGAGTCAATGTCAGATCACATAATTATTCGTTTTAACATAGGGCTAAATCTAGATTGTAGCGAGCGCAAGCGCAATCCCAGGAATACAATTTGGGAAGGATTCAATGCCTCCTTACTGCGAGATCCAGTTGCTGGGGTAGCCGGGAAACCTCCGTCTTACAAACTCGTTCAGAGAAAACTGCTCCCTTGGCCGAGCCAAGAGGAATAAAGATGCTACATGGTGGAACGAGTAATTGGAGAAGTTGCGGAAAGCGACCAGGCGTCTCTTTAACAAATCAAAAAGAGAAGGGAACTGGGATGCCTACCGGAATGAACTGACTATGTTTAATCATGAGATCAGGAAAGCCAAACGAAGGAATTATAGAACCTTCTGTGAGGCAATAGTGTGACATGTGAAGGCGCTAGACTTCACAGAGCAATCTCCACAGTAGTGCCAGAATGAAATCTGACACTATGAAAGTAATTATGTAATTATGACGGACTTGACACACATTCGCAAATTAGTAGCCACTCTAAGGTTCCACCATAGGACTGCTAGGAGTTTAAATTGGATCGGGACGGCACTGAAGGTCATTGCCGGTACCCCCGACTTTAACGATTGGGAAGAAATAAAATTCAACCAAGACCAGTTACTAAAAAAAGAAGAAAGCCAAACAGAATTAAATATCAAATTACTACACGATTGAATGAACTTGCAACAGCAATGAATCAAATTTCTAAAACTGAAACAGATAAAGAAGCACTCTTACTAGAGATCATTTTAGCTAAAAATGGAATTGTTATTGCAAAACTAAACATTGTAAGTCCATCAATTTTAGACGAAACCGCTATTAGCGAATTTAGAGACAGACAGCCTACTATTAGTCTAATAGAGCTACTAGAATTATCTAGCATAAGCGTATTCCAAAATTCAGAAAATTTGCATTTTTTAATTAAATTCTCTAACCCTAAGATTAAATGTAAGAAAATTACAATCTTCCCGGTCCAGCACAAAAAGAAGATCTTGAACTTCGAGGACAGAAATCTGGTGGCGGAATGCAGATCCCGGAACATCAACATCGGGCACTGCAAGACGACGGTCGGTGCCACTTTCTGCAAAGAACTGCAGAATGGCACTTGCGCTCAGCAGATAATCTTCGGGGCCTTTGCTCGCTGTTCTATACTTCCCGGCCACCTGGATTCGGTGACCATTGTGGATCACGGCACTCTCATTGTGAATGATGCCAACGTGACCATAACCGTCAGCCAAGGGAAAGACCAGAAAATGTCGGGTACCTACCTGGTAACATACACCGAAAAGGTAGCCCTCAATGGGACTTGGTACATAAATCAGCTAGGAAATTCAGATAAAAAACCTGTCGACGTTGTAAACGTCACGACTCATCCACGAACTAAGTCTGAGGAACCTTCACCACATCGGGACTCTTAGAGAGAAACTCACCTTGGGGTCCGTCCTCAGTAATTCCTTCGGCGTACTTGTGCTTCACCATTTGGTTGAGCTACCATCACCTAAAGACCAGGAGCCACACAAAACCGGGAGCTAACAGTGATGTGGAGCCAATGGGTCACCGGGACAAGCAGTTCTCACGGAATGAAACTGCTTAATTGCAGGCCATATGCGGTGGTCTGAACGCTCACTAAACTGCTGTTCGCGTACTCCAGGTGCAATTGCCCGAAAGCCGCACGGAGCATCGGCCTGATGCAGAAATGCTGACCTGGCGTTCTGTGCTGCGGACCAGAGGCCTGGAGTTGCACTGGGACCGGATTCTTAAGTTAGTTTTTAATCATACTCCGAGGCTTACGCCTTGTAATTATAAATACCCAAATATTGTGACCCTCGCCCTAACGGGAGAGTGGTAAATAAATATCATTAAATTAACCAACGACTTATAATTGTCACCCAACGAAGAAATCGGACTCACGCGATACGAAATTTGCGAACTAAAAACAATAGCCCGAAGTGAAAAAATTAAAATCACCAGCTTTCCATTAATTGGAAAGATTAAATTGAAAACAATCACCGAAAAAATTAAAATCACAGCAAAGGGAAAAGTCTAATTAACCACATAAATAGGCAGCAGCGACAGCGGCAGCCGTCGGCAAAACACACCTCGACAATAAAATTAATTTATTAACATGTGAGTAGGCTTTTTGTTCAAAAGTTCGCCAATAAATAAAATATATCAGAGGAACACATTTTATACATGTAAAAATACGATAAATTCTCATGTGCTAGAAAATACAAAATAAAAAATAAAAATACAGCAAATAAATTATATCCAGCAAGTTGTGGATTTGAATCCTTAACAAATGACAAATTAATTTGATATTTAACTCTCGCTAGGAAATACAACAAATACAGAAAATATAAATTTTCTAAAAACTCTTGATTTAATTTCATAACACCTGCAAAATTTTTTTTACATAAAAAACTGTCTCATGTATATGGATACTGGGAACATTTCCTCAGACGAAGAAGTCCAAGAACATTTACACGGAAGAGTGCGAAAAAACACCCTTTTTTATTCTGAACAATCTTAAAGACTTTGACGGTATTATTGGTCTCGACTTACTTAAACAAGTATTACGAAACTTGATTTTAACGGAAATGTTCTAAATACTAGTAACGGAACTGAAAAAATCCAGTTTACTAGGCCGGAAATAATGTCGATTGTGAAGACGTCCCTCTTGCTATTAAAAACTTGTTCGATAAAATGATTGTTTAAAATCAAAAAGCCTTCACTGACCCAGACTATCGCCACAATTAAAACAGATGGGGAGCCGGTATATTTAAAATCATACACGCATCCCATGGGTGTCACTGAATTAAACAACTTCTAGCGGACTTCGTAATAAGGCCATCCAAATCCCCTTACCACAAACCGACCTGGGTTGTAGACAAAAAGGGAACAGATCAAAACGGGGTAAAAAAGAAACGACTAGTTATCGATTTTAGGAAACTAAACCAGAGAACAGTCGACGATAAATACCCTATCCCAACAATGTCGACAATACTGTCAAATATGTCCAAATTTTTTACGACACTTGATCTTGATCACCAGATAGAGCTGGCAGAAAAGGACAGAGAAAAGACGGCATTTTCAATAAACAACAGCAAATACGAATTTTATAGATTAGCATTTGTGCTTAAAAATGCCCCAAGCATTTTCCAAAGGGCGATTGACGATGCCCTAAGAGATGGAATTTCAAAGATATGTTACGTGTACGTCGATGACGTCATAATAATCTCCAAAACAAAGGAAGACCACGTTAAGGACGTGGATTGGGTTTAAAACTCTTGGAGACAGGCATGAAAGTATCCCAGGAGAAATCAAAGTTCTTCAAAAAGAGCGTTGAATACTTGGGGTTCATAGTGTCGCAAGGGGGTCTACGAACTTCACCTGAAAAGGTTAAAGCCATAAAACAATTCCCCCTACCTAAAACGCTTTTCGAACTCAGATCATTTCTGGGACTAGCAAGCTACTAAAGGTGCTTTATAAAAGACTTTGCGACAATCGCAAGGCCTTTAACGAATATCCTAAAGGGAGAAAATGGAAAAGCAGATACAAATATCAGTCAAGGAAAATCGACATCAATATGACCAAAAAACAGAAAGAAACGTTCAACAGGTTAAGAGAAATCTTGGCATCGGAAGACGTTCTGCTTTCATACCCGGACTTTAAGACACCATTCGATTTGACAACGGATGCTTCAGGTTTTGGTCTAGGAGCAGTACTAGCAGTACTCAGGACGGCCGCCCGATCACAATGATATCATGCGCCCTTAAAGATAGTGAAAAAACTTATGCAAAAAGCAAGGTTAAAAGCAAGGTGAGACACATAATAAGGATTTCTAAACGAGAAAATCATCTTAATGTATTACAAGACGTGGTAAATGCGATTAGTTGAATTGTTCCCAAGCACCTCTTTCAAGCATGCGAAAAGCTTTGTGCAGGACATAACGGATACAACTGAGCAGAGAGAAATTTTTATAACAGAGCTCACCGAGCAGCACAAGAAAACGTAAAGCAAATCTTGAGGGACTACTTTTTCCCTAAGATGCTACGGTTAGCAACAGAAACCACTTTGAACTGCAAGACCTGCTCAATGGCTAAATACAAACGTCATCCATCCAATCCTCCACATCGACATCTTTAAAACAGATGTTACTAAATCATTTTAATATCACCATTTCCAACGCCCCGCCTTTACACAGCACCTCAAACGGTCAGGTAGAAAGGTTTCACAGTACCCTGGCAGAAATAGCCAGATGCTTAAAGCTGGAAACTGACCTAAATGACACAAGCGAATTTATTCTGTTGGCAACCAAGTACAACAATTCAATTCACTTAGTTACTACTGTAAAACCGATAGAAATTATCCACTCGATCTCTGAGGGATTCGAAGGGAAAATCAGGAAAAAAAATTAAACAGGCACAGAAAAAGACCCTTGACCAAGTAAATAAAGATAGAACCTACAAGGGCTATCAAGTTGGCGAAAAAGTGTTCTTAAAAACCAACAAACGACTAGGGAAAAAGCTTTCCCCACTATGTTCGGAAGAAACCTTAGAGGCAGACCTCTATTAGGAACCACGGTCCTAATAAAGGGGAGGGTGGTCCACAAGGACAATCTACGATAAATATCTTCGCAGGATTCCTGACCCCGTTTCCAATCTTTTTTATATCTTTTTAAGTTACGGTATTCCATTCTAATTCTTATACTAACAACTGTTAAGACAGACACGACGGACAATGAAATCGTCATCTGGGAATCGTACGGATACTTGCAACACTCGACAAACATAACAACGTACAAGGACTACGCCGACCAGACAGAGACAATGACAGGGACATTTACGGACGACCATCGGACACCAGTAATTATGACGGACTTGACACACATTCGCAAATTAGTAGCCACTCTAAGGTTCCACCATAGGACTGCTAGGAGTTTAAATTGGATCGGGACGGCACTGAAGGTCATTGCCGGTACCCCCGACTTTAACGATTGGGAAGAAATAAAATTCAACCAAGACCAGTTACTAAAAAAAGAAGAAAGCCAAACAGAATTAAATATCAAATTACTACACGATTGAATGAACTTGCAACAGCAATGAATCAAATTTCTAAAACTGAAACAGATAAAGAAGCACTCTTACTAGAGATCATTTTAGCTAAAAATGGAATTGTTATTGCAAAACTAAACATTGTAAGTCCATCAATTTTAGACGAAACCGCTATTAGCGAATTTAGAGACAGACAGCCTACTATTAGTCTAATAGAGCTACTAGAATTATCTAGCATAAGCGTATTCCAAAATTCAGAAAATTTGCATTTTTTAATTAAATTCTCTAACCCTAAGATTAAATGTAAGAAAATTACAATCTTCCCGGTCCAGCACAAAAAGAAGATCTTGAACTTCGAGGACAGAAATCTGGTGGCGGAATGCAGATCCCGGAACATCAACATCGGGCACTGCAAGACGACGGTCGGTGCCACTTTCTGCAAAGAACTGCAGAATGGCACTTGCGCTCAGCAGATAATCTTCGGGGCCTTTGCTCGCTGTTCTATACTTCCCGGCCACCTGGATTCGGTCACCATTGTGGATCACGGCACTCTCATTGTGAATGATGCCAACGTGACCATAACCGTCAGCCAAGGGAAAGACCAGAAAATGTCGGGTACCTACCTGGTAACATACACCGAAAAGGTAGCCCTCAATGGGACTTGGTACATAAATCAGCTAGGAAATTCAGATAAAAAACCTGTCGACGTTGTAAACGTCACGACTCATCCACGAACTAAGTCTGAGGAACCTTCACCACATCGGGACTCTTAGAGAGAAACTCACCTTGGGGTCCGTCCTCAGTAATTCCTTCGGCGTACTTGTGCTTCACCATTTGGTTGAGCTACCATCACCTAAAGACCAGGAGCCACACAAAACCGGGAGCTAACAGTGATGTGGAGCCAATGGGTCACCGGGACAAGCAGTTCTCACGGAATGAAACTGCTTAATTGCAGGCCATATGCGGTGGTCTGAACGCTCACTAAACTGCTGATCGCGTACTCCAGGTGCAATTGCCCGAAAGCCGCACGGAGCATCGGCCTGATGCAGAAATGCTGACCTGGCGTTCTGTGCTGCGGACCAGAGGCCTGGAGTTGCACTGGGACCGGATTCTTAAGTTAGTTTTTAATCATACTCCGAGGCTTACGCCTTGTAATTATAAATACCCAAATATTGTGACCCTCGCCCTAACGGGAGAGTGGTAAATAAATATCATTAAATTAACCAACGACTTATAATTGTCACCCAACGAAGAAATCGGACTCACGCGATACGAAATTTGCGAACTAAAAACAATAGCCCGAAGTGAAAAAATTAAAATCACCAGCTTTCCATTAATTGGAAAGATTAAATTGAAAACAATCACCGAAAAAATTAAAATCACAGCAAAGGGAAAAGTCTAATTAACCACATAAATAGGCAGCAGCGACAGCGGCAGCCGTCGGCAAAACACACCTCGACAATAAAATTAATTTATTAACATGTGAGTAGGCTTTTTGTTCAAAAGTTCGCCAATAAATAAAATATATCAGAGGAACACATTTTATACATGTAAAAATACGATAAATTCTCATGTGCTAGAAAATACAAAATAAAAAATAAAAATACAGCAAATAAATTATATCCAGCAAGTTGTGGATTTGAATCCTTAACAAATGACAAATTAATTTGATATTTAACTCTCGCTAGGAAATACAACAAATACAGAAAATATAAATTTTCTAAAAACTCTTGATTTAATTTCATAACACCTGCAAAATTTTTTTTACATAAAAAACTGTCTCATGTATATGGATACTGGGAACATTTCCTCAGACGAAGAAGTCCAAGAACATTTACACGGAAGAGTGCGAAAAAACACCCTTTTTTATTTTGAACAATCTTAAAGACTTTGACGGTATTATTGGTCTCGACTTACTTAAACAAGTATTACGAAACTTGATTTTAACGGAAATGTTCTAAATACTAGTAACGGAACTGAAAAAATCCAGTTTACTAGGCCGGAAATAATGTCGATTGTGAAGACGTCCCTCTTGCTATTAAAAACTTGTTCGATAAAATGATTGTTTAAAATCAAAAAGCCTTCACTGACCCAGACTATCGCCACAATTAAAACAGATGGGGAGCCGGTATATTTAAAATCATACACGCATCCCATGGGTGTCACTGAATTAAACAACTTCTAGCGGACTTCGTAATAAGGCCATCCAAATCCCCTTACCACAAACCGACCTGGGTTGTAGACAAAAAGGGAACAGATCAAAACGGGGTAAAAAAGAAACGACTAGTTATCGATTTTAGGAAACTAAACCAGAGAACAGTCGACGATAAATACCCTATCCCAACAATGTCGACAATACTGTCAAATATGTCCAAATTTTTTACGACACTTGATCTTGATCACCAGATAGAGCTGGCAGAAAAGGACAGAGAAAAGACGGCATTTTCAATAAACAACAGCAAATACGAATTTTATAGATTAGCATTTGTGCTTAAAAATGCCCCAAGCATTTTCCAAAGGGCGATTGACGATGCCCTAAGAGATGGAATTTCAAAGATATGTTACGTGTACGTCGATGACGTCATAATAATCTCCAAAACAAAGGAAGACCACGTTAAGGACGTGGATTGGGTTTAAAACTCTTGGAGACAGGCATGAAAGTATCCCAGGAGAAATCAAAGTTCTTCAAAAAGAGCGTTGAATACTTGGGGTTCATAGTGTCGCAAGGGGGTCTACGAACTTCACCTGAAAAGGTTAAAGCCATAAAACAATTCCCCCTACCTAAAACGCTTTTCGAACTCAGATCATTTCTGGGACTAGCAAGCTACTAAAGGTGCTTTATAAAAGACTTTGCGACAATCGCAAGGCCTTTAACGAATATCCTAAAGGGAGAAAATGGAAAAGCAGATACAAATATCAGTCAAGGAAAATCGACATCAATATGACCAAAAAACAGAAAGAAACGTTCAACAGGTTAAGAGAAATCTTGGCATCGGAAGACGTTCTGCTTTCATACCCGGACTTTAAGACACCATTCGATTTGACAACGGATGCTTCAGGTTTTGGTCTAGGAGCAGTACTAGCAGTACTCAGTACGGCCGCCCGATCACAATGATATCATGCGCCCTTAAAGATAGTGAAAAAACTTATGCAAAAAGCAAGGTTAAAAGCAAGGTGAGACACATAATAAGGATTTCTAAACGAGAAAATCATCTTAATGTATTACAAGACGTGGTAAATGCGATTAGTTGAATTGTTCCCAAGCACCTCTTTCAAGCATGCGAAAAGCTTTGTGCAGGACATAACGGATACAACTGAGCAGAGAGAAATTTTTATAACAGAGCTCACCGAGCAGCACAAGAAAACGTAAAGCAAATCTTGAGGGACTACTTTTTCCCTAAGATGCTACGGTTAGCAACAGAAACCACTTTGAACTGCAAGACCTGCTCAATGGCTAAATACAAACGTCATCCATCCAATCCTCCACATCGACATCTTTAAAACAGATGTTACTAAATCATTTTAATATCACCATTTCCAACGCCCCGCCTTTACACAGCACCTCAAACGGTCAGGTAGAAAGGTTTCACAGTACCCTGGCAGAAATAGCCAGATGCTTAAAGCTGGAAACTGACCTAAATGACACAAGCGAATTTATTCTGTTGGCAACCAAGTACAACAATTCAATTCACTTAGTTACTACTGTAAAACCGATAGAAATTATCCACTCGATCTCTGAGGGATTCGAAGGGAAAATCAGGAAAAAAAATTAAACAGGCACAGAAAAAGACCCTTGACCAAGTAAATAAAGATAGAACCTACAAGGGCTATCAAGTTGGCGAAAAAGTGTTCTTAAAAACCAACAAACGACTAGGGAAAAAGCTTTCCCCACTATGTTCGGAAGAAACCTTAGAGGCAGACCTCTATTAGGAACCACGGTCCTAATAAAGGGGAGGGTGGTCCACAAGGACAATCTACGATAAATATCTTCGCAGGATTCCTGACCCCGTTTCCAATCTTTTTTATATCTTTTTAAGTTACGGTATTCCATTCTAATTCTTATACTAACAACTGTTAAGACAGACACGACGGACAATGAAATCGTCATCTGGGAATCGTACGGATACTTGCAACACTCGACAAACATAACAACGTACAAGGACTACGCCGACCAGACAGAGACAATGACAGGGACATTTACGGACGACCATCGGACACCAGTAATTATGACGGACTTGACACACATTCGCAAATTAGTAGCCACTCTAAGGTTCCACCATAGGACTGCTAGGAGTTTAAATTGGATCGGGACGGCACTGAAGGTCATTGCCGGTACCCCCGACTTTAACGATTGGGAAGAAATAAAATTCAACCAAGACCAGTTACTAAAAAAAGAAGAAAGCCAAACAGAATTAAATATCAAATTACTACACGATTGAATGAACTTGCAACAGCAATGAATCAAATTTCTAAAACTGAAACAGATAAAGAAGCACTCTTACTAGAGATCATTTTAGCTAAAAATGGAATTGTTATTGCAAAACTAAACATTGTAAGTCCATCAATTTTAGACGAAACCGCTATTAGCGAATTTAGAGACAGACAGCCTACTATTAGTCTAATAGAGCTACTAGAATTATCTAGCATAAGCGTATTCCAAAATTCAGAAAATTTGCATTTTTTAATTAAATTCTCTAACCCTAAGATTAAATGTAAGAAAATTACAATCTTCCCGGTCCAGCACAAAAAGAAGATCTTGAACTTCGAGGACAGAAATCTGGTGGCGGAATGCAGATCCCGGAACATCAACATCGGGCACTGCAAGACGACGGTCGGTGCCACTTTCTGCAAAGAACTGCAGAATGGCACTTGCGCTCAGCAGATAATCTTCGGGGCCTTTGCTCGCTGTTCTATACTTCCCGGCCACCTGGATTCGGTGACCATTGTGGATCACGGCACTCTCATTGTGAATGATGCCAACGTGACCATAACCGTCAGCCAAGGGAAAGACCAGAAAATGTCGGGTACCTACCTGGTAACATACACCGAAAAGGTAGCCCTCAATGGGACTTGGTACATAAATCAGCTAGGAAATTCAGATAAAAAACCTGTCGACGTTGTAAACGTCACGACTCATCCACGAACTAAGTCTGAGGAACCTTCACCACATCGGGACTCTTAGAGAGAAACTCACCTTGGGGTCCGTCCTCAGTAATTCCTTCGGCGTACTTGTGCTTCACCATTTGGTTGAGCTACCATCACCTAAAGACCAGGAGCCACACAAAACCGGGAGCTAACAGTGATGTGGAGCCAATGGGTCACCGGGACAAGCAGTTCTCACGGAATGAAACTGCTTAATTGCAGGCCATATGCGGTGGTCTGAACGCTCACTAAACTGCTGATCGCGTACTCCAGGTGCAATTGCCCGAAAGCCGCACGGAGCATCGGCCTGATGCAGAAATGCTGACCTGGCGTTCTGTGCTGCGGACCAGAGGCCTGGAGTTGCACTGGGACCGGATTCTTAAGTTAGTTTTTAATCGTACTCCGAGGCTTACGCCTTGTAATTATAAATACCCAAATATTGTGACCCTCGCCCTAACGGGAGAGTGGTAAATAAATATCATTAAATTAACCAACGACTTATAATTGTCACCCAACGAAGAAATCGGACTCACGCGATACGAAATTTGCGAACTAAAAACAATAGCCCGAAGTGAAAAAATTAAAATCACCAGCTTTCCATTAATTGGAAAGATTAAATTGAAAACAATCACCGAAAAAATTAAAATCACAGCAAAGGGAAAAGTCTAATTAACCACATAAATAGGCAGCAGCGACAGCGGCAGCCGTCGGCAAAACACACCTCGACAATAAAATTAATTTATTAACATGTGAGTAGGCTTTTTGTTCAAAAGTTCGCCAATAAATAAAATATATCAGAGGAACACATTTTATACATGTAAAAATACGATAAATTCTCATGTGCTAGAAAATACAAAATAAAAAATAAAAATACAGCAAATAAATTATATCCAGCAAGTTGTGGATTTGAATCCTTAACAAATGACAAATTAATTTGATATTTAACTCTCGCTAGGAAATACAACAAATACAGAAAATATAAATTTTCTAAAAACTCTTGATTTAATTTCATAACACCTGCAAAATTTTTTTTACATAAAAAACTGTCTCATGTATATGGATACTGGGAACATTTCCTCAGACGAAGAAGTCCAAGAACATTTACACGGAAGAGTGCGAAAAAACACCCTTTTTTATTCTGAACAATCTTAAAGACTTTGACGGTATTATTGGTCTCGACTTACTTAAACAAGTATTACGAAACTTGATTTTAACGGAAATGTTCTAAATACTAGTAACGGAACTGAAAAAATCCAGTTTACTAGGCCGGAAATAATGTCGATTGTGAAGACGTCCCTCTTGCTATTAAAAACTTGTTCGATAAAATGATTGTTTAAAATCAAAAAGCCTTCACTGACCCAGACTATCGCCACAATTAAAACAGATGGGGAGCCGGTATATTTAAAATCATACACGCATCCCATGGGTGTCACTGAATTAAACAACTTCTAGCGGACTTCGTAATAAGGCCATCCAAATCCCCTTACCACAAACCGACCTGGGTTGTAGACAAAAAGGGAACAGATCAAAACGGGGTAAAAAAGAAACGACTAGTTATCGATTTTAGGAAACTAAACCAGAGAACAGTCGACGATAAATACCCTATCCCAACAATGTCGACAATACTGTCAAATATGTCCAAATTTTTTACGACACTTGATCTTGATCACCAGATAGAGCTGGCAGAAAAGGACAGAGAAAAGACGGCATTTTCAATAAACAACAGCAAATACGAATTTTATAGATTAGCATTTGTGCTTAAAAATGCCCCAAGCATTTTCCAAAGGGCGATTGACGATGCCCTAAGAGATGGAATTTCAAAGATATGTTACGTGTACGTCGATGACGTCATAATAATCTCCAAAACAAAGGAAGACCACGTTAAGGACGTGGATTGGGTTTAAAACTCTTGGAGACAGGCATGAAAGTATCCCAGGAGAAATCAAAGTTCTTCAAAAAGAGCGTTGAATACTTGGGGTTCATAGTGTCGCAAGGGGGTCTACGAACTTCACCTGAAAAGGTTAAAGCCATAAAACAATTCCCCCTACCTAAAACGCTTTTCGAACTCAGATCATTTCTGGGACTAGCAAGCTACTAAAGGTGCTTTATAAAAGACTTTGCGACAATCGCAAGGCCTTTAACGAATATCCTAAAGGGAGAAAATGGAAAAGCAGATACAAATATCAGTCAAGGAAAATCGACATCAATATGACCAAAAAACAGAAAGAAACGTTCAACAGGTTAAGAGAAATCTTGGCATCGGAAGACGTTCTGCTTTCATACCCGGACTTTAAGACACCATTCGATTTGACAACGGATGCTTCAGGTTTTGGTCTAGGAGCAGTACTAGCAGTACTCAGGACGGCCGCCCGATCACAATGATATCATGCGCCCTTAAAGATAGTGAAAAAACTTATGCAAAAAGCAAGGTTAAAAGCAAGGTGAGACACATAATAAGGATTTCTAAACGAGAAAATCATCTTAATGTATTACAAGACGTGGTAAATGCGATTAGTTGAATTGTTCCCAAGCACCTCTTTCAAGCATGCGAAAAGCTTTGTGCAGGACATAACGGATACAACTGAGCAGAGAGAAATTTTTATAACAGAGCTCACCGAGCAGCACAAGAAAACGTAAAGCAAATCTTGAGGGACTACTTTTTCCCTAAGATGCTACGGTTAGCAACAGAAACCACTTTGAACTGCAAGACCTGCTCAATGGCTAAATACAAACGTCATCCATCCAATCCTCCACATCGACATCTTTAAAACAGATGTTACTAAATCATTTTAATATCACCATTTCCAACGCCCCGCCTTTACACAGCACCTCAAACGGTCAGGTAGAAAGGTTTCACAGTACCCTGGCAGAAATAGCCAGATGCTTAAAGCTGGAAACTGACCTAAATGACACAAGCGAATTTATTCTGTTGGCAACCAAGTACAACAATTCAATTCACTTAGTTACTACTGTAAAACCGATAGAAATTATCCACTCGATCTCTGAGGGATTCGAAGGGAAAATCAGGAAAAAAAATTAAACAGGCACAGAAAAAGACCCTTGACCAAGTAAATAAAGATAGAACCTACAAGGGCTATCAAGTTGGCGAAAAAGTGTTCTTAAAAACCAACAAACGACTAGGGAAAAAGCTTTCCCCACTATGTTCGGAAGAAACCTTAGAGGCAGACCTCTATTAGGAACCACGGTCCTAATAAAGGGGAGGGTGGTCCACAAGGACAATCTACGATAAATATCTTCGCAGGATTCCTGACCCCGTTTCCAATCTTTTTTATATCTTTTTAAGTTACGGTATTCCATTCTAATTCTTATACTAACAACTGTTAAGACAGACACGACGGACAATGAAATCGTCATCTGGGAATCGTACGGATACTTGCAACACTCGACAAACATAACAACGTACAAGGACTACGCCGACCAGACAGAGACAATGACAGGGACATTTACGGACGACCATCGGACACCAGTAATTATGACGGACTTGACACACATTCGCAAATTAGTAGCCACTCTAAGGTTCCACCATAGGACTGCTAGGAGTTTAAATTGGATCGGGACGGCACTGAAGGTCATTGCCGGTACCCCCGACTTTAACGATTGGGAAGAAATAAAATTCAACCAAGACCAGTTACTAAAAAAAGAAGAAAGCCAAACAGAATTAAATATCAAATTACTACACGATTGAATGAACTTGCAACAGCAATGAATCAAATTTCTAAAACTGAAACAGATAAAGAAGCACTCTTACTAGAGATCATTTTAGCTAAAAATGGAATTGTTATTGCAAAACTAAACATTGTAAGTCCATCAATTTTAGACGAAACCGCTATTAGCGAATTTAGAGACAGACAGCCTACTATTAGTCTAATAGAGCTACTAGAATTATCTAGCATAAGCGTATTCCAAAATTCAGAAAATTTGCATTTTTTAATTAAATTCTCTAACCCTAAGATTAAATGTAAGAAAATTACAATCTTCCCGGTCCAGCACAAAAAGAAGATCTTGAACTTCGAGGACAGAAATCTGGTGGCGGAATGCAGATCCCGGAACATCAACATCGGGCACTGCAAGACGACGGTCGGTGCCACTTTCTGCAAAGAACTGCAGAATGGCACTTGCGCTCAGCAGATAATCTTCGGGGCCTTTGCTCGCTGTTCTATACTTCCCGGCCACCTGGATTCGGTGACCATTGTGGATCACGGCACTCTCATTGTGAATGATGCCAACGTGACCATAACCGTCAGCCAAGGGAAAGACCAGAAAATGTCGGGTACCTACCTGGTAACATACACCGAAAAGGTAGCCCTCAATGGGACTTGGTACATAAATCAGCTAGGAAATTCAGATAAAAAACCTGTCGACGTTGTAAACGTCACGACTCATCCACGAACTAAGTCTGAGGAACCTTCACCACATCGGGACTCTTAGAGAGAAACTCACCTTGGGGTCCGTCCTCAGTAATTCCTTCGGCGTACTTGTGCTTCACCATTTGGTTGAGCTACCATCACCTAAAGACCAGGAGCCACACAAAACCGGGAGCTAACAGTGATGTGGAGCCAATGGGTCACCGGGACAAGCAGTTCTCACGGAATGAAACTGCTTAATTGCAGGCCATATGCGGTGGTCTGAACGCTCACTAAACTGCTGATCGCGTACTCCAGGTGCAATTGCCCGAAAGCCGCACGGAGCATCGGCCTGATGCAGAAATGCTGACCTGGCGTTCTGTGCTGCGGACCAGAGGCCTGGAGTTGCACTGGGACCGGATTCTTAAGTTAGTTTCTAATAATACTCCGAGACTTACGCCTTGTAATTATAAATACCCAAAAATTGTGACCCTCGCCCTAACGGGAGAGTGGTAAATAAATATCATTAAATTAACCAACGACTTATAATTTCTACTATTTACAATCGCTATCTTATAATTAGTTCTTACATTCTAATATTGCAATGGGGCTTATACTACTATACTTATATACAATTACTACTACTACTACTACACAGGGAATAAAATGACTGTACGTGAAGAACGCCAAGGTAATTTGGGATCAACCCTAGAACCTGTATCCTGGCATGTATAAGTATTAATTATTATATACTTACCGAATTTCTCACGTGGGACTGTGTACTTATTGCCGGTGACGAGGCGTGCCCACCGCCCGAAATCACTGCACTGGTTGAACTGAAAGAAGATGCACTTACCCATCATCATTGGATGTGATGCAAATGCACATCACGTGATATGGGGCAGCAGCGACGTGAACCAAAGAGGTGACTCACTCCTATAGAATTTATCTTAAATAATAATCTAGAATTCCTAAATGTCGGCAATGTTTCGACATTTGTTAAGATCTGAGGTTCTGGACATTACAATTTCAGTGGCCTCGCATATAAGTGACTGGCACGTATCTCCTGAGGAGTCAATGTCAGATCACATAATTATTCGTTTTAACATAGGGCTAAATCTAGATTGTAGCGAGCGCAAGCGCAATCCCAGGAATACAATTTGGGAAGGATTCAATGCCTCCTTACTGCGAGATCCAGTTGCTGGGGTAGCCGGGAAACCTCCGTCTTACAAACTCGTTCAGAGAAAACTGCTCCCTTGGCCGAGCCAAGAGGAATAAAGATGCTACATGGTGGAACGAGTAATTGGAGAAGTTGCGGAAAGCGACCAGGCGTCTCTTTAACAAATCAAAAAGAGAAGGGAACTGGGATGCCTACCGGAATGAACTGACTATGTTTAATCATGAGATCAGGAAAGCCAAACGAAGGAATTATAGAACCTTCTGTGAGGCAATAGTGTGACATGTGAAGGCGCTAGACTTCACAGAGCAATCTCCACAGTAGTGCCAGAATGAAATCTGACACTATGAAAGGAGGATAACTCCTATACTATAGGAAGTAAGGAGAAGCTTGAGCTACAACACAGCTACTTGTCAACTGGCAACTGGACTGGCTACTGGAAGCACGCTTAAAACGGATGGGAACACAAAGTAGACCGCGTGCTACTGATTGGGCCAAAGCAAAATCAATAGTGACAACGGAGAGATAAAGATGGGCAAATGGTACATTCCAGCCCTACAAATCTCCGGGTCCAGATGGCATTCAGCCAATCCTGCTTCAACGAGCGCTAAGTCAGCTAGGAGCACCGATCAGGAAAATACTCATCAGCAGCCTAGCTTTAGGACACATTCCTACTGCCTGGAGTATAGCCAAAGTGGTCTTCATTCCGAAAGCTGGAAAGAAAAACATCACTGATTCGAAGACGTTCAGACCCATCAGCTTGACATCGTTTTTGCTAAAAACGTTGGAAAAGCTAGCTTGACATCGTTTTTGCTAAAAACGTTGGAAAAGCTAGTGGATGTCAGCATTAGAAGTACTCTGCTTGTGGAGCTCCAAAGGACGCAGCATGCCTACAGGGTGGGCAGATCAGCTGATACTGTCCTATATCACCTGAAAAGCCTTATTGAGGATTCACTGATTCATAGTGCCGTTATGTGCCTTCTTAGACATACAGGGTGCTTTCGACAATACCTCCCATGAGGCTGTAAACGCATCCCTAGCAAGAAGAGGACTAGATGCGACAGCCAGCATATGGATCAAATCACTACTGGCATCTAGGCGAGCCATGGCCACTTAGGAGGACAGTATCCACAGTATCTACCACAAGGGAGCTTGCTGGTAGAAGAGTTGCTGGAAAGACTGATCCGCAGAGGTATACTTAGCCAAGGCTATGCTGACGATATTGTCATTATAGCTACGGGTAAATATGAGGAAACACTCTGCGATATCATTCAACTGGGCCTCAATATAACCAGGGAATGGTGCAAGGAAGTAGGCCTGAGCCTAAATCCTAGCAAAACAGTTATTGTTTCTTTCACAAATAGATAAAAGCTACAGAGAATGAAGGCAATAACCCTGTCAGAATGTCTGAATTAATTAATTTGTAGTTTAATTAATTAAGTGGGTTTGTATGTGTACTGCTACCCAGTCGGATCTATTGTACTACCCCTTCATGACTCAAAGATCCCCCTGAAGTCCAATCCACTGTTTAAATGCCAGAATTTTATTGGGATTCAGGGCTGAAGTCTAGCTCCTTCACATGTGTTTACGGTGTTTAAAGTTCTATAATTCCTTCGTTTGGCTTCCCTGATATCATGGTTATACATGGTCAGTTTATTCCGGTAGGCATTCCAGTTCAATTCTCTTTTTGCTTTGTTAAAGAGACGCCTGGTCGCTTTCCGCAACTTCTCCAATTGGTCATTCCACCATGGAGCATCTTTATCCCTCTTGGCTCGGCCAAGGGAGCACTTTTCTGTGAACTGTATTTATGTTTATTAAAACAAGAAAGCTTACCGGAATATTCGAGATAGTGTTTACTGTAGGGGAGATGGACCCGCATGATGTCCGCATAATCCTTCGGGCATCTTAGGTAGGGTCATAACATCTGCGACTACCAGAACATTGGGATTTCGTCGTTTATGTAAATTTAATTCGTTTGTTTATTCTTTTTCCGTTTGTTTGCATTCTAGAGATCGTAGTTATTTAGAGTCGTGCGACGTCGATAGTTATCGATGTTTATGTTGCGAGCTGTTGTGGCTCGTGGAAAACTCTGCCCTGTGAAAACCCTGAGCTAGCGGCACTGCCACTAAGGAAAGAAAGCAGTTTGTAACATAATGGTGGCTAACATAAAAACAAAAGAAATTGTCGAGACGACGGCTTCGCCATTTCTGGCCGTGGGAACTCCGTCATTTCAGATGGTGGCCATAGGGTGATAGCCACGACGGGAGGCTTTGCAGCACGAAAAGTTGAAAATTTGCTCCTGGTTCCGGATTTAGCGATCCGACGATGGCATCCCTTAGCGGAAGCAAACGATTTGAATCACGGTGCGCCACAAAAAAATCTGTGATAGTCCTGTACTTGTATATATTATTAAGATAGTCCTATCGGTAGTTACTTGTATTTTTACACCCGTTACTCGTAGAGTAAAAAGGTATACTATATTCGTTGAAAAGTATGTAACAGGCAGAAGGCAGCGTTTCCGACTATATAAAGTATATATATTTCTGCTCAGGATCAATAGCCGAGTCGATCTAGCCATGTTCGTCTGTCCGTATGAACAAAGACGCAGCGCAAGTTTGTTGACCCATGTTGACACGACCACTCTAAAGCCCACACAAAACTGCCACGCCCACACTTTTAAAAAATGTTTTGATATTTTTACACATATTTATTAGTATTGTAAATTTCTATCGATATGCAAAAAAAATTGTTTTCCACTCCCATTATAACGCCCACAAATCGCACAAAATTGCGGCACCAACACTTTTGAAAACTGTGTTAAGGCTTGTCACATATTTATTAGTCTTGTAAATTTCTATCGATTTGCCAAACAAATTTTGCAACGCCTACTCTAACGCCCTAAAAGCGCAGAAAAGACCAAGCCCACGTATTTAAAAAAAAAATTGGATATTCTTTCATAATTTTATTAGTTGTGTAAATTTATATCGATTTGCTAAAAAACTTTTTGCCACACCCACTCCCACAATTTTTTCTTATGTTATTCGCCACTATCTGTCGATATCCCAGTAAAATTATGAAATGTTGCATTCGCATTCACACAGGCTGAGTAACGGGTATCTGATAGTCGGCGAACTCGAAAATAGCATTCTCACTTGTTTTTATTTTTATACCCGCTATTATTAGAGTAAAAGAGTATACTAGATTTTTTGAAAAGTATCTAGCAGGTAGAAGGAAGCGTTTCCGACCATATGAAGTATATATAAGTTAACAAGTAACATCAGAAAAAGCTGCGTGTGACGACACACGAAGCTATACTTCGGATGCTGGTCGCCGCCCGTGATCTGTGCGAGATAGGGCAATCTTAAGCTCTCTCTCTTTGTATTACTTAGTTCTAAGCAGGCAGCCAAAATAAAGAGACGTTATTGTAAAATAACTGCCGTAAATATCAAGTCGGAGCTACGACCCTGCTAGCGGTCACTTCAGCTATAGTCACCGATCGTGGCCACCACCTGGTCCCGATCCGCACTCTGTACCACACCGCAGCTACAGAGGCGACAACGAAGTGACTGAACGGGCTAAATAAAACCCATTTGAATTGGCAATCTAGAACGGACTGTCCTGGGCAAACGAGAAGGCGACAAACGTAACAACAAAACCCGAAAAAGAAGAAGAAAAACTATCATAGATTCATGTGAGTGAAACCCCTTTTAATGAATTGCCAAAAGAAATTAAAAGGAAAAGTAATAAAATAATGCAATTAAATGTTAAAATCACAGTTAAGAGATTTATTTTGGAAAAAGTGTTAGCATTAATTTAAGGTAATTTCAAATTCTGTAGTCTTTACTTTGCATAGAAGGTACAGTTTTCAGCGGACGACTAGTTGCATGCTTATCTCTCGGTCCGGGTGTTTTTCCAAATAGTAAAATCTCAGACACGTGCAAGAATACGGTGAATAGATAAGCGCTTAGCTTAGCGCCTAGTTTGGCGAGCGATCAATTTTTTCTTACCTTTTTCTTGTATTCTGCACTTGTTTGCATTCGGACTTTGTGATCTGTGCGGGACTGCCAAATACCTTGACGGCGGTTGTATGAACGAGACAGAGTCTGAAGAGTTGGTTGATCAACTGGGTAAACTCGCTTTAACCGACAAGGCCGAACGTATAAGAAAGAAAACATACAATATGGATCCACAATAACTAAGGGCAGTCATAAATGCAGCGGTATCGGCTGCATTAAAAGTGCAGAGAGAAGATTTTGAAAAGAAGTTGGAGGAAGTCACAAATAAGTTTACCGCTTCAACAATATCTGCTCCTGAGATTGCAGTGTACGTGCCTGTTGCTGTAACCGGCAATGTGAGTTGTGATGAGGGCCTCGATGCTGTAAAATCAATGCCAGAGTTTGATGGTTCTCAGGGAAAATATATTTCTTGCATATTATTCAGAGAGTATAGCGGTAGTTCTGGGCATTACCAGGCTGTTCTCTCTCTCCGCAACAAAGTTAGGGGATCTGCTGACTCTGTTCTTTCGTCATTTAATCCAGTCCTTAATTTTGACGCCATTATTAGCCGCTTTGAATTTACCTATTCTGATAAACGCCCATTACACTTGCTCGAGCAAGAGCTTACAACACTTAGGCAGGGGCAGATGTCTATTACACAGTTTTATGAGGAGGTTCAGAAGAAACTCTCACTCCTTACAAACAAGATAACTATGACATATGAGACGGACCATGCCCGATATATGAATGATAAGCATAGGGCAGATGCCCTGCGTGTCCTTATTTCTGGGCTAAAGACTAACTTAACTGATGTTCTATTTGCTGCCTTCAGCCCTAGCAATGGCTCAGGAAATAGAGGCAAACCACGAGAAGCATGCCTTTGCGACACAATATGCCAGGTCCATAGAAGAAATATGTCTGACAGGCCCAAAATCGTCAATTACAAAGGACAACAGAACCGACGTTTAAAAAGGGGTTAAAAAATCCGTTTTTTTCCCGGGAAAAATGGCGGACGACCCGTTGTTGACAATAGACCGTTAGAGAAGATGGACGTAGATCCAATATCGTCGAGGTTTCGTCAGCTGACAAACTTTGAGCGCCCTCAGGGTTCTTCCATGCCACAGGCGCTTGACGCAGCAGAGTGCACAAAATAGACCGACTAGCTTTCAAAGAATGTCTGATTTCAAGCGTCAAAGGGTTAACCATCTGTTCGGATGTTCGGAAGATCGGAATGATCAAAAAGAGGATCATTATAATCAGATTGCTAACGATGCGGTGAAGACGAAACAGACTGCCGATAGATACCCGATGCCGAGTATAAATATGGTACTGTCGAATCTCGCGAGGGTAAAATTTTTCACCACTCTCGACCTTAAGTCCGAAAACCACCAGATTGAACTTGCAGAATTGGATCGTCAACGGAGGCAAATATGAGTTCTGCCGCCTTCTGTTCGGGCTGAAGAATGCCTCAAGCATCTTTCAGATGGCCATAGATGATGTACTACGGGATAAGATAGGAAAAATCTGTTACGTTTATGTGGATGACGTTATTGTTTTTTCAGAAACTGAAAAGTCGCACATTGTTCATATCGGACAGGTTTTAGAGAGCCTCCATAAGGCCATAAGGCTAAGAAATTATTCTTAAATTATTAAATTATGCGACAAATGAAAGGGAATTATTGGCAATCATTTGGGTCTTGGACTGTCTACGACCCTACCTCTATGGCAAAAACGACATAAACATATTTACGGACCATCAGCCCCTTATATTTGCGGTCTCTGACAAGAACCCAAAAATTAAAAATTAAGCGTTGGAAAGCCCGAATCGAAGAGAGCGATGCAACGGTCATGTATAAGCCGGGGAAAGAAAATTGCGTTGCGAACGCTCTGTCGCGACAAAATATTAATGCTTTGCAGAGCTCATCAGAGTCAGATCGAGGGACTATTCATAGTGAAAAATCCTCAACATTTGTCATTGAGGCCACGGAAAAGCCATTGAACTGTTTCCAGAATCAAATCGTATTGGAGGAGGCATCCGTGCCGAATAAGCGACTATTTATAGTATTTGGTACTAAGACGTCATCAAATTGATTTTACTGATTGGGAGACATTACTGGACTTAGTGAAAGACGTAGTAACACCCAACGTAGTGAATACCATACAATGTGAGCTTCCAGTCCTGGCCCGTATTCAAGATAGTCTGGTTCGGCTTTTTCCTGCGACCAAGTTTTGGTTTTGTAAGTCTTGGGTGGCGGACGTTATCAAGCCTGATAAACAAAAAAAAATTTTAGTTGTTAAACATAACAGAGCTCATAGGGCTGCTCAAGAGAACATTAAGCAAGTGCTACTTGACTATTATTTTCCAAAAATTGGTAAAATTGCAGCCGAAATCGTTTTAAACTGCGAGGTTTGCAAAAAGGCAAAATACAACAGGCATCCAGTAAAACAGGAATTAGGTATAACCCCAATACCAACGCGGGTTGGGGAGATGTTACATATAGACATCTTCGCAACAGAGGATGTTGATAAATTTAGGAAGTTTGCGGTGGTTCAGCCAATTGCATCGCGTTCAATATTGGAAGTAAAGGTCCCAATCCTTCAGCTGGTCAACCTTTTTCCTAATGTTAAATCGATATATTGCGATGTACACCTTTACACAGTACGTTCAATGGTCAGGTGCAAAAGTTCCACAGTACTCTTATAGAGATAGGGGTCTTAAACTGGAAAGGAAAATAGAAGATTTTACTCAATTATTCCTTCAGGGGACTATAAAGTATAACAGGTCATTTCACTCTGTCACGAATAGAAAACCTGTCGAGATCATCCATGCTTTGCCCCTAATACACTAGTGGGCATATTTGGACAAGAAATATATTCAATATATTTGTTTGTAACTCATTGTTTACTTAAAGAAAATTATTTAATAATTTTAGTAAATAGGTAGGCTAACGTAGTTAAGTTAGGTAACATAAACATATGGATAACTTCATTGTTGATTTAACAAAAATTACGTTTTTACAATTAGCAGTGGCATAAGTATTTGGACAAATTATTTAAACGTTATAAATTGAAAAGAAAAAAAGTGAACTAAAATATTATAACAAATTAATAAAAAATATACCCTCTCTTAGCGTCTATCACCTTTGGAAGACGTTTTGGTACAGACTGTACCAAGCTGTGGATATAATCTATTGAAATATCTTTCCATAAGGTTTGAATTTCCAAAATCGTTTCTTCGCGACTTTTAGATAAGTTTGCACGCCTTTTTTGTTTTATATATGACCAAAGGTTGACATACTGGTGCCACATTTTTACGATATTGTTTCGGTAATCTAACAAAAAATTTTTTTTTTGAGCAGTGAAACTCAAAAGTGCTTTCAAAAACACAAAACATTGTTCTAGAATGATGCTGGCTGACCAACATATTTTTTGGCAAAGTCGAGGCGCTTTAACTTATTCGTAGAGTTATTAGTGGTACAACTCTGCTAGCATATGTTCCAAAATGGGCTTCCTTAATACGTCTGCGAACTGTTCTTTCACTGATATCGATTTCTGCTCCTTCTTTTAGTTATTCGGCAATCGATCGGGGAGTTTGTAGAACATTCTGCTTATACTTCCGTAAAATATAACCATCGCCCTTTTGAGTTGTTTTACGTGGTCGGCCACTACGCGCAACGTTTTTGGTTGTGTGTGTTTATATATATTTATTTATTTGGTAATGCACCGTTGCTCGTGGAATTTTGTATAAATCAATGGCTATTTTGTACCGAAATACCAGAGTTATACTTAATTATTATTTAATTTATTAAAAATTCGCTCAGTTCCTTTGTTTTCTGCCCAGGTTTTTCATTTTCGTGGTATATTGCACTTCTGTTTTGCCACATCAGACGATTCTCCTTTAACTGATGCCTTTAGTACACATATTATACCGATAAGGGTCCTTTCATTTTCAAATTCTTATGATAAAGGACCAAATACCTTTGTCTTGATTACATCTCCTGCTAGCATCTATTGATCTCATTTTGTGAGATCTGTTAGACGTGTTCGTGAGATAATTCTTTGGTCGAGTTCCCCGACTATCAGATACTCTTTACTGAAATGGTATAATTTTTGTGAGATATTTATAGATTTTGGGGAATAAAATGAGAAACATTTTTAAATTGTTTAAAAGTGTAGGCGTGAACGTATTGTAGGTGAAAAGGATGGGCACAGTGTTTTTGGTTTACAGATATAAATTGTCAAGACAAGCAACAAAATGAAGAAATATCTAAAGATTTTTTAAAAGTGTGGGCGTGGCAGTTTTGTGCGGCTTTAGTGTGTTTTGCGTGGGCGCGCCAAAAAGTTTTTTTTTTTTAAATTCGATAGAAATTTACAAGACAAATAAGATTTTGAATAAATATCCAAGAATTTTGGCAGTTTTAGGCGGTTTGTGGGCGTTAGGAAACAGACAGACGGATCGATTCGGCTATTGATCCTGATCACTCCGGAATCGCTTTCTTCTGCCTGTTACATACTTTTAAACGAATCTATTATACCCGTTTTCTCTACGAGTAACAGGGATAACTATCCGTCCGAGATCTGATCACGGAAAAAGGGAGGAGACCGTATTTTAGAAGCGTAAAGCGTAAATACTATGGTATCTTACATACCATAATTAATAAAGTTGTAGGACATGAGGACATGGCACTAGAATCCTACAACACCCCATTGAACTGGTTAGCGATCTCGAAGTCAGACGACTTTTCATTACGCGGACAATGGCTTTAGACACCTTCGTACCTTACAAGGGGACTAGGCTCGTCTACTGGGAGTCAAAGAACCAGTAGACTGACCCTCAGCATTAGAAGTGCCTTTAAGTAGAAAACCAGAATTTCAGAGCAAAACAAGCAAAATACTGACAAGAACATTTAGGAAACAAAATTCATAGTCTTTACCTGCTCCTCGCAGCACTCAATTTATTAAAAGATAACCAACAATTTAACCCCCGAGAATTCGATTTGTTGGCAAGAAACTCTGCGACGCAGCGGAAAATAACCGGTGGGGCGGTGCCTAAAGGATGGTAGTTAAGCGCATCCATGCCGGCATCCAAGCCCGATCCGACCGAAATGCGCTGGAAAACATCGTCCACGTCATGTTACCCAGGGGTCGGTCTGCCATTACCACTTGATAGATAAGGCCAAGAGTAGACGGACGGAAACGAATTTAGGCCGGTCACGGAGCCTGAGATCCTGGAGACTGCGAGGACCAAAAAGGCTCCATGACCTGATCGGGTCCAAAACAAGGCCACCAAGCTGCTGTTGTCCATGCATCCGAAGAAGGTCGCCGATTTCTTAAAACAAATGCTTAAGCGAGGGGACGTTTCTGGACAGATGGAAGTTTCTGCTCCTAGGGAAGTCAGGCGAGCCCCCAGGCGAACCATCCTCGTACAGACCCACCCGCCATCAAGAAGGTCAACGCGGCTAGGCGCGACGAAGCAATAGCGGCTGCAGGGGGACTTCCACCAAAACAGTACGGATTCCGAAAAGGATTCCGACGTTGAACGCGATCTCCACGGTCACCAACTGTAGTATATACGAACATAATAATAACAATAATAATAATAATTATGATAATAATATTAATAATAATTATATTATGAATAAGTAAACTTAGGACCACCCTAGATCCTTAGGTCCATCCTAATCCTAAATATGCGAATTCAGCATGTGCGCTTTTAGGGGTCGCACTCGACTCCCATTGGTTATCGAGTATGAACTTCATACACACATATTGCAGAATTTGCTAGTGTCAGCACTTGGCTGTCACGAGCGATCTGCCTGTAGACCACACCAAGTGCAGTTATGAATCAGGAATAGATCAGGAATGTACACATGCTGAATAAAAACCAAATAAAGATAAATATGACCGATTGCGTTTTGACTCCTATTTAACTACATGGCGACCGTGACAGGACCGTCATAAGTGCAAGCACTGAACGTGAGAGGATCAGCATGCCTGGCATTCGATGCTTATCCACCAAGACGGCGGCAATTATGGAGAAACAGCGATCTGAGTGAGTAGAGTGTTAGTGTGATGGGTAAAAACAGGGGCGGAGTTCGAAATAAAGCAAAAAAGAGAATAGCGCACATAAAGTGGCTATTATATACGAACACTCCACCGCCCCAATGGTCGAAAGCTAAAAAACTACAAGCTGAGCTAGACCACTGTGTCGAATATCTTAAGAAAAAAATCCCCACCATACTCGCTCACTCAGAAAAACAAATAAAATCGTTAACAATTAACAAAACTCCAACTCCCCATCCGAAAAGCCTGCCTGCTTTTAAGAAAAGCTGCCCGAACGACTGCGAGGGACCACTGTTCACACCACATTGTGAAAATACGTGCAGACATTGCAGCCCCAGCACATAACCCCTAAATGAGGACATCATCATCAACGTGGTGAACAGCCCGCTCACTACGTCATCGAGGGAGTGTCAGCGCGCTAACACCAGCGACGTCCAGCTGAAGCAAGTAGGATCTGAAAAATAAAATATTTTTTTTTGTTGCCCTGCGTGGCACACCACCCTCGATGCACTGCGCTGCATATTAATATTACACAAAATATTGTAACATTGAGCGGAACTTTTTCTTCCCGATGAGAAGAATGGCCCGTAAAGCCGTACACCAATTAGGCAGGAAAATGTAACAATATATATATACAAAAAAAAAAAAAAAATGAAAACAACATATTTTTAAAGTAAAATAATCCACAACCCAAAAATAAGAAAAAATTATATTGTAAATTAAATATATACAAAAATGGGTTGGTTTGGATCTGACGATAGTCAGACAAAAGATAATACGGCCAATGTGGTCAATAACTTAAAAATAGTCGACCATACAGAAGACATTCAGTCACTGTGGTTACTCCTTTTGATCATGACGATCGTAACAGTCGCTCAGTTTATATTAACACTATATGTTAAGCATAACAAGATAATAAAGAAGCGTTATATAAACAGGGCAGAGAATAATTCGGATAAAATTTAAAAATAAAATGAAAAAAATAGAGATGAATGCATAAAGAAATACTTTAATATTCATCTAATTAATTTACTTTAATATATATAAACACATTCAAAAAAAAAAAAAAAAACACACCCAAAATGTATTTTGAATTAAGATGATCTAAAATTTTTATTTTTAATATCAGAAAACAAGAATGAAAAAAAAAGGATTACTGAAGAAACCTTTTTAGGAGAGGCAACAATTTATAAAGTTCGATTGCACAGATAAATCCATATTATTCTTTAAATTGACTGGCAAGAAATAAAAAACGAGCTTAAAGAAATTAAAACGACTTTCGACAAGTCTTATAAATGCATGACACCAAATAGAGAAGTGCAACAAGACACTCTCAACAAGCATGCGCAGATATTGGTAAGATGCTTTAATGAAGCACGCCAATTAATTCACAGAGAAAGGAAAAGATTAACAAAAAATCATTTATCACAAGCAGTAAAATTTCTAAACAGGTTCCGTGAGAACTTGTTAAACGTCAAGTACAGACATAACCTAAATATTACAATTCCAACGATTTTAAACACACCTATAGTGAGATCGGTGAGGATATCGAAAGTGTAGGAGAATCGGAAATAGAAATAAAAGAAGAGGATCTCCACGATCTTTCAATTCCAGCGGTAATAACATTACCCGAATTACTTGAAGAAGAACTTTCAGATTCAAATACTTCAAGTATACAGGAAACAGCCAAAATGACAGACTCTGCCGCAACATCAAGGGAATATGTGCGACAAATTTCGTCCACAATACCTGAGTTTGACGGCAAAAAGTTAAACTTAAATAGATTATTAATAGATTAATAGATCTGACAAAAGGAGATCAGGAGATGCTAGCGGTAGAGGTAATCAAGACAAAGATACTTGGTCCATTATCACACAAAGTTGAAAATAAAAAGACCATTATCGGTATAATAAATGTATTAAAAGCATCAGTTAAAGGCGAATCGCCCGATGTCATCAAAGCGAAAATGCTTAGTACACAACAGCGCGGTAAAACTGCAGCGCAACATACCACAGAGATAGAAAACCTACGTGGGTTGCTCGAAATCTTTAATCTTTCGCTTTAATCTTCTTGGTTCCAACTCTGTCATCGGTATTTGTCTCAAGTTTTAGTTTTGGTGGCTAGGTAGTTTATTTGTTTGTTTTTTGCTGCTTTTTTTTAAATAGTTTCGTTGACTGTTTCTATGTTTAAGTAGTTTATTTGTGTGTTTTTGCAGCTTTTTTTTTAATAGTTTTGTTGACTGTTTCTATGTTTAAGTCATTATGTATAATGTACCATTCGGCTTTTGTAATTATTGTGAGCATTTTTGATTGCGTTCGCTGAATTAGCTGTAAGTGGGATTTACTGGCAGTTCCCCAGAGTTCCATACGTCCATATTGGTTTTATTATCGCCTTGTATATTGCTTTTTCATTATGTAATTCTAGTTTTGAGTGTTTTCCTATTAGCCAGTTAAGTTGTCGAACCAGGATACTGTTTGTGCCAAGATTTGTTGTAGTGTACTTGCAGCTGTTGTAGTATATACGAACATAATAATAACAATAATAATAATAATTATGATAACAATATTAATAATAATTATAATATGAATAAGTAAACTTAGGACCACCCTAGATCCTTAGGTCCATCCTAATCCTAAATATGCGAATTCAGCATGTGCGCTTTTAGGGGTCGCACTCGACTCCCATTGGTTATCGAGTATGAACTTCATACATACATATTGCAGAATTTGCTAGTGTCAGCACTTGGCTGTCACGAGCGATCTGCCTGTAGACCACACCAAGTGCAGTTATGAATCAGGAATAGATCAGGAATGTACACATGCTGAATAAAAACCAAATAAAGATAAATATGACCGATTGCGTTTTGACTCCTATTTAACTACACAACACGACTCCCAAAACCATTTCAGCCTCCATGTGAAAGTACGTCCTGGTGGTGACGCTAGACATCCGTAACGCGATCAATACGACTGAATGGGCAAGGACGCTGCAGGTCGTAAGCAGCAGCTTCAAAAATCGACATCGGGCTCCAAAGAGTTCGAGGTCACGGCTGGAGTCCCACTCTCTGTCCTGGGACTGCTGCTCTGGAACACCATGTGTTCGTATTTCAAAATACCTGGATATTACGTAAGAAATGCTATGCACCCCACTGATAGGATCGGAGGCGGAATTGTCAGGAGTGGTATCAAATATTCAGCTCCTGTCCATCTGGACTGGTCAGATACGTCAGCATACTTCTGAAATGTATTGGGGATAAGGGCTACAGTGTCCACTTAACTAGAGATCCCACCTACTGACCCCGCAAGGATTCCAGATCTCTCTGCCATTACGACCTGGTCCGTTTAAACAGTTCGTACCTCATCCTTTGCAACACCAATGGTTGAAGTCACAAGAGCGGCAAATCATATAGCCCGCAGAGATAACTACCTCTGGTCAACAGAAGTATGATAAGAGAGAGGAGACGACTGAGGAGGCTGTGGCAGATGAGCAGACGCAGAAGTGTCAAGACTGCATATAATCGAGTATGGTCGAATATAATTTTTAGAAAGCCACTAAGAACCTCAAGAGGCCAGTGGACAAAATTTTTTTTTTTTTTTTTTTTTTTTAAATTTTTTTTATTATTTATTGAATCTTCCCTTTGTGTTAAGAGACTAACAATAAGTGTTCAAATCTTAATCTAACTTAATTAACTTTCACTTAGTGATAGTTTTTTTTTTTTTTCATTAATGCCCTAATAAGTTTATTGCTGGGCTGGGAGGTCGTTGCGGTGCAGCCGGCTTTGACTGCATACTCGGATTAGTTTTCTTGCGAGGGGATTTGTATGGGTGGTCAGCTTTTCGTTATACTTCGTTTTTTTCTCAGCTATTACTTCGATTACTAATTTGATTTTTAGGTCTCTGTGTATGTTTTCGTTCCGAAGGTACCACGGCGCTCCAGTGATAATTCTCAGAATTCTTGACTGTGCTCGCTGAATAATGTCTATGTTACTTCTGGATGCGTTGCCCCACAGCTCGGAGCCATAAGTCCAGATAGGTTTTAAGACGGAGTTGTATAGAAGAGCTTTGAACTCCAGACTAAGTGGAGAGCGAGCATTTATGAGCCAGTGGAGGTTCCTTGCTTTAAGTTTAAGATGTTTCGATTTGGCTTCTATATGTTTGCGCCAAGTGAGCCGCCTGTCCAGATGAACACCCAGATATGTTACCTCGTCGGCTTGTGGAATGCATATGTTATTCAAGACCAGTGGTGGGCATGTTTGTTTGTTTAAGGTAAAGGTAACCTGCTTGCATTTTTGAACATTTATTGAAATTCTCCAGTCGGCAAGCCATCGTTCTACAGATGTTAAGTGTCGGGATAGGAGTGCCGTGGCTTTTATTGGGCATTTGGAGCGACTGAGTATCGCGGTATCATCAGCGAACGTGGAGGTTGTTAGATTGTAGTCTATGGGGAAATCCGCCGTATACAGGGTGTATAAGATTGGACCCAGTACACTGCCTTGCGGCACTCCAGCTTCGATTGCGCAATCGCGTGAAGTGCTTGTATCGCATCTTATTGCAAACACTCTGTTATATAGGTATGACTTCAGTAGCTTATGTGTGTTTTGGGGCAACAGCTTGATTATTTTAAACAAAAGTCCATCGAGCCACACTCTGTCAAATGCCTGCGCGACGTCTAGAAAAATGGCTGTGCAGTATTCTCGATGTTCAAAAGCAGTACGAATTTCTGACGTGATTCGGTTGACCTGTTCGATGGTTCCATGTTTTTCTCTAAAGCCAAATTGATGTGTTGGAAGTGTGTTGTTTATTCTAAGGTGAGGGCTAATCCGAAGGAGTAGCATTTTTTCAAACAGCTTTGAAAGACATGTTAGTAAGCTTATCGGTCTATATGATGATGGCTGCGTTTTGTCTTTTCCTGGCTTTGGAATCATTACTATGGTCGACTTTTTCCATTTTTGAGGGAAGTATCCAAGCTTGGCGATTGCGTTGAACAACAGGCAGATGTGAAGAATAGCACACTTTGGGAGTTCAATGAGCATTCTTGGAGTTATTAGGTCGTAGCCAGGCGATTTTCTTGGGTTCAGTTGCTCTTTGATAACCTTTGCTAGTTCACATGGTCGGAATTCAAAGGGTTCTTGAGGATCTAGATTGGCTGCTATTAAAGGAGGGAGAATAAATGTGTTGGTAGAGGGATTTGGTCGGAATACATTTTGTAAATGGTCAGCGAAAGCACAGGCTCTTTCTTCATCACTTCGAAACCAGGTGCCAGAGGGACTTCGTAGTGGCATAATTGGCGCTATTGGAGTCTTTAGGTTTCTGTGAGCTCTCCAAAGAGGGTACTTAGTGCTGGTGGGAGAGAGTTGCTCGATATATGAACGTTGGCTGTTTTTTTCCTCTTGTTTGAGAGCATTGGTAAGCCTGCGTGTGGCTATCTTAAGCATGTGCTTTGTAATTGGTGATCTATTAGACTGCCAATCCCTTCGTAGGCGTCGTTTATCTAATACCAGCCGCTCGATTTCGCGATTAGTTTTGATGTAGTTTGGTTTTGCATACGTCACTGGCGGGGTTGAAGCCTTTGCAGCCGAAACTAAAATGTTTTCAAGAGTTTCCGTTGACTTGTCTATATCCTCCTTTGTAGATAATGCCGTCGTTAGTTCTATGTGTGAACAGACATACTTTTGATACCTTGGCCAGTTTGTTCTAAAATTTGTGAGTCTATACGGTGGGTCGACGATGTGGGGGCGAGTTAGCATATTTAGAAAAACAGGTGAGTGATCTGATGATAAATCTGCTAGTGCTTCGGCGGTGACCATGTTGCGGGGGACATGTTTAGTAATTGCAAAATCGATCAGGTCTGGGATTTTTCTTGGGTCTGCTGGCCAGTATGTAGGCTTACCCGGGGATACATAGTCTAGCTTGTTTTCTGGCTTCGTAAGCGCATTGTACAATTGCTTACCCTTTGGCGTCACAAGTCGAGATCCCCAATGGGTGTGCTTGGCGTTATAGTCACCCGCTGCGATGAACCTGTCACCTAGTGTGTTAAAGAATTCCATGAATTGATCCTCAGAGATTGGAAAGCGCGGTGGGCAGTAGACTGCGGCTAGAGTCGTTGAACCATTGTTGAGTTGTAAGGCTATGGACGTAGATTGTAAGTAGTTTTTGTCAAAATTGTTTAAGTGGTGGTGTTTTATACGATTTCTGATGAGTATTCCAGTGCCTCCATGAGCTTTACCATCTGGATGATTTGTACCATAGAACAAGTATCCTGGTATATGAAAATTGTTTTTATTTGTGAGGTGCGTTTCTGATAGTAGCATTACGTCGATGTTTTTTTCGTAAATGAACTGTGTGAGCTCTTGTGTATGCCGTGAAACGCCATTTGCGCTCCACAGAGATATCCGTAGGGAAGCCATTATGGGGATTTTGAAGATACAAGAAGTTGAATCAGGATATTTTAGTTTTTCATGAGCTCTTGCAAAGTATTTTGCATGAACGTCATAAAGTCTTTCATGCTTTGCTGTAGGGATAGCATCATAGCTTCGATGCCACTTTGTTGTGTTTGTTGGATGTTTGTCGGTGTATGTTCGGAATGAGCAGTTCTTGTCGGTGGGGCGGGCACTTCTAGTCCGGATTTTAGGGCGCTAGCGAAAGAAATTGTTGGAGTAGTGCTTGGGACAGTTAGGGGTGGTTGAAAAATCGGTTGCGGAGAGTAGAAATTGACTTTGTTGTATGTATGTGCTGTGGCAATACGTTTGTTTAGGCGGCCCTTCAATTCTTTGTACACCACACAGCCTCTGTAGTTTGCAGTATGTTTTTCCCCGCAGTTACTGCATTTCTTCACAGACTTATCGTCCTTGTTTTTGGGGCAGTTTGCGGTAGTATGAGGTTCGCTACAGACAACACATACGGACTTAAGGGTGCAGTATGCCTTGGTGTGGCCGTATTCTTGGCAATTAGTACATTGAACTGGATTGATACGTTTGTGCGGCTCCTCCACGGTGATCCTCCGATGTAGCAAGTACTGTAAATTGTATATTGGGTGCACTTCGTTTTTCTTTAGTGCCTGGAGCTCTGGTTCGAGTTCTATTTTGAATAGTGGCTGCGGAACTTTGTCTTTGTTTAAAATATTAATAGCTGTCTTTGCAGAAAAGTTTTTGGCCTTCAGAGCCTCAATTATCTCAGCTGGTGTCACTGTTGCTTCAATGCCCTTAAGTACTACCTGTAGCCCTTTGCAACTTTTTAATTGGTATGTGTAGTAGTTTTTACCAGCATCATTTAGGTATTTAGTCACTATACGGTGGTCTGCTTCTGTTTGGATCTGTAGTTTTATTTCATGAATATTTCCTTTTTTAAGTGGGATAATGTGGAATTTGCTGTCACCAATCAAAGCAACGAGTTTATTTACAAGTGCATTTGTACTTTGTTCTCGTATGAAAATTGGTGGAGGCCTGGTCTTTTTTGGTTCCCCTACCGTTTTTTCGTTGGGTTGTTCGGTCGCAGAATCAGCCAAGATAGCATATCGGTTTGAATTATTTACTGCAGAGTTTTCATTGCCGTAGTTGGTTCGATTGATTTTGGGTTGATTACCTGCCTTATTGTTTTGAGGGCTGAGCTTTCTCTTGATTTGGATGAGTCTGCACAGTCGAAATCGACTTCTGCTTTTGTTTTGATTCTTCTTTACGTGCATTATTGTTGTTGCAAACGGTCAGTGCTGCTGAATTATTTACAGCTGGCACAGCGATAATTAGTTGGGCCGCTGACGAAGTTGATGTTGTGGTAGCAGTGGCAGTTGCCAGTGAGGTCACTGCACTCGTTATTGCAGTGTTACAGTTACCCGGGACGGTCGTTTGGCGCTGCGAGAGGAGCGGGGTAGGAGAGGTGGTCTCTTCGCTCCACGACTTGTGAGCCGAAGCAGGCAGAGAGGGAGAGCAAGAACGCGGTCTGTCGTTCTCTGAGGGCAAAAGTTTCGAGTTAGTTGAAGGTGAGGGTGCTCGATCACCGATTTGCGGTGAGACGAAAGAAAAGTATGCATTGTTGCGTTGTAAAGAGAGCCGGCGCTCGTCTTGTTCACATTGTCGCTGAGAACGTATGTCGTTTTGCCAGTGGACAGGATAGCACCGGTTAAAACGTCAGCAGATATTTCATATTATATATCATATGATATATGGTTGCTCTAGTCAGAAAAAAAATAAGAGGCTAAGAGGCAGCTTCTAGCCCGAAGACCTAGACCTAGACCGCAATACAGCTCTTGAATGGAATTTTTGGTGATGGAAATCAACTAGAAATCTTTAGTTTGAAGATATCGAAATCTCCAGAATTCGAAGGCATAGACGCTGCACCTATAATGCACCTCTCACCGAACTGCCTTAAAAATCTAAAGGTAGCTATGGAACAAAGTCATTTGGTCACTTTGCATCCCAGTGGAAATATGCAGAGGTCATTATTATCCCGAAACCGGGCTGAACTGTCATCCAACAGGACGTCAATATTCCATAGAATCTATTCTTTGTTAGATAAGTAATGTTAGATAAGTAAAATGTCATTCCGGAGCACCAGTTTGGCTTTAGAATGGGTTCAGCGGTGTCATAGAGCTGTGGACAGGATTTTATATGCGTTTGAAACAAAATTTAGCTTTAGCTTTCCTAGATGTTAGACAAGCCTTCGACAGAGTGTGGCATTAAGGATTACTTTATAAGCTGAAGCAATATCTTCCTGCACCTAACGACTTGGTATTAAATAGATATCTCGATAATATACGTTTCTATGTAAGGTACAACCAAGTAGAATCGCCGGTACAGGATTTGCAAGATGGGGTATCTCAGAACAGAGTACTGGGTCTAATATTGTATTGTTATCCATGTACACTGCTGATATGCCGAGGACTGGTGCACTACGTGCACATCTGGTGATGATATGGAACATAATAATAAATGCAGACAAATAGACATACACAACTTTTAAGAACACGTATCACTCCAACTGTTTTAATAAATGGCACATTCATACCAAAGACACCAAAATAACAAGATGCGTCACGGCGTTACCTTGGTTTTGCACCATGCAGCCACTTTTTTGGTGACGGCCAAAATTGATGCTTACTTGTACTAAAGGACGATTTTCGGGGCTAAAGCAATTTTGATTTAAGAAACGAAGTTATATATTTAGAGACTTTTGAATTTAGAGACTTTAGAATTTCGTTGCAAATGATCTACTAAAATATTATTTAAGAATTAATCCCTTGACTATTATTTTTTAAAAAATTGTTTTTAATTAATTAACAATCGTTTTATATTTATATTTGTGTAAATATGTAAAAGCAACACAACATCAACATCATTATATTAACTTATAAATTAAATAATGTTGCAATCTGGAATGTTATTATAACCTTTGTATTTAAACATAAATATTAAAAAAAAAATGCATTATAATAAATATACTTCATAAAAACAATACAAACATACATAATTAACAAGAGAGAATGCTATAGTCGAGTTCTCCGACTATCAGATACCCGTTACACAGCTAGTGTGAAGCCGACTTAATCATTTTCTGGGATTTCCATAGATATTAAGAAAAAATTAAAAAATTGTTTCAAAGTGTGGGCGTAACCGGTTCGTCGGCGTTAGAGTGGGTGTGGCAAAAAGATTTTTGGCAAATCGATAGAAATTTGTACGACTAATAAAATTTTTCTGCCTGTTACATACTCTTTAACGAATCTAATATACCCTTTTACTCTACTCAAATATCTCTATTTATGTTTTGCTTAAAATCAGATATTTCTTGTGTTACAATCATAAAATACAACAATAAGTTTCTGGTTGCTGATAAGCACCGAGTAACTGTTGACTCTCTTTGCTGTCAACATGAGCGACAGAGACGAAGACCTAACGGCTTTGAAATGGAAGAGAGTAAAATCAAAGCCAAAAAAGAGACCAAGCCAAGCCTCTCCCGAAGTTCAAAGAAAAAAGAATTCCCTGGACAATTCATCAAGCACCAGCGCAAATAAATTCGCTCTCTTAAGCGACGGATTGCCCGACAAAACAGGAAACAAATATAACAAAAACGAAGATCTCGAAATGGTAATTGAAGACAGCGCAAGTGATTCTGCTAAGCCCCCACCTATCATTCTGTCTGACGTCAATGATATAAGTGAAATGCTAGCCTATCTTAATTCTAAAATTAAAAGAGAACGTGATGGGGTAAAGGTTTTGAAGAATTCAGAAAATTAATCAAAACACTTAATAATGATCGTGTGAAGTAACACACATACCAGCTTAAGGAAGACAGAGCATTTAGAGTTGTTATTAAGAATTTGCATTTTTCCACAAATTTAGATGAAATTAAAAGTGATGTAGAGTCAAAAGGCCATGTTGTTAGAAACATAAGTAATATTAAATGCCGTGCGATCAAAACGCCACTGAACATGTTTTATGTAGACATTGAGCCTAACAACACATAGGTAACGTTATTGTCAATATTGAGCCTCCCCGCCAAAACAATGAAATCGTTCAATGCTATCGCTGCCAGGAATTCGGACATACTAAATCATATTGTACCAAAACGTACCGCTGTGTAAAATGCTCTTTTCGACACCCAAGCAACATCTGCCCGAAAAATACAGAACAACTACATCTACGAAGAACACGCCGCCAGCTACAAAGGGTGTAGAATTTATCAGGAACTCTTGTCAAAAAAATCAGCAACCAATCGAAAATCCCTGAATAGCAATAGAGAACAGAGTAAAAATGATTTAGAAATCCAGCAATCGTTTGCTCCGCCTAACAAGCCAACATATACCCAACAAAGTAACGATTATCAATCTTATGCCCAAATTGGTACAGGAAATAGCAAAAAAAAAAACACATCACTGGAGAGAATAGAGCAACTATTAGAAAAACATTCTGAACTTACAAACATGATAATGTTACTCTTGTAAACAAATTATGCAAGTAAATCTTAACCTAGGAATATGAAATGCCAATTGGCTTTCCAGCCATGTAATTGAAATATCCATCTTTAAAAAACGAATGAAATTGATATTATGTTAATTTCCGAGACACATTTCACCAGCAAATCATATAACAAGGTTGTTGGATATGATAAAATTAGTGCTGACCACCCTTCGGGCAAAGCTCATGGTGGCGCAGCTATTTTAATTAAACACGGCCTAAAATTTCAAATTATGGACAGCATTAGAGAAAATGCTACGCAGGCTGCCACGGTTAAGATCAATGCATGCGGACGTATCTGTAACAGCCATTTATCTTCCCCCAAGATTTGCTCTCAAAGAAGCAGATTTTAAGAACTTTTTTCAAAAACTTGGACCACAGTTTATAGGAGGAGGCGACTTCAAAGCTAAGCACCCCTGGTGGGGCTCCAGATTGACAAATCCGAAGGGAAGCGAACTGTACAAATGCATAGTAAACAACAGCATAACAACACTTTCAACCGGCAAGCCTACATACTGGCCTACTGATAGTAGAAAGATACCAGACTTAATAGACTTCGTAGCATACTTTGGAATCCCACAATCACACATGCGAATAATGGAAAGTTTTGATCTAAGCTCAGACCATTCTCCAATAATAATGACATACACTACAGTACATATTGACAAAACCATACAAAGTAAATTCTGCAAATACAGATATCAATGCATTTAAAAGTTATCAGCCTGGAAATCTCGCTAAAATCAGGAGAGGAGATAGACCATGCTGTGGAGTTACTCACAAACAAGATCCATAAAGCAAGCAAGCATATATGTACGAAGCTACCAGCCAGAAACTCATAATCAAATCAGCTCTATCTTTCAGCTGAAATCCGACAACAAATACAACACAAGAGAAATTTGCGTAAAAGATGTCAAGAAACTCTCTACCCTGCCGACAAAAGATCGTATAACAAAGCTGCATCTGATCTCAAAAAACTACTGTCAACTTTAAGAAATGAATCTCTCGCTGAATATCTTAGAAATCTAGATCCACATTCTTGTAAACACGAACATAATTTATGGAGAGCAACCAAATATCTCAAGCGACCTGCAAAAAGAAACACAGTAGTCCGAAACTGTAATGGCGATTGGTGTAGATCTGATGATGAACACGCCAAAGCATTTGCTCAACACCTGCACTCTGTACTTCAGCCAAATGATATTGATATCCCGCAAACAGAAAGAGAAGTAGAAAACTTTCTCGAGTCACCCTGCCATATGAGCTTACCCATTCGTAAAAGCAGTATTAATGAAGTTTCATAAGAAATTAAATTGCTGAACAGTAAAAAGGTTCCAGGTTGGGACAAAATAGATGGCATAACCTTGAAAAGTCTACCACCAAAGTGTGTACGATTTCTAACGTTTATATTTAATGCTATGTTAAGAGTTGACCACTTCCCAAGCCAATGGAAATGTGCAGAAATTATAATGATCCTTAAACCACACAAGGGCGAAAATGAAGTGACATCGTACCGTCCCATTAGTTTGTTGTCAATATTTTCTAAAGTATTTGAAAAAATAATTTTAAAGAGAATGTTGCCAATCTTGGAAGAATTCGCTATCATACCCGAACACCAGTTGGGATTCAGAAGAGGCCACGGAACCCACTGCACCGAGTCTGGCATAATGGCTTATTATATAAAATGGACCTGCTTATACACCCTGTACACGGCAGATATGCCGGTATTAAATACCTGCACTGAAAAACATACGCGGATGATACAGCTATATTAGCTACCAGCTCATCTAAAGAGGAAGCCTCACAACTCCTGCAACCAGAGCTACGCCTCATTGAAAGCTGGTTTCTTCTTTGGAAAATTAAAGTCAACGCCCTGAAATCTGCGCAAATAACTTTTGCATTAAGAAGAGGTGACTGCCCAAAAGTGTCATTCAATGGATCAGCAATCCCACAAAGTAATTGCATAAAGTACCTTGGCTTGCACCTTGATCGCAGACTAACGTGGAAAACACACACATAAAAGCAAAGCGCCAGCACCTAAATCAAAAAAGTTTGAAGATGACCTGATTGCTTGGCCGAAAATCTGCAACCACTCTGGAAAATAAAGTCCGTGTATACAAAGCTATAATAAAGCCCGTGTGGACTTATGGCATACAGCTTTGGGGTACTGCCAGCAACTCAAATATTGAGATTCTTCAACGCTACCAATCAAAAATATTAAGACAAATTGTTAATGCTCCATTTTATATTTCAAATGCAAGTATCCATAAAGACTTAGGAATCCCTTATGTTAAAGAAGAAATAGCAAAACATATTAAAAAATATATAGACAGACTAAGAACACATGCAAATAACTCAGCCATAAGTTCGGTAAATAATAATTAAAACGTCAGAAGACTTAAAAGATTTCATGTGCTAGATCTCCCCGACAGGTTTTACGTATTAAAACATGTTATGAGTAGGGTATGTAGTAGGGAATAATGAATAACTACTGCCTCTGTTAATCTAAGATTAATTATAAAATTTACTTATTGTCATACTTTTTTAAGACAGATTGTAAATAAAAAGAGAGAAAAAAAATATATATATATTGTGACGTATTCACGCCAACTCATCACGATAAACATATACTTACGTATTTTACTTTTCGAGTCGAACAAATGATCCGTCGTTTGACTAAGATCAACGCCTTTAAAGAAGTTTCGGATTTGAAAGAATCAACACGAGGTATTTTTACTTTAGATCTTTATTTCTTCGTTGTCGGCTTAAGACTGACTGTACAGAGTTTTTGATCGGCTCGAAGTGAGTCGCGAGAAACGGGAATGTCTTATCAGTATATGTGTACAAAAAAGAACGGAAAAATAACGGTATGGATGCACAACAAATCATGCGCTTAAGTGTAAGCAAAAATGTAAACGTAATATGAGAAGCATATTATGTTACTTCCCTCCCTTTAAAAGGGAAGCTTATGCTTCCACTCCTTCTATTGGTGTTGATGCCCGTAATCTTGGTGATGCAGTTGGATTTGCATCTTGTGATTCAATGATTATTTTGTTTTTTAGTTTTAAGTAAATACAAGCAATACAAGATGTGAGGCTTATGATTGATACTATTATACAAACTGTGATATTATTATTTGATATTAATTGTACAATGTCCTTATGTTCTATTGGTTTTATTTTTATTAGGCTTAAGGGTGTGTACAATGGGGTAAGGTTTATCTCGGGGTTTAGCTTGTTTTCGTTAAGTATTATGTTTCCTATTTTGATTTTACATTGTTTTATTGTTATTATTTTGTTGCCGTTAACCGTTACATTTTTATTTATTTCTTGGCAATTTTGTTCTATGATAGTGTTGTTTAGATTCCAAGTGATGATACTATTTGGTTCTACATACTTAATTATTTGTTCGACTGTTATAGGGACAAAGTTACATATTGGATTTGTTCTTTTAATAATATTTTTGATACATTCGTTGTTAATTTCTTGATAGTTCTGGTTATAAATTTTATCTTGTTCTTCGAAATAAGTGTCTTTGTCTATATGATCAAGTTGATAGCCATTATTATCTGGATAGGGTATTATGTTAATAGTATGAATGGTTTTTTGTTTAGTAGGGATATGAGCTATGATAAGTAGTTGGTTAGTGTTGATCCAGGTTGAGGTTTTAGTCTGTAGTATATTGCTACTGTCAACGTTTTCTAATTTGTCATAGTTAAGTAATTTTGGGTTAAACAGTCCTAGTCGTGAGAGTTGCATTCCCATTGCGATGTCTTCAATGTATTCGGTAAATTGTATTAGTTCGTATAGCATTTGTTCTCTGTTATTATGTTCGTCTTCAAATTCTTTGATCTTTTGCATGTTACTATTGATAAGTTGAATTATGTCGCTCATTTCGTGTATGTTAATTGAGTTTTTTGTCGCGGACTCTAATTGGTTATGAATTTGTATCCGGTCGTTATTGTCTAGTGTCCCGAAAAGGTATTTAAATGCAGATCCCATTATGTTGATTAGTCCGCGTTTCTGTCTATTTGTCTGGTGTAACGTTATAGCGTTAAGTTCCCTTAACATTTTATTGTGTAGAAGTTTAATTTGGGGGATATGTGTATAGTTGGTTACTTTAGTGTTAAAATAGTGAGTTAGGTTGTCTATATCCAAGAGGTTTATGCGGAGACAGTGGTGTTCGTATTCTGAAGGGATTTGAATAGGTTTGTCAGAGAATAGGAGATATCCGTGGTCGGTGTCGATGTTGTTTATTTGGAGTTGCTGGGCTTGGCATAGTTTTGTAAGAGTAAGAAAAAGTATTATGGTGAAGTTGATTAGTTTTCTTCTGTTTTTTAAATTGGGTCTTATAGTAATGTGTCTCTCTGTTTCTGTTAGTAATTTTGTAATGGTCTTCGTCGGTTTGTTCGACGTTCTTTGTTAATTTGAAAGGGGCTTCTAATTTTCCTTTTTGTAATGGTCCTTTTCTGTATCTGGTGTCGACATTATATTCAGTTCTATTCTTATTTATTTCGTTAATTTTCTTTTCTTTATTGTTTTGTGTATCTAAGTTAGGTTGTCCGGCGTAAATGAATATGTGAGCAGGGGTTTGTCCGGTAGTATCGTGTTTGGTCTTGTGGTTGTAAATGTAAAGGATTGTTTCTATTTTACTTAATTTGGTCTCGTTGTCGTCAGAGTTTTTTATGATGCGGATTTTTTCGTTTATAGTTTTGTGGAGTCTCTCTATGTCAGCGACACCTGTTTTTGTAGTATTAAGTTGTAACTCTACTTCTTCGGTTTCGAGCCAACGTTTGAGGGCTAGGCTGGAGAATGCACCATCTCGATCTGCTTTGAGAAGTTTAGGTTTCCCTAATTGATTAAATATGCGCATTAAGGCATTTTTGCATTCTACCCAGTCTTTTGTCTTAATCTGTTCAAGGGTGGCGAATTTAGAGTAAATATCGATACAGCTCAGATAATGGTTTCCTTCGGAAGAATAGATGTCTATTACGAACTTATCACGACAATGTTCGGGTTTAGGGGTAATTTTCATTGGCATTTCCGTGTTACGGTGTTCTGTTTTGGCTAGGTTGCAGACTTGACATTCGTTGATTATATTCTGGATAAGGAGTTGGCTATTGGGGAAGTAATAATTCTCACTAAAGAGTTTTACAGTTTTTTGAATTCCGGGGTGTAAGAGCTTTTCGTGGGTGTTTAGAATTAGTTCCTTAAAACTTGCATAAGTAGGGATGTTTTTTAATAAAACGAGGCTTCGGAAAATTTTTGTACATTTCGGATTCATTGTTGTTGTATATGCATTTTGGATCATTTCGAAGTCTGCATCGCTTTCGATGTAAAGAGCGCTATTATTTGAGCAAAAGTGATTGAGTAGATATTGTTTGGCTGCTTCTATGGTCATTTCTTTGTAGGAAATGTGTATGATTTGTTTTTTGAAATAAGTTTCGTGTTCTATACTACTATTGGGACCTTTTGAGAAAATAATTTGTTGCCATTGTTGTTGTTGTATTTGTCGGGTTAAGAATATCAGAGGCCTCGCCGTCCGTCCGTCCGTCCATATCAGCGTCGCTCAAATCTCTTTTTACTATTTAATTTTATGCAACTGTGCGCAGTCAACGAGTCCACTTGCGTCTGCTTTGGCTTCTCCACGATTAATGCCCTCACTCCAGTTTCGTGCAGCCTGCTTTGTCTCTTCTCAATTTTTGGCATTCCCTTTTCATTATATAGTTTTCCCTTTCTAACCAAGCAGCGCAAGTGGCCACGTTCAGCAACAGCTCTATCGCTCTCGTTTTTGCAAAATCTCGTTCATAGATAATTCATCTATTCATCCTCACACATTGACAATAAATAGGAACACGCATAATAGCAAAGGGAACATGGAGAAGAAGTAAACGGCGACTACACGCATTCATTATTTTCGCCACGTGTTCATAAATAGGAACACGCATAATAGCAAAGGGAACATGGAGAAGAAGTAAACAGCGACTACACGCATACTCATTATTTTCGCCACGACACGGCCATTCTGACATTTACACGTCCTCATGTAAGCTTTTGATACCGAGATACCAAGATATCAAGATCACATACTTTCATCACTATTCAATAACATTTAATTTCATTAGTTTGACTTTATTAGGTGTATTTCTTAAATCTTAATTCTGTGAAGAAACAAAACAGCTGGGATAACTTATTCTATTTTCATATTCAGTTCCATTGATCAGTAATACATCAGCTCACAACTTATCTTAACATTATCATTTATCGATTTCTATATATCGATCTTCCGCCAGTTCACACACACTTGATTATTAATTCAATCCAAACTCATCGTCTCTCCTGGACGGATAACTCACAATTCATCGTCTCACCTGACGGATAACTCACAATTCATCGTCTCACCTAGACGGATAACTCACAATTCATCGTCTCACCTAGACCGATATCTCTCGTTCACAAAAGAACTCATTGGCGGGCTTTTCTTTTCATTCAACTGTTTCTATATTTCAGCTATTGCTCTACATTCTCGTTTAACTCATTCGGGATTTCTGTATCCGGCATTTTACGTATATCTTCATGGCAATACTTGAACGATCGGTTACTCGTCAACGACTTTAGTGTATACCTGTCACCCTCTAATACTTCAGTTACCAAAAACGGTCCTCTGAATTTCGGATCTAACTTAGTTTGGTGTCTTTCTTCATTCCTCAATAGCACATAGTCACCTACGTGGTGTTTGTCAACGGCTGCCCTACTGCTATCAAATCGGGATTTGTCGTAAGACGCTAAGGAATTCATATTTTCTGTCGCATGAGCTCTAACAGTTGCCAAATCTATTTCACATTCGGTCTCACATGGGGGAACTAATCCAAGGGGTCGAGCCTGTTTACCAATTAACATTTCTAACGGACTTGCCTCAGTGGCACGAGAAATTGTACAATTCAGTGCAAGTTGGACTTCGCCAAGTGCGTCCTGCCACGATCGTTGACTTGATTCTACCACTGACAACAAATTTTTCAGTGTTTCCATCACCCGTTCCACTTGCCCATTTGCACGGCTCATTCCCGTAGCAATCAAGTGAAGTTCAATTTTCTGCGATACGCAAAACTCTGAAAACTTAGAGCTAGTAAAACATCTGCCCTGGTCGGCGATGATGCGATCTGGTACTCCAAATAAGGATATGGAAGATTTCATAGCATTAACACAGCTTTCGGCATCTATCTTTAAGGTGTGATACAGATAAACAAACTTTGTATAGGCATCGATCTGAACAATGACATACTCCTTCAAATCGCTCTTGCCACTTAATTTCCCCGTTATATCTATGTGGATGGTGTGCCACGGTATACTTGTCTTCGGAATGGAATGAAGTTCCGCCTGAACCTTCCCGGAAGATGATTTCACTGATCTACAAGTTATGCAGTTTGAAACAAATTTTCGAACATACTTGTTCATTTTAGCGAACCAATAATACTGGTACACTTTATCAAGTGTCTTTTGCCACCCTAAATGCATTATCGACTCGTGTACCTGGTTAATTACTGACCATTTGAAAGCTCTGGGTACAACTGGTAAATAACTTGTTCTACCTCGTCTTTGGACCTTGCGATATAATACACCTTTTCGCAAATCATACGTTTTGGCCAAGTTTTCGGCCAATTCATCTGACTCCAATTTGTTAACAATTTCTATTATCTCAGGGTCTAACCGTTGCTCAGCAAGAAGCCAAGTACTTGAAATTTCAGACAGATTTACTCGTTTTTCGGGAATCTTGTTTATTGACAAAATGTGTTCGGGTGATAAAGGATTTCTTGATAGGAAATCCACATGAGCCATACGCTTACCCTCTCTATACTGAATTTCGAAATTAAACGATTGTAAGTAGGCCCACCAGCGGTGAACTCTGGGGGTTAAATCTATTTTTGTGCGAGAAGCTTTTAATGAATTGCAGTCTGTATAGACAACGAACTCACGGCCAACTAGGTAATGGCGAAAATGTTTAACGGCTTTTACCACTGCCAAGGTTTCCAGCTCGTAGGAGTGATATCTAGATTCAACAGAGGTAGTTGTTTTGCTGAAGTATTCGATTACATGGGGCTTACTTTCTATACGGTGCAAAAGTATCGCTCCATATCCACAGGCACTTGCATCAGTGTGCAACTCAATAGGATATTGCGGGTCGAAGATTACCAGAACAGGCTCATTTGTGAGGATCGTCACAACTTTAAGTCTGATCTCTTCCAGCTCAGCGCTCCATGTAATCTTGCCGCTACCAGACGAAAGTGAATACAATGGTTTCATAAGTTGGGAGAATCCAGGCACGAATTTGCGAAAGTAAGAGGCCAAGCCAATGAATTGTCTAACGCCGGAGACAGTTTGAGGAGGAGGCAAGGAGCTTAATGAAGCTATCTTTCGCACATTCGGACGAATTTCTCCCGCTCGCACTTCATAGCCCAAATACTGAACCGTTGTTTTGAGAAAACTGCATTTAGCAAGGTTAAAGGTAAAACCAGCCTTTGTAAGAACATTCAAAACAGTTTTTAACCTTTCCAAAGCCAATTCCTTGGTTGGCGATACTACCATTATGTCGTCCATGTAAACGATTACAAAAGAGTTAGCAAGGTCACCAAGTGCATTTATGACTGCGCGCTGGAAAACAGATGGCGCATTTTTGAGGCCAAAAGGCATTGTAAGAAATTCAAATTGGCCGTCTGGGGTCACAAATGCAGTATATTCCACGGATTCAGGGTGAATCGGGATTTGGTGGAAACCACTTGCCATATCCAGGCATGTGAAATAATTTGCTCCGCGAAGTCTAGCAATTTGATCGCTGATAAGCGGCAAGGGGTATTTATCCGAAATCGTGTTCGAGTTTAGCTCTCTAAAATCAACACATAGACGGTCGGTTCCGTTCTTCTTTTTGACGAGCAACATGGGGCTAGCAAAGGGAGAGCAACTTGGGCGAACAATATTACATCTTATCAATTCGCTCACCTGCATTCGCACTACTTCTCTCTCTTCGGGGCTAAGTCTGTAAGGTCGGCGCTGAACAGTTTTAGTTGGATCAATCAAACGGATTTTCATTTCGCCTGTATTTACTCGAGTATGAGGTATCCCGTTGGTAAATGAAGTCGAGTGCTTTTCAAGTAACTCAATTAATTGAGCTTTCTCATTGTCGACTAATTCGGTGTCAATATCGGACAAAGTAAACGATCGCTCAGTAACGGAACAATTATTAACAGTTTTTGATTTTACAACTTTAAAATTATCGGATGTCAAAATTACATAAAAGCCTTGTTTAAGTATTTCTCGCCCTATCAGAATATCATTCCTCATTTGCTCGTTCGGGACTACATGAAATAATATTTCCATAATATTTTCGTTTATAGTGACTTCACTCAAGATTTGCAATGTACTGCACACACTGCCACCACCAATGCCTTTTATCATTACAGTATTGTTTATACGTTTACCAGATAACTTACTGCTAATGTCGTCTTTAATAAGGGAGCACTCTGCACCGGAATCGAAACAAATTGGATAGATCTCACCTCGTTGATGCAAGCTTCCCTTTGGCTCAGTCACACAACATTGGTTAACAGTCTTCTGTTGAGTCACATCTTGTTTGGCTGCACTTCCGTTTTTCGGGCACTGGTTGGAGAAATGTCCCGGTTGGCCGCACCGATAGCACGTAACATTTGATTTTTCACGCTGCGGTTTCGCCTGTCTATCTTGTCGCATTTTACTTCGGCATTCAGCAATTCGATGTCCCGGCTTTGAACAGAAGTGGCATACAACTGGCGATGCCTTACGGTTCTTCTGGTCAGGTCCAAGGTTGTCATCTCGAGCATGTCGCTTCTTGTCGAACGTAAACGCTTTTAACTCCGCCTGTAGCTTACTTCTGGTACGCACATTGGATGTGAAGAGGACGCGCTGCAAACGACTGTCAATGTTTGCCATATGCGCAAGAACAGTTGTAACGGCAATTTCTTCTATTTCCATATTCCGCCACTTTGTAGTCAGCGTCGTCACCAGCCGACTCGCATACACCGCGTAACATTCGGCGGCAGTCGGGCGGCTGTTGAGTAAATTTAAAAACGTAGCGGCCGGCGTCTCTTCGGTTTCAAAGCGCTGCAGAAATAATTCCTGGAACTCTTGCCAAGTCATACCCTGGTACGAGATTTGTGTTAGCCACTGAGATGCAGTTCCCTCCATGCAGTTACTTAGTGCCATGATCAATTTACTTCCTTTAAGGGGGTGCTCAGTTAGAATTATATCGGTTGTTGAACACCACTTTGCTGCCTCTACGCATGCAGCATCAGGGTTAAATTTGGGTAGCTTAACATCATAACCTTGCTGCTCACGTGCCGGCGTCACTTGCATGATTTTTACAAGTTCAGCCAAATTCCGATTTTGCATTTCCACTACTGCACGCCACTGATCCTCAGAAAATGCAGGGTGTGGCACAGATCCCACTTCTGATGTCGGGTTAAGAATATCAGAGGCCTCGCCGTCCGTCCGTCCGTCCATATCAGCGTCGCTCAAATCTCTTTTTACTATTTAATTTTATGCAACTGTGCGCAGTCAACGAGTCCACTTGCGTCTGCTTTGGCTTCTCCACGATTAATGCCCTCACTCCAGTTTCGTGCAGCCTGCTTTGTCTCTTCTCAATTTTTGGCATTCCCTTTTCATTATATAGTTTTCCCTTTCTAACCAAGCAGCGCAAGTGGCCACGTTCAGCAACAGCTCTATCGCTCTCGTTTTTGCAAAATCTCGTTCATAGATAATTCATCTATTCATCCTCACACATTGACAATAAATAGGAACACGCATAATAGCAAAGGGAACATGGAGAAGAAGTAAACGGCGACTACACGCATTCATTATTTTCGCCACGTGTTCATAAATAGGAACACGCATAATAGCAAAGGGAACATGGAGAAGAAGTAAACAGCGACTACACGCATACTCATTATTTTCGCCACGACATATTTATTGTTATTTAATGTTTTAGGTAAGGTTCACGTTCTGGGTAAGGTTTGCAGTTTCGGATAGGTTTCGTTTTTCGATAAAGTTCAAGTTTTTACTGTAGGTTTTTGTCTCTGGTCGAACTTTAGGTTTATGTTTTGGATAGGGTTTTGGTTTTCACTATGGGTTCTTGATTTCCACTATTGGTTTGTATTCCAGGTCTGAGCTTTGTGTTTGTGTTTGTTGTTTGTTCACTTATTAATTTAATTCACTTATAATGTTTGTTATTCACTTAGTTATAGTTCTTTAGCTTAGGTTTTGTTGAATTTTCGCACTTATTTGTTCGTAATATTTCTGTTATTCACTTATTTGTAAGTTTTTAATTTAAGTTTGTTGTGTTGTTCACTTATTAATTTAATTCACTTATAATGTTTGTTATTCACTTAGTTATAGTTCTTTAGCTTAGGTTTTGTTGAATTTTCGCACTTATTTGTTCGTAATATTTCTGTTATTCACTTATTTGTAAGTTTTTAATTTAAGTTTGTTGTGTTGCGCTCTTAGCTGTTTCGCTTTGGTTTGAGTAACCTTTTGTGGATTTACTACTCAGCGAATTCAAAGGCGTCTTCTTAAAATTTTTTGTAATTTTAAGTTATTTCACTTCGTGGTCACTTTATGGGATTGAGTACCATTGGTTAACACTTTTCCGCGGTGAACAGGTTAACTGACACGATCCGCGTTTGTTATAAGGTTAGTTATACCGTTGGTTAGCACTTTCCACTTAGCACGACGCGACTGCGTTAGTTCTTTTGTGGATAATAATTGAAGAATTGAATAGGGTTACTATCGCATCAACAATGTATTATCCTACCGACTGCGCCACTTACGTATTTTACTTTTCGAGTCGAACAAATGATCCGTCGTTTGACTAAGATCAACGCCTTTAAAGAAGTTTCGGATTTGAAAGAATCAACACGAGGTATTTTTACTTTAGATCTTTATTTCTTCGTTGTCGGCTTAAGACTGACTGTACAGAGTTTTTGATCGGCTCGAAGTGAGTCGCGAGAAACGGGAATGTCTAATCAGTATATGTGTACAAAAAAGAACGGAAAAATAACGGTATGGATGCACAACAAATCATGCGCTTAAGTGTAAGCAAAAATGTAAACGTAATATGAGAAGCATATTATGTTACTTCCCTCCCTTTAAAAGGGAAGCTTATGCTTCCACTCCTTCTATTGGTGTTGATGCCCGTAATCTTGGTGATGCAGTTGGATTTGCATCTTGTGATTCAATGATTATTTTGTTTTTTAGTTTTAAGTAAATACAAGCAATACAAGATGTGAGGCTTATGATTGATACTATTATACAAACTGTGATATTATTATTTGATATTAATTGTACAATGTCCTTATGTTCTATTGGTTTTATTTTTATTAGGCTTAAGGGTGTGTACAATGGGGTAAGGTTTATCTCGGGGTTTAGCTTGTTTTCGTTAAGTATTATGTTTCCTATTTTGATTTTACATTGTTTTATTGTTATTATTTTGTTGCCGTTAACCGTTACATTTTTATTTATTTCTTGGCAATTTTGTTCTATGATAGTGTTGTTTAGATTCCAAGTGATGATACTATTTGGTTCTACATACTTAATTATTTGTTCGACTGTTATAGGGACAAAGTTACATATTGGATTTGTTCTTTTAATAATATTTTTGATACATTCGTTGTTAATTTCTTGATAGTTCTGGTTATAAATTTTATCTTGTTCTTCGAAATAAGTGTCTTTGTCTATATGATCAAGTTGATAGCCATTATTATCTGGATAGGGTATTATGTTAATAGTATGAATGGTTTTTTGTTTAGTAGGGATATGAGCTATGATAAGTAGTTGGTTAGTGTTGATCCAGGTTGAGGTTTTAGTCTGTAGTATATTGCTACTGTCAACGTTTTCTAATTTGTCATAGTTAAGTAATTTTGGGTTAAACAGTCCTAGTCGTGAGAGTTGCATTCCCATTGCGATGTCTTCAATGTATTCGGTAAATTGTATTAGTTCGTATAGCATTTGTTCTCTGTTATTATGTTCGTCTTCAAATTCTTTGATCTTTTGCATGTTACTATTGATAAGTTGAATTATGTCGCTCATTTCGTGTATGTTAATTGAGTTTTTTGTCGCGGACTCTAATTGGTTATGAATTTGTATCCGGTCGTTATTGTCTAGTGTCCCGAAAAGGTATTTAAATGCAGATCCCATTATGTTGATTAGTCCGCGTTTCTGTCTATTTGTCTGGTGTAACGTTATAGCGTTAAGTTCCCTTAACATTTTATTGTGTAGAAGTTTAATTTGGGGGATATGTGTATAGTTGGTTACTTTAGTGTTAAAATAGTGAGTTAGGTTGTCTATATCCAAGAGGTTTATGCGGAGACAGTGGTGTTCGTATTCTGAAGGGATTTGAATAGGTTTGTCAGAGAATAGGAGATATCCGTGGTCGGTGTCGATGTTGTTTATTTGGAGTTGCTGGGCTTGGCATAGTTTTGTAAGAGTAAGAAAAAGTATTATGGTGAAGTTGATTAGTTTTCTTCTGTTTTTTAAATTGGGTCTTATAGTAATGTGTCTCTCTGTTTCTGTTAGTAATTTTGTAATGGTCTTCGTCGGTTTGTTCGACGTTCTTTGTTAATTTGAAAGGGGCTTCTAATTTTCCTTTTTGTAATGGTCCTTTTCTGTATCTGGTGTCGACATTATATTCAGTTCTATTCTTATTTATTTCGTTAATTTTCTTTTCTTTATTGTTTTGTGTATCTAAGTTAGGTTGTCCGGCGTAAATGAATATGTGAGCAGGGGTTTGTCCGGTAGTATCGTGTTTGGTCTTGTGGTTGTAAATGTAAAGGATTGTTTCTATTTTACTTAATTTGGTCTCGTTGTCGTCAGAGTTTTTTATGATGCGGATTTTTTCGTTTATAGTTTTGTGGAGTCTCTCTATGTCAGCGACACCTGTTTTTGTAGTATTAAGTTGTAACTCTACTTCTTCGGTTTCGAGCCAACGTTTGAGGGCTAGGCTGGAGAATGCACCATCTCGATCTGCTTTGAGAAGTTTAGGTTTCCCTAATTGATTAAATATGCGCATTAAGGCATTTTTGCATTCTACCCAGTCTTTTGTCTTAATCTGTTCAAGGGTGGCGAATTTAGAGTAAATATCGATACAGCTCAGATAATGGTTTCCTTCGGAAGAATAGATGTCTATTACGAACTTATCACGACAATGTTCGGGTTTAGGGGTAATTTTCATTGGCATTTCCGTGTTACGGTGTTCTGTTTTGGCTAGGTTGCAGACTTGACATTCGTTGATTATATTCTGGATAAGGAGTTGGCTATTGGGGAAGTAATAATTCTCACTAAAGAGTTTTACAGTTTTTTGAATTCCGGGGTGTAAGAGCTTTTCGTGGGTGTTTAGAATTAGTTCCTTAAAACTTGCATAAGTAGGGATGTTTTTTAATAAAACGAGGCTTCGGAAAATTTTTGTACATTTCGGATTCATTGTTGTTGTATATGCATTTTGGATCATTTCGAAGTCTGCATCGCTTTCGATGTAAAGAGCGCTATTATTTGAGCAAAAGTGATTGAGTAGATATTGTTTGGCTGCTTCTATGGTCATTTCTTTGTAGGAAATGTGTATGATTTGTTTTTTGAAATAAGTTTCGTGTTCTATACTACTATTGGGACCTTTTGAGAAAATAATTTGTTGCCATTGTTGTTGTTGTATTTGTCGGGTTAAGAATATCAGAGGCCTCGCCGTCCGTCCGTCCGTCCATATCAGCGTCGCTCAAATCTCTTTTTACTATTTAATTTTATGCAACTGTGCGCAGTCAACGAGTCCACTTGCGTCTGCTTTGGCTTCTCCACGATTAATGCCCTCACTCCAGTTTCGTGCAGCCTGCTTTGTCTCTTCTCAATTTTTGGCATTCCCTTTTCATTATATAGTTTTCCCTTTCTAACCAAGCAGCGCAAGTGGCCACGTTCAGCAACAGCTCTATCGCTCTCGTTTTTGCAAAATCTCGTTCATAGATAATTCATCTATTCATCCTCACACATTGACAATAAATAGGAACACGCATAATAGCAAAGGGAACATGGAGAAGAAGTAAACGGCGACTACACGCATTCATTATTTTCGCCACGTGTTCATAAATAGGAACACGCATAATAGCAAAGGGAACATGGAGAAGAAGTAAACAGCGACTACACGCATACTCATTATTTTCGCCACGACACGGCCATTCTGACATTTACACGTCCTCATGTAAGCTTTTGATACCGAGATACCAAGATATCAAGATCACATACTTTCATCACTATTCAATAACATTTAATTTCATTAGTTTGACTTTATTAGGTGTATTTCTTAAATCTTAATTCTGTGAAGAAACAAAACAGCTGGGATAACTTATTCTATTTTCATATTCAGTTCCATTGATCAGTAATACATCAGCTCACAACTTATCTTAACATTATCATTTATCGATTTCTATATATCGATCTTCCGCCAGTTCACACACACTTGATTATTAATTCAATCCAAACTCATCGTCTCTCCTGGACGGATAACTCACAATTCATCGTCTCACCTGACGGATAACTCACAATTCATCGTCTCACCTAGACGGATAACTCACAATTCATCGTCTCACCTAGACCGATATCTCTCGTTCACAAAAGAACTCATTGGCGGGCTTTTCTTTTCATTCAACTGTTTCTATATTTCAGCTATTGCTCTACATTCTCGTTTAACTCATTCGGGATTTCTGTATCCGGCATTTTACGTATATCTTCATGGCAATACTTGAACGATCGGTTACTCGTCAACGACTTTAGTGTATACCTGTCACCCTCTAATACTTCAGTTACCAAAAACGGTCCTCTGAATTTCGGATCTAACTTAGTTTGGTGTCTTTCTTCATTCCTCAATAGCACATAGTCACCTACGTGGTGTTTGTCAACGGCTGCCCTACTGCTATCAAATCGGGATTTGTCGTAAGACGCTAAGGAATTCATATTTTCTGTCGCATGAGCTCTAACAGTTGCCAAATCTATTTCACATTCGGTCTCACATGGGGGAACTAATCCAAGGGGTCGAGCCTGTTTACCAATTAACATTTCTAACGGACTTGCCTCAGTGGCACGAGAAATTGTACAATTCAGTGCAAGTTGGACTTCGCCAAGTGCGTCCTGCCACGATCGTTGACTTGATTCTACCACTGACAACAAATTTTTCAGTGTTTCCATCACCCGTTCCACTTGCCCATTTGCACGGCTCATTCCCGTAGCAATCAAGTGAAGTTCAATTTTCTGCGATACGCAAAACTCTGAAAACTTAGAGCTAGTAAAACATCTGCCCTGGTCGGCGATGATGCGATCTGGTACTCCAAATAAGGATATGGAAGATTTCATAGCATTAACACAGCTTTCGGCATCTATCTTTAAGGTGTGATACAGATAAACAAACTTTGTATAGGCATCGATCTGAACAATGACATACTCCTTCAAATCGCTCTTGCCACTTAATTTCCCCGTTATATCTATGTGGATGGTGTGCCACGGTATACTTGTCTTCGGAATGGAATGAAGTTCCGCCTGAACCTTCCCGGAAGATGATTTCACTGATCTACAAGTTATGCAGTTTGAAACAAATTTTCGAACATACTTGTTCATTTTAGCGAACCAATAATACTGGTACACTTTATCAAGTGTCTTTTGCCACCCTAAATGCATTATCGACTCGTGTACCTGGTTAATTACTGACCATTTGAAAGCTCTGGGTACAACTGGTAAATAACTTGTTCTACCTCGTCTTTGGACCTTGCGATATAATACACCTTTTCGCAAATCATACGTTTTGGCCAAGTTTTCGGCCAATTCATCTGACTCCAATTTGTTAACAATTTCTATTATCTCAGGGTCTAACCGTTGCTCAGCAAGAAGCCAAGTACTTGAAATTTCAGACAGATTTACTCGTTTTTCGGGAATCTTGTTTATTGACAAAATGTGTTCGGGTGATAAAGGATTTCTTGATAGGAAATCCACATGAGCCATACGCTTACCCTCTCTATACTGAATTTCGAAATTAAACGATTGTAAGTAGGCCCACCAGCGGTGAACTCTGGGGGTTAAATCTATTTTTGTGCGAGAAGCTTTTAATGAATTGCAGTCTGTATAGACAACGAACTCACGGCCAACTAGGTAATGGCGAAAATGTTTAACGGCTTTTACCACTGCCAAGGTTTCCAGCTCGTAGGAGTGATATCTAGATTCAACAGAGGTAGTTGTTTTGCTGAAGTATTCGATTACATGGGGCTTACTTTCTATACGGTGCAAAAGTATCGCTCCATATCCACAGGCACTTGCATCAGTGTGCAACTCAATAGGATATTGCGGGTCGAAGATTACCAGAACAGGCTCATTTGTGAGGATCGTCACAACTTTAAGTCTGATCTCTTCCAGCTCAGCGCTCCATGTAATCTTGCCGCTACCAGACGAAAGTGAATACAATGGTTTCATAAGTTGGGAGAATCCAGGCACGAATTTGCGAAAGTAAGAGGCCAAGCCAATGAATTGTCTAACGCCGGAGACAGTTTGAGGAGGAGGCAAGGAGCTTAATGAAGCTATCTTTCGCACATTCGGACGAATTTCTCCCGCTCGCACTTCATAGCCCAAATACTGAACCGTTGTTTTGAGAAAACTGCATTTAGCAAGGTTAAAGGTAAAACCAGCCTTTGTAAGAACATTCAAAACAGTTTTTAACCTTTCCAAAGCCAATTCCTTGGTTGGCGATACTACCATTATGTCGTCCATGTAAACGATTACAAAAGAGTTAGCAAGGTCACCAAGTGCATTTATGACTGCGCGCTGGAAAACAGATGGCGCATTTTTGAGGCCAAAAGGCATTGTAAGAAATTCAAATTGGCCGTCTGGGGTCACAAATGCAGTATATTCCACGGATTCAGGGTGAATCGGGATTTGGTGGAAACCACTTGCCATATCCAGGCATGTGAAATAATTTGCTCCGCGAAGTCTAGCAATTTGATCGCTGATAAGCGGCAAGGGGTATTTATCCGAAATCGTGTTCGAGTTTAGCTCTCTAAAATCAACACATAGACGGTCGGTTCCGTTCTTCTTTTTGACGAGCAACATGGGGCTAGCAAAGGGAGAGCAACTTGGGCGAACAATATTACATCTTATCAATTCGCTCACCTGCATTCGCACTACTTCTCTCTCTTCGGGGCTAAGTCTGTAAGGTCGGCGCTGAACAGTTTTAGTTGGATCAATCAAACGGATTTTCATTTCGCCTGTATTTACTCGAGTATGAGGTATCCCGTTGGTAAATGAAGTCGAGTGCTTTTCAAGTAACTCAATTAATTGAGCTTTCTCATTGTCGACTAATTCGGTGTCAATATCGGACAAAGTAAACGATCGCTCAGTAACGGAACAATTATTAACAGTTTTTGATTTTACAACTTTAAAATTATCGGATGTCAAAATTACATAAAAGCCTTGTTTAAGTATTTCTCGCCCTATCAGAATATCATTCCTCATTTGCTCGTTCGGGACTACATGAAATAATATTTCCATAATATTTTCGTTTATAGTGACTTCACTCAAGATTTGCAATGTACTGCACACACTGCCACCACCAATGCCTTTTATCATTACAGTATTGTTTATACGTTTACCAGATAACTTACTGCTAATGTCGTCTTTAATAAGGGAGCACTCTGCACCGGAATCGAAACAAATTGGATAGATCTCACCTCGTTGATGCAAGCTTCCCTTTGGCTCAGTCACACAACATTGGTTAACAGTCTTCTGTTGAGTCACATCTTGTTTGGCTGCACTTCCGTTTTTCGGGCACTGGTTGGAGAAATGTCCCGGTTGGCCGCACCGATAGCACGTAACATTTGATTTTTCACGCTGCGGTTTCGCCTGTCTATCTTGTCGCATTTTACTTCGGCATTCAGCAATTCGATGTCCCGGCTTTGAACAGAAGTGGCATACAACTGGCGATGCCTTACGGTTCTTCTGGTCAGGTCCAAGGTTGTCATCTCGAGCATGTCGCTTCTTGTCGAACGTAAACGCTTTTAACTCCGCCTGTAGCTTACTTCTGGTACGCACATTGGATGTGAAGAGGACGCGCTGCAAACGACTGTCAATGTTTGCCATATGCGCAAGAACAGTTGTAACGGCAATTTCTTCTATTTCCATATTCCGCCACTTTGTAGTCAGCGTCGTCACCAGCCGACTCGCATACACCGCGTAACATTCGGCGGCAGTCGGGCGGCTGTTGAGTAAATTTAAAAACGTAGCGGCCGGCGTCTCTTCGGTTTCAAAGCGCTGCAGAAATAATTCCTGGAACTCTTGCCAAGTCATACCCTGGTACGAGATTTGTGTTAGCCACTGAGATGCAGTTCCCTCCATGCAGTTACTTAGTGCCATGATCAATTTACTTCCTTTAAGGGGGTGCTCAGTTAGAATTATATCGGTTGTTGAACACCACTTTGCTGCCTCTACGCATGCAGCATCAGGGTTAAATTTGGGTAGCTTAACATCATAACCTTGCTGCTCACGTGCCGGCGTCACTTGCATGATTTTTACAAGTTCAGCCAAATTCCGATTTTGCATTTCCACTACTGCACGCCACTGATCCTCAGAAAATGCAGGGTGTGGCACAGATCCCACTTCTGATGTCGGGTTAAGAATATCAGAGGCCTCGCCGTCCGTCCGTCCGTCCATATCAGCGTCGCTCAAATCTCTTTTTACTATTTAATTTTATGCAACTGTGCGCAGTCAACGAGTCCACTTGCGTCTGCTTTGGCTTCTCCACGATTAATGCCCTCACTCCAGTTTCGTGCAGCCTGCTTTGTCTCTTCTCAATTTTTGGCATTCCCTTTTCATTATATAGTTTTCCCTTTCTAACCAAGCAGCGCAAGTGGCCACGTTCAGCAACAGCTCTATCGCTCTCGTTTTTGCAAAATCTCGTTCATAGATAATTCATCTATTCATCCTCACACATTGACAATAAATAGGAACACGCATAATAGCAAAGGGAACATGGAGAAGAAGTAAACGGCGACTACACGCATTCATTATTTTCGCCACGTGTTCATAAATAGGAACACGCATAATAGCAAAGGGAACATGGAGAAGAAGTAAACAGCGACTACACGCATACTCATTATTTTCGCCACGACATATTTATTGTTATTTAATGTTTTAGGTAAGGTTCACGTTCTGGGTAAGGTTTGCAGTTTCGGATAGGTTTCGTTTTTCGATAAAGTTCAAGTTTTTACTGTAGGTTTTTGTCTCTGGTCGAACTTTAGGTTTATGTTTTGGATAGGGTTTTGGTTTTCACTATGGGTTCTTGATTTCCACTATTGGTTTGTATTCCAGGTCTGAGCTTTGTGTTTGTGTTTGTTGTTTGTTCACTTATTAATTTAATTCACTTATAATGTTTGTTATTCACTTAGTTATAGTTCTTTAGCTTAGGTTTTGTTGAATTTTCGCACTTATTTGTTCGTAATATTTCTGTTATTCACTTATTTGTAAGTTTTTAATTTAAGTTTGTTGTGTTGTTCACTTATTAATTTAATTCACTTATAATGTTTGTTATTCACTTAGTTATAGTTCTTTAGCTTAGGTTTTGTTGAATTTTCGCACTTATTTGTTCGTAATATTTCTGTTATTCACTTATTTGTAAGTTTTTAATTTAAGTTTGTTGTGTTGCGCTCTTAGCTGTTTCGCTTTGGTTTGAGTAACCTTTTGTGGATTTACTACTCAGCGAATTCAAAGGCGTCTTCTTAAAATTTTTTGTAATTTTAAGTTATTTCACTTCGTGGTCACTTTATGGGATTGAGTACCATTGGTTAACACTTTTCCGCGGTGAACAGGTTAACTGACACGATCCGCGTTTGTTATAAGGTTAGTTATACCGTTGGTTAGCACTTTCCACTTAGCACGACGCGACTGCGTTAGTTCTTTTGTGGATAATAATTGAAGAATTGAATAGGGTTACTATCGCATCAACAATGTATTATCCTACCGACTGCGCCACTTACGTATTTTACTTTTCGAGTCGAACAAATGATCCGTCGTTTGACTAAGATCAACGCCTTTAAAGAAGTTTCGGATTTGAAAGAATCAACACGAGGTATTTTTACTTTAGATCTTTATTTCTTCGTTGTCGGCTTAAGACTGACTGTACAGAGTTTTTGATCGGCTCGAAGTGAGTCGCGAGAAACGGGAATGTCTAATCAGTATATGTGTACAAAAAAGAACGGAAAAATAACGGTATGGATGCACAACAAATCATGCGCTTAAGTGTAAGCAAAAATGTAAACGTAATATGAGAAGCATATTATGTTACTATATATGCCACGCAGGCTGGCCAGCTCAGTTAATTGAATATTAGCGCCACCCAAATTGGCCAGCTCAGCTAACTCAAAGAACAATAAGCCATAGTGCACTAAATTGATTCCCATACTGTATGCCATCTGCCCAGTATGCATTTAAAACAAATTCATCGGCAGCGGCACTTGGTCGCTTTTATAAACAATCTCGTTGGCAGCGGCACTGGGCCGGTCTTGTAAATAGATTCCCAAGCCTGACCTAGCAGTTTCGTCTGCTCTCTCTGAGGCTCTCCTCAACGTAAACATTCAAGAGCAAGGCTCTCCCAAAATTAAACTAACCTATTCTGTAACCCATAGAGGCCCCTCGTCAATCTCACTCACATTCGAAATTCAGTCTTAAGTTGAAAGTTATACAGTGAAGTTCAATAAGTCTTAAACCTGTATTTAATAAATCCATAAAACGAATTTATTCAGTTTCATTTATTTCGGAGTTGATCCTAGTTTATATACGGATCATTTGTTCGGCTCAAATAAAAACTAAACTAAACTATAAAAACTACAAATATGGAAACTGCTTACTGAAAAATTGATTTCTTGATGCACGAAGTGCTGACAGAAGCACCCAACAATAATTGTCTTCTTAATTTTTCACACGTCGCAAGCTGAATAATCTAATTACAATTATTCTTACATAGTCTTTTTCAAGACTTATTATGTGATAATAAATATTATTATTATCAAGATAAGCTAATGCAAAACAAGAACTTTTTGCATGGTGCACATTGTTAAAAATAATATAGATTTAAAGACTAAGAACTTGTAAAGTGAAGGACATTATTTGTCAAATTTACGATGCATGAGCATACGTGTGCAGTCATACAGTTGTCGGCTGTCGCTGTATGGGTAGAAGAGAGCTGTTGCCTGAAGAGTTCTCCGCTCTCTGTCCCTTGAACAAAAATTCAAGAGAGCCAGCATCTTGTTATTCTAGTGTCTTTCCTTTATGTTATGTTATGTTATGTTTATGTTTACATAAACATCCGCTGCCGAATCCGTTATTCCACCAAAGGGTCAAAACCGCTTAGGCAGCTCAAGTTCTCGGCTGATCAGTATCCATGCGCGCTCCACTCAAGAGGGCAGCTAATCCACCAGAAATAAACATACGCAGCCGCATTCGCGACTCCCACCAAAGGGTTAAAACCGCTTACGCAGCTCAAATCCATGGCTTATACAGTATCCATGCGCGATCCACTCAAGAGAGCGCTCAATTCATAGAAATACATAAGAGAGCCTTTTTTAGCTCAACACATAAAGAAGCAAATAAGTCTCAGTCAAGGGTTTGCTATGCGTTCGCTAATTCTACGAATAAGACGTGAATTGTCTCCGATTCCACACTTGTAACTCTATTTCAATAAGGATTATATATTTTTTTTACCTAATAAATTACCGTGGATTCTTTATTATATACATCTTTTTCATCCACATCCTTATGTTATCACAACTTCGACACTTAAACTTTAAATTGCACTAACTGGCTCAAATTTAATACAAATTTGAGGTAAACACAGTCGCGCTTTGGAGGAGGCAGTAGAAATAGCCTCTAGCCTATCGACAAACAGTCCGATACCATTTTTGGCACCTATTCTGAATAGTTTTTCATATAACTAAAAAATAAAGTATTGTGAGTATTGTCTTAAGACTCCCCACAAATCTCGTGCACGGGAGGAGTCCAATTCATGCCAAAGGAGCAGGAAGGGGAAGAAGGGGCAGGAGGTCATTCGGAAGAAAACGACAAGGACCTTGCGTGTTCGGAAGGGTCAGTGCAGTCAGTGGTCGGCATAGGTTGTCCCAGGCCGAGCGTTCCCTCAACCCGTGGACGATACAACCTGCCCCAAAACATCCTAAGCCCGTTCCAGCCATCAGGTGGTTCTTCGGAGGAGTCGACTGTTTTTGAAACGGTCATAGCAACAAGTTTAGGAATCCATTAAGGTCTTCAAATCACCGCGGAAACTTGTCCCGCAGTTGGCGATGCATATTAAGACGTATTCACATACCTAGGGTCACCTAAACCAGAGGAGCTCCAAGAGATCAGGAGGGACGTGCAATTAACCATGGTTGCGTGTTCTTTTCCCTGTCAGGAAAACCAACTTTCGCGACCCAAAGTTGAACGGCAGGACGACTACAATTCGGACTCGCGATTAGCTCCGAATTGAGTGACAAATTAACTTAAGCTTTACAAACTATTTACACGAAAAGTAATAATAATTGAATAATACATCCTAGCACCAGCGGTTGACGGCCGTTGAAAAGAGTTGTGGCGTCCGACTCCATCAAGGAATCTCCGGGAGTCAAGGGAGGTTGCCCAGGCAATCTCGTAATCCAACGAACCTGCCCCTTCCGGCGCTCAGCTATTCGAAGGTTTGGAACTGACTCACCAGCAGTATCGAGATCGCCGCGTTGATGATGGTGAATCCCTAGTGGACGAGGAAATTCCAAAAATATAGGTGAATTTTCAGCAGCGAGGATACGAAAGACTGGCTCCACGAAATATTTAATTTTCCGACATCCAATGTAAGATGTAAAGAAACATCTTCGCGTGCAACTAAACTTAATTTCACACTCAGATAAATAATTTCAAATTGCCTTGGTTGCCTTGCGGCTCGTCGGTATGGCTGCGATTGAGCTATGATTTGCATTTAATCATCGTCCTCGCCATATTCATAATCCTCTCCCGCCTTAGGCCATTGGACATAATCTGGGCCATTTAAGAGTAATCCCGGAGCGAAACGGCATAATTCAAACGTCCAGATCGCCCAAAAGGAAGAGGAGCCACCCAAAATCATCGCCCTATCGCGTTACCTATCGATAAGGTCCTATCATCGACTCCAACTGCAATACCAACTAAAGATTTCGTGAAGCGCTACACGGAGTTTTCGCATAAGTGGTAGCTTGGAGGGCGGTAGGAATCAAGGCAGACTGATGTAGTCAGCAGTTCGAACGGTGCCTAACGTGGGGCCCACGCAGGTCGGGGAGTACATATGTTTGGTTCCCTCGACATTGTGTACTTTGTTTTACTACTCTGCAGATCACAGCCTGATGTCCTTGCGTCCTTGTTGGTCCTCCAGCAAGTTCGCATTATTCCAGACGGCCTTGACCACCCTCGCTTTCATGAGCTTACGGGCGAACTTGGCGTTGAAGGCTTTGCTGAAATCACATAGCACAAAGTTCCTCCGGAAGACTTCCTGTCCTGGCTTGGCGTGCGGTGTGCGGGCTTGCTTGTCGTAGCGCTGCCGGCTTGTTGTCGGGTGTTTCTGGACTTTGGCGTCGTTGACGCGGAGCTTATCCTCCGCCTGCATCCCAGAGACCTCAGCTGTCTGGCTAGCTTGTAACTGGCTCCATCCAAAAACATGTGATGGCTGAATACTGTGAGGATCAGTTTTTCTCCTGTGGCTGAGTGGACAGTATTCCGTATGGCCACCTCGATCTCCGGCAGATGCGATTCCCACTCTCTGTGATCCCTGTCCAAGATCCCTGCCGCCAGCACATTTCGGTGAGTATATCGGCGGGTTAATGTGTTCGATATCGAACACATCGACCATCAACTCAAACGTCTTAGATATAAAATGTTTTCTATTGTCCGAATTTACCGTTTCAAGGACACTGAACTACTACGTTCGCCGCCGTCGCATCCTTCATCGCCTTCAGGAAAATGTATTTCGACAAATAGTTGACTACGATAAATATTCATGGGTGACCACTCTTGGAGTTTCTAAAATGGCCAGTTTCAGTTTCTACTTTTCTTCCTATCCCTACTTGCATTTTGAAGTTTGGCGCTTTGGTCTCCTTACACATATCACATCCTCGAACGAACTCCCTCACGTGGGTGCTCTTCCCTGGCCAATAGAAGTGTCGCAGGATCTTGTAGAGGCGACTGAAGCAGTAAATGATATAGTTCCCGTTTAATAATCGATAGGGAGCGTGCGGTCAGCTGGGACACACTAATTTAGGGTCATACTAGATGCAGTATTAAGTAGCTGGAATATACTAGACGGTATGCAACTCTTATCAGCTGCACCCGGAAAGTTTTGGGATAATTCGGTTAAGAATTGGTTTCAGCTGATCGTGATTTCCGCCGATGGCCTACACCTCGGCTTGAGTTTCCGATTTACTCTCTTCCTAATAAAACAGTCGACGAGTCAAGTTGTGGAATGTTCGTGTCGAAAAAAAAATCGTAACCTGCGGGCGTCAATATTTTTTTGTCCCGGGAAATATTATTAGAGTGAGTTTTCCTCGACATTATCGGTGCGCGGGTTAAGGTTGCGTGTGTTTTCCAGGCAAACATTTTTAAGCCATCGCGCAGCAGCATTGGTGCCCAGACCCGATGGTTCGACTGGGGCAGCCGCAGGTTAGTAAATTTCGGAGGAAAGGTGAACTGATGATTGATGCTGAAAATATTTTTAGAGCAGAAATTGAAGGCGGGAAAATCTTCGCTTGGCGTAGCCATCTAACCTACATTGAAATGTATTAATCCCCGATCCGCCATCTTGAACTGAGAGAAAAGAAGTTGAATTTTTAAATGATGTATTTCAAGTTTTAACAATAAGCTATAAAAAAATGTGTACCGGAGTTGGAAACTTAGTTCTATCACTTTTGTATTTTTAATTGCATTAACCTAAGCTAAATATTTTTCTAAGATGAGTTCATTTTCAGAGAGTGCGCGTTTCAATTTTTGAGTAAGAATTTATAAAAGTTTGCTTGCAGTCGTTTGATTCCAAATTCAAGTGAGAGTATCCGTGAGAGTATCAAGTGAGAGTATAAGCATAGCTTCTCAAAGTATTTGTGGAACATGCCACGCTTTAATTTCAGCTCATCTGGGCCGGGAGATCTTTCGCCGGGGAGTGAAAAGTTGAGTAAGTTTTATTTACAACAATTTTTTATTGAGAACATTCCATAAAATACACTGAGAAAAATTTACGGGAGATCATCATTTTGATGGTGTAGAAAAGTTCAAATGTGTTTTACAAGAAAAGAAAGAACACACTGCGAATAAATTATTTGTTCCTAATGGAGTGGCGGCAGTAGCCGATTGAATATAAAAAGAAAATCCAACCGAATTTACTCGCGACCCTCTCTCACACTTCTTTTTTTATTTTTTTTCTCTTTAATAATTTATTACCATAATAATAATAATAATAGAACAAGATTATAGAGAAAAATGCACTGGAAATTATGGGAGAATTTAAATAAATGCTTTGTTCCTTCTCTTAAATATATATTTAGCAACCAGTACAATTTGACCCTTTAATAATAACTTTATTGAATAACGGCATAAGCCCATTTTTCTGAATTCGCAACAAAAACAAAAAAAAAAAACAATAACCCTTTGCCTTAGATTCCTTCGACTTACTTTTGTTCGTATTTATTTATCTGCTTATTTATAAGACTTTATTATATAGTTTATTTTTTATATGTAAATATTTTTATTAATTATTAATCAACGTTGAATACTGAAAATATGAATTTCTAAAATCTTCAATACTGACTCGGCTGATGTTTCTCCGGACGTAGGGTACTGAAGGGCCACATGCTCTTAAGGAAAGTGGTCATAGGTAGGGTAGGCAATCCGCGAACACGATTCCACCGGTGTTTTGCAGGCGACAAAATTCTCAAGCTTTTACTCATGTTCTAGAAATGTCCCCTTCTGAAGGTATTAATTTGCTTCCTCAGATTTTGTATACTAGCTCCTCCATGTTGTTGTTGTTTTAAGCACGCTCTATTTCTTGATCTTATTCATTATTGTATGTAACGAAAAGATATCTGTACAAGTAAGACCACCACACCCAACGCCATGAGCTAGAGCCAGCCTCTAAAGCGTGCACCCGCAAGTACAGGTACTCTCGTCTTCCATCTCTTTATTTCGTTACACGTTACACTCTCCAATGCCTTAGCCATTCAACCATGAGCGTACGTGGGTTTTAAGTGAGCTCAGGTTTGGATTTCCCCTGCGCTTGAAGATTGTCTCCTTGTCGACTTTGAGATTCTTGACTTCTTGCACTAACTCCTGATAGTCCTCGGCAGCAAATTGGGTCGTTTGGAACATCTTTTTTGGATCTGCCAAGACTTCCTCGACGTACCGTGACAGGGCATCGCCGACAATGTTCTCGCTTTCTTGCCGATGTTCAATGTTAAAATTGTACCCTTGTAGCACAAGGAACCATCAAATCTTTCATCGTCATCAGCCACTTCAGACTAGCGTGATCGGGGATGCACGTGACCGGCATACCTTCCACATACGGCCGAAACTTCCGAATAGCTAGCGAGAAGAACGCGATCGGCTGCTCCTTGCCGTCCTGGTTCCTCTGAAACAGTACCGCCCCAACGCCAACGTGAGTTGCATCGCACTATATAAAGAGAAAAGAGTTGGCGCCAGAGAGCCAACTTCAGATCGTCTATTGCTCGTGCTGCGCTGGGATTCAAGGCACGCCTGGTGCTTTTGCGCTTTTTCAAAGCCTCGGAGAGTGGTGCTGTCAGTGTAGCGAAGTTATTAACGAAGCGGCGATATCATCCCGCTGTATCAAGGAAGGCTCGAAATACATAAGAGAGCCTCTTTTAGCTCAACACATAAAGAAGCAAATAAGTCTTTGTCAATTCTTTCGCTCTACGAATAAGACGCGAATTGTCTCCGCTTCCACACTTGTATTTTTATTTCAATAAGGATTATATATATTATTTACCTAATAAATTACCGTGGATTCGTTATTATATACATTTTTGTCATCCACATCCTTATGTTATGACAACTTCGACACTTAAGACTTTAAAGACTTTAAATTGCATTAACTGGCTCAAATTTAATAAGATGGAGATGGCAGTAAAAATAGCCTCTAGCCTATCGACAAACAGTCCTATATCATTCTTCTTAAGACTCCCCACAAATCTCGTGCACGGGAGGAGTCCAATTCATGCCAAAGGAGCAGGAAGGGGAAGACGATACAGGGTATCGCGAACAGAAGACGGAGTTCTGTACAAGCAGAAGCCAGGAGAAGTAGGTACAAACGCGCTGGAAATGGAGCTTGATCCATGAGAAGTAGGTTGCACTACGGGTACGATCGCCGGCCCCAAAGAGGTGATGCACCGGAGGTAATAGGAGCGAGAGCGCCAGAAGACGGAAGCCGACGACGAGTGGGTACTGACAGCGTGGAAAAGGCAGGGATGCAAAGTGGTGGTTCCCAGCATCAGGAGCAAGGATGACACCATACAGCTGTGGATGTAAACAAAGCAAATAGAGATGGTGAACTTCAGAACGGAAGGAGGGAAGTTCAAATACCGAGCTGGTGGAGAGGGGCAAACGGCAGCAGCAGTTGGGAGCTGGAGAAGGGCGCAAGGATCGAGGAACCGGGGTCGAGACGCCGAACGACAGGATCTACTAGGCTGAGACTGCCGGGCGGTGGTCAAGGGGACGCAGGTCGACGAGAGGAGTTCGGAGAGGGATATAAGAAGGATCGAAATGCCACGTCGGGATGCCAAACGACAGGGTCTACTAGGCTGAGACGCCAAGGCTGAGATCAGGACAATGCAGGACAACAGAAGGAGAAGGTGGAAAGAACAATGAAGCTGCCGATGCGAGGAGACGCCAGAGTGGAGGACCGCCGGGATCATCAGTCTTTTTCAAAATTCCGAAGGAAGGGGGAGATGTAAGGAGTCTTAAAACTCCCCACAAATCTCGTGCAGGGAAGTGGCCTAGCAACAGCATCGGTCGCGATGCAGGAAGAGTCAAGGGCGTTCAGGTCGAACGGGAGTTAAAGGACCTTGGACCCCGGCCAAGCGGAGAGTCCGTGAATTAACGGTACCGCGCTGGACCTTGAACTCGAGCGGGCCAAGAGCACAGGGTCGAACGGTAACGATGCGGACGTCGGACATGCACAAAGAAGACGCACCGTGAGCTAACGGTATAACTGTTGGACCTTGTGCGCAAAAGGGGAAATAACTGGATCCCCAGGGCCGATAAAGGGACGGCGCAAGTGCAGCTCGAGGCAGTCAGTCTCAACACGCGTGGCGCCGTACGTATGCGAGGATAGTCGAGGAGAGTATTTTCGCGAGACGCGCGTTCAGTGCGCAGTCGGACAGTCGGAACGGAGTCTGAAGGCGGAGGAGTAGACAGTTAGTAACCCACACACACGAAAGGACGAGCAGTGCGTGTGGAGAGCGATCTTTGGAGTGAAGGAACAAGGACCTGTGTTTGAAAGGGTAAGTGGAGTCAGGGCTCGGCATAGGTTCCCCATAACATCCTAAGCCCATTCCAGCCGGCAGGAGGTCCTTCGGAGGAGTCGACTGTTTTTGAAATGGTCATAGCAACCAGTTTAGGAATCCTTTAAGGTCTACAAATCACCGCGGAAACTTGCCCCGTTGGCGAGTTGGCGATGCATATTAAGACGGCACTACAAATCGTTTTCACATACCTAGGGTCTCCTACACCAGAGGAGCTCCAAGAGATCAGGAGGGACGTGCAACTAAGCGTGGGTGCGTGTTCTTTTCCCTGTCAGGCAAACCAACTTTCGCGACCCAAAGTTGAACGGCAGGACGACTACAATTCGGACTCGCGATTAGCTCCGAATTAAGTGACAAATTAAGTTAAGCTTTACAAACTATTTACACGAAAAGTAATAATAATTGAATAATACATCCTAGCACCAGCGGTTGACGGCCGTTGAAAAGAGTTGTGGCGTCCGACTCCATCAAGGAATCTCCGGGAGTCAAGGGAGGTTGCCCAGGCAATCTCGTAATCCAACGAACCTGCCCCTTCCGGCGCTCAGCTATTCGAAGGTTTGGAACTGACTCACCAGCAGTATCGAGATCGCCGCGTTGATGATGGTGAATCCCTAGTGGACGAGGAAATTCCAAAAATATAGGTGAATTTTCAGCAGCGAGGATACGAAAGACTGGCTCCACGAAATATTTAATTTTCCGACATCCAATGTAAGATGTAAAGAAACATCTTCGCGTGCAACTAAACTTAATTTCACACTCAGATAAATAATTTCAAATTGCCTTGGTTGCCTTGCGGCTCGTCGGTATGGCTGCGATTGAGCTATGATTTGCATTTAATCATCGTCCTCGCCATATTCATAATCCTCTCCCGCCTTAGGCCATTGGACATAATCTGGGCCATTTAAGAGTAATCCCGGAGCGAAACGGCATAATTCAAACGTCCAGATCGCCCAAAAGGAAGAGGAGCCACCCAAAATCATCGCCCTATCGCGTTACCTATCGATAAGGTCCTATCATCGACTCCAACTGCAATACCAACTAAAGATTTCGTGAAGCGCTACACGGAGTTTTCGCATAAGTGGTAGCTTGGAGGGCGGTAGGAATCAAGGCAGACTGATGTAGTCAGCAGTTCGAACGGTGCCTAACGTGGGGCCCACGCAGGTCGGGGAGTACATATGTTTGGTTCCCTCGACATTGTGTACTTTGTTTTACTACTCTGCAGATCACAGCCGGATGTCCTTGCGTCCTTGTTGGTCCTCCAGCAAGTTCGCATTATTCCAGACGGCCTTGACCACCCTCGCTTTCATGAGCTTACGGGCGAACTTGGCGTTGAAGGCTTTGCTGAAATCACATAGCACAAAGTTCCTCCGGAAGACTTCCTGTCCTGGCTTGGCGTGCGGTGTGCGGGCTTGCTTGTCGTAGCGCTGCCGGCTTGTTGTCGGGTGTTTCTGGACTTTGGCGTCGTTTACGCGGAGCTTATCCTCCGCCTGCATCCCAGAGACCTCAGCTGTCTGGCTAGCTTGTAACTGGCTCCATCCAAAAACATGTGATGGCTGAATACTGTGAGGATCAGTTTTTCTCCTGTGGCTGAGTGGACAGTATTCCGTATGGCCACCTCGATCTCCGGCAGATGCGATTCCCACTCTCTGTGATCCCTGTCCAAGATCCCTGCCGCCAGCACATTTCGGTGAGTATATCGGCGGGTTAATGTGTTCGATTCCGAACACATCGACCATCAACTCAAACGTCTTAGATATAAAATGTTTTCTATTGTCCGAATTTACCGTTTCAAGGACACTGAACTACTACGTTCGCCGCCGTCGCATCCTTCATCGCCTTCAGGAAAATGTATTTCGACAAATAGTTGACTACGATAAATATTCATGGGTGACCACTCTTGGAGTTTCTAAAATGGCCAGTTTCAGTTTCTACTTTTCTTCCTATCCCTACTTGCATTTTGAAGTTTGGCGCTTTGGTCTCCTTACACATATCACATCCTCGAACGAACTCCCTCACGTGGGTGCTCTTCCCTGGCCAATAGAAGTGTCGCAGGATCTTGTAGAGGCGACTGAAGCAGTAAATGATATAGTTCCCGTTTAATAATCGATAGGGAGCGTGCGGTCAGCTGTGACACACTAATTTAGGGTCATACTAGATGCAGTATTAAGTAGCTGGAATATACTATACGGGATGCAACTCTTATCAGCTGCACCCGGAAAGTTTTGGGATAATTCGGTTATCGCAAAAGGAGTGGGTTTCAGCTGATCGTGATTTCCGCCGATGGCCTACACCTCGGCTTGAGTTTCCGATTTACTCTCTTCCTAATAAAACAGTCGACGAGTCAAGTTGTGGAATGTTCGTGTCGAAAAAAAATCGTAACCTGCGGGCGTGAATATATTTTTGTCGCGGAAAATATTATTAGAGTGAGTTTTCCTCGACATTATCGGTGCGCGGGTTAAGGTTGCGAGTGTTTTCCAGGCAAACATTTTTAAGCCGGAAAAATTTTTGCTTGGCGCAGCCATCGCGCAGCAGCATTGGTGCCCAGACCCGAAGGTTCGACTGGGGCAGCCGCAGGTTAGTAAATTTCGAAGGAAAGGTGAACTGATGATTGATGCTGAAAATATTTTTAGAGCAGAAATTGAAGGCGGGAAAATCTTCGCTTGGCGTAGCCATCTAACCTACATTGAAATGTATTAATCCCCGATCCGCCATCTTGAACTGAGAGAAAAGAAGTTGAATTTTTAAATGATGTATTTCAAGTTTTAACAATAAGCTATAAAAAAATGTGTACCGGAGTTGGAAACTTAGTTCTATCACTTTTGTATTTTTAATTGCATTAACCTAAGCTAAATATTTTTCTAAGATGAGTTCATTTTCAGAGAGTGCGCGTTTCAATTTTTGAGTAAGAATTTATAAAAGTTTGCTTGCAGTCGTTTGATTCCAAATTCAAGTGAGAGTATCCGTGAGAGTATCAAGTGAGAGTATAAGCATAGCTTCTCAAAGTATTTGTGGAACATGCCACGCTTTAATTTCAGCTCATCTGGGCCGGGAGATCTTTCGCCGGGGAGTGAAAAGTTGAGTAAGTTTTATTTACAACAGTTTTTTATTGAGAACATTCCATAAAATACACTGAGAAAAATTTACGGGAGATCATCATTTTGATGGTGTAGAAAAGTTCAAATGTGTTTTACAAGAAAAGAAAGAACACACTGCGAATAAATTATTTGTTCCTAATGGAGTGGCGGCAGTAGCCGATTGAATATAAAAAGAAAATCCAACCGAATTTACTCGCGACCCTCTCTCACACTTCTTTTTTTATTTTTTTTCTCTTTAATAATTTATTACCATAATAATAATAATAATAGAACAAGATTATAGAGAAAAATGCACTGGAAATTATGGGAGAATTTAAATAAATGCTTTGTTCCTTCTCTTAAATATATATTTAGCAACCAGTACAATTTGACCCTTTAATAATAACTTTCTTGAATAACGGCATAAACCCATTTTTCTGAATTCGCAACAAAAACAAAAAGAAAAAACAATAACCCTTTGCCTTAGATTCCTTCGACTTACTTTTGTTCGTATTTATTTATCTGCTTATTGATAAGACTATTATATAGTTAATTTTTTATATATAAATATTTTTATTAATTATTAATCAACGTTGAATACTGAAAATATGAATTTCTAAAATCTTCAATACTGACTCGGCTGATGTTTCTCCGGACGTAGGGTACTGAAGGGCCACATGCTCTTAAGGAAAGTGGTCATAGGTAGGGTAGGCAATCCGCGAACACGATTCCACCGGTGTTTTGCAGGCGACAAAATTCTCAAGCTTTTACTCATGTTCTAGAAATGTCCCCTTCTGAAGGTATTAATTTGCTTCCTCAGATTTTGTATACTAGCTCCTCCATGTTGTTGTTGTTTTAAGCACGCTCTATTTCTTGATCTTATTCATTATTGTATGTAACGAAAAGATATCTGTACAAGTAAGACCACCACACCCAACGCCATGAGCTAGAGCCAGCCTCTAAAGCGTGCACCCGCAAGTACAGGTACTCTCGTCTTCCATCTCTTTATTTCGTTACACGTTACACTCTCCAATGCCTTAGCCATTCAACCATGAGCGTACGTGGGTTTTAAGTGAGCTCAGGTTTGGATTTCCCCTGCGCTTGAAGATTGTCTCCTTGTCGACTTTGAGATTCTTGACTTCTTGCACTAACTCCTGATAGTCCTCGGCAGCAAATTGGGTCGTTTGGAACATCTTTTTTGGATCTGCCAAGACTTCCTCGACGTACCGTGACAGGGCATCGCCGACAATGTTCTCGCTTTCTTGCCGATGTTCAATGTTAAAATTGTACCCTTGTAGCACAAGGAACCATCAAATCTTTCATCGTCATCAGCCACTTCAGACTAGCGTGATCGGGGATGCACGTGACCGGCATACCTTCCACATACGGCCGAAACTTCCGAATAGCTAGCGAGAAGAACGCGATCGGCTGCTCCTTGCCGTCCTGGTTCCTCTGAAACAGTACCGCCCCAACGCCAACGTGAGTTGCATCGCACTATATAAAGAAAATCCAAGACCGGTGCGCCAGAGAGCCAACTTCAGATCGTCTATTGCTCGTGCTGCGCTGGGATTCAAGGCACGCCTGGTGCTCGAAATACATAAGAGAGCCTCTTTTAGCTCAACACATAAAGAAGCAAATAAGTCTTTGTCAATTCTTTCGCTCTACGAATAAGACGCGAATTGTCTCCGCTTCCACACTTGTATTTTTATTTCAATAAGGATTATATATATTATTTACCTAATAAATTACCGTGGATTCGTTATTATATACATTTTTGTCATCCACATCCTTATGTTATGACAACTTCGACACTTAAGACTTTAAAGACTTTAAATTGCATTAACTGGCTCAAATTTAATAAGATGAAGATGGCAGTAAAAATAGCCTCTAGCCTATCGACAAACAGTCCTATATCATTCTTCGTAAGACTCCCCACAAATCTCGTGCACGGGAGGAGTCCAATTCATGCCAAAGGAGCAGGAAGGGGAAGACGATACAGGGTATCGCGAACAGAAGACGGAGTTCTGTACAAGCAGAAGCCAGGAGAAGTAGGTACAAACGCGCTGGAAATGGAGCTTGATCCATGAGAAGTAGGTTGCACTACGGGTACGATCGCCGGCCCCAAAGAGGTGATGCACCGGAGGTAATAGGAGCGAGAGCGCCAGAAGACGGAAGCCGACGACGAGTGGGTACTGACAGCGTGGAAAAGGCAGGGATGCAAAGTGGTGATTCCCAGCATCAGGAGCAAGGATGACACCATACAGCTGTGGATGTAAACAAAGCAAATAGAGATGGTGAACTTCAGAACGGAAGGAGGGAAGTTCAAATACCGAGCTGGTGGAGAGGGGCAAACGGCAGCAGCAGTTGGGAGCTGGAGAAGGGCGCAAGGATCGAGGAACCGGGGTCGAGACGCCGAACGACAAGATCTACTAGGCTGAGACTGCCGGGCGGTGGTCAAGGGGACGCAGGTCGACGAGAGGAGTTCGGAGAGGGATATAAGAAGGATCGAAATGCCACGTCGGGATGCCAAACGACAGGGTCTACTAGGCTGAGACGCCAAGGCTGAGATCAGGACAATGCAGGACAACAGAAGGAGAAGGTGGAAAGAACAATGAAGCTGCCGATGCGAGGAGACGCCAGAGTGGAGGACCGCCGGGATCATCAGTCTTTTTCAAAATTCCGAAGGAAGGGGGAGATGTAAGGAGTCTTAAAACTCCCCACAAATCTCGTGCAGGGAAGTGGCCTAGCAACAGCATCGGTCGCGATGCAGGAAGAGTCAAGGGCGTTCAGGTCGAACGGGAGTTAAAGGACCTTGGACCCCGGCCAAGCGGAGAGTCCGTGAATTAACGGTACCGCGCTGGACCTTGAACTCGAGCGGGCCAAGAGCACAGGGTCGAACGGTAACGATGCGGACGTCGGACATGCACAAAGAAGACGCACCGTGAGCTAACGGTATAACTGTTGGACCTTGTGCGCAAAAGGGGAAATAACTGGATCCCCAGGGCCGATAAAGGGACGGCGCAAGTGCAGCTCGAGGCAGTCAGTCTCAACACGCGTGGCGCCGTACGTATGCGAGGATAGTCGAGGAGAGTATTTTCGCGAGACGCGCGTTCAGTGCGCAGTCGGACAGTCGGAACGGAGTCTGAAGGCGGAGGAGTAGACAGTTAGTAACCCACACACACGAAAGGACGAGCAGTGCGTGTGGAGAGCGATCTTTGGAGTGAAGGAACAAGGACCTGTGTTTGAAAGGGTAAGTGGAGTCAGGGCTCGGCATAGGTTCCCCATAACATCCTAAGCCCATTCCAGCCGGCAGGAGGTCCTTCGGAGGAGTCGACTGTTTTTGAAATGGTCATAGCAACCAGTTTAGGAATCCTTTAAGGTCTACAAATCACCGCGGAAACTTGCCCCGTTGGCGAGTTGGCGATGCATATTAAGACGGCACTACAAATCGTTTTCACATACCTAGGGTCTCCTACACCAGAGGAGCTCCAAGAGATCAGGAGGGACGTGCAAATAAGCGTGGGTGCGTGTTCTTTTCCCTGTCAGGCAAACCAACTTTCGCGACCCAAAGTTGAACGGCAGGACGACTACAATTCGGACTCGCGATTAGCTCCGAATTAAGTGACAAATTAAGTTAAGCTTTACAAACTATTTACACGAAAAGTAATAATAATTGAATAATACATCCTAGCACCAGCGGTTGACGGCCGTTGAAAAGAGTTGTGGCGTCCGACTCCATCAAGGAATCTCCGGGAGTCAAGGGAGGTTGCCCAGGCAATCTCGTAATCCAACGAACCTGCCCCTTCCGGCGCTCAGCTATTCGAAGGTTTGGAACTGACTCACCAGCAGTATCGAGATCGCCGCGTTGATGATGGTGAATCCCTAGTGGACGAGGAAATTCCAAAAATATAGGTGAATTTTCAGCAGCGAGGATACGAAAGACTGGCTCCACGAAATATTTAATTTTCCGACATCCAATGTAAGATGTAAAGAAACATCTTCGCGTGCAACTAAACTTAATTTCACACACAGATATATAATTTCAAATTGCCTTGGTTGTGACCTGCGGCTCGTCGGTATGGCTGCGATTGAGCTATGATTTGCATTTAATCATCGTCCTCGCCATATTCATAATCCTCTCCCGCCTTAGGCCATTGGACATAATCTGGGCCATTTAAGAGTAATCCCGGAGCGAAACGGCATAATTCAAACGTCCAGATCGCCCAAAAGGAAGAGGAGCCACCCAAAATCATCGCCCTATCGAGTTATTCACGCAGGTCGGGGAGTACATATGTTTGGTTCCCTCGACATTGTGTACTTTGTTTTACTACTCTGCAGATCACAGCCGGATGTCCTTGCGTCCTTGTTGGTCCTCCAGCAAGTTCGCATTATTCCAGACGGCCTTGACCACCCTCGCTTTCATGAGCTTACGGGCGAACTTGGCGTTGAAGGCTTTGCTGAAATCACATAGCACAAAGTTCCTCCGGAAGACTTCCTGTCCTGGCTTGGCGTGCGGTGTGCGGGCTTGCTTGTCGTAGCGCTGCCGGCTTGTTGTCGGGTGTTTCTGGACTTTGGCGTCGTTTACGCGGAGCTTATCCTCCGCCTGCATCCCAGAGACCTCAGCTGTCTGGCTAGCTTGTAACTGGCTCCATCCAAAAACATGTGATGGCTGAATACTGTGAGGATCAGTTTTTCTCCTGTGGCTGAGTGGACAGTATTCCGTATGGCCACCTCGATCTCCGGCAGATGCGATTCCCACTCTCTGTGATCCCTGTCCAAGATCCCTGCCGCCAGCACATTTCGGTGAGTATATCGGCGGGTTAAACGTCTTAGATATAAAATGTTTTCTATTGTCCGAATTTACCGTTTCAAGGACACTGAACTACTACGTTCGCCGCCGTCGCATCCTTCATCGCCTTCAGGAAAATGTATTTCGACAAATAGTTGACTACAATAAATATTCATGGGTGACCACTCTTGGAGTTTCTAAAATGGCCAGTTTCAGTTTCTACTTTTCTTCCTATCCCTACTTGCATTTTGAAGTTTGGCGCTTTGGTCTCCTTACACATATCACATCCTCGAACGAACTCCCTCACGTGGGTGCTCTTCCCTGGCCAATAGAAGTGTCGCAGGATCTTGTAGAGGCGACTGAAGCAGTAAATGATATAGTTCCCGTTTAATAATCGATAGGGAGCGTGCGGTCAGCTGGGACACACTAATTTAGGGTCATACTAGATGCAGTATTAAGTAGCTGGAATATACTAGACGGTATGCAACTCTTATCAGCTGCACCCGGAAAGTTTTGGGATAATTCGGTTAAGAATTGGTTTCAGCTGATCGTGATTTCCGCCGATGGCCTACACCTCGGCTTGAGTTTCCGATTTACTCTCTTCCTAATAAAACAGTCGACGAGTCAAGTTGTGGAATGTTCGTGTCGAAAAAAAAATCGTAACCTGCGGGCGTCAATATTTTTTTGTCCCGGGAAATATTATTAGAGTGAGTTTTCCTCGACATTATCGGTGCGCGGGTTAAGGTTGCGTGTGTTTTCCAGGCAAACATTTTTAAGCCGGAAAAATTTTTGCTTGGCGCAGCCATCGCGCAGCAGCATTGGTGCCCAGACCCGAAAGTTCGACTGGGGCAGCCGCAGGTTAGTAAATTTCGAAGGAAAGGTGAACTGATGATTGATGCTGAAAATATTTTTAGAGCAGAAATTGAAGGCGGGAAAATCTTCGCTTGGCGTAGCCATTTAACCTACATTGAAATGTATTAATCCCCGATCCGCCATCTTGAACTGAGAGAAAAGAAGTTGAATTTTTAAATGATGTATTTCAAGTTTTAACAATAAGCTATAAAAAAATGTGTACCGGAGTTGGAAACTTAGTTCTATCACTTTTGTATTTTTAATTGCATTAACCTAAGCTAAATATTTTTCTAAGATGAGTTCATTTTCAGAGAGTGCGCGTTTCAATTTTTGAGTAAGAATTTATAAAAGTTTGCTTGCAGTCGTTTGATTCCAAATTCAAGTGAGAGTATCCGTAAGTTCATAGCTTCTCAAAGTATTTGTGGAACATGCCACGCTTTAATTTCAGCTCATCTGGGCCGGGAGATCTTTCGCCGGGGAGTGAAAAGTTGAGTAAGTTTTATTTACAACAGTTTTTTATTGAGAACATTCCATAAAATACACTGAGAAAAATTTACGGGAGATCATCATTTTGATGGTGTAGAAAAGTTCAAATGTGTTTTACAAGAAAAGAAAGAACACACTGCGAATAAATTATTTGTTCCTAATGGAGTGGCGGCAGTAGCCGATTGAATATAAAAAGAAAATCCAACCGAATTTACTCGCGACCCTCTCTCACACTTCTTTTTTTATTTTTTTTCTCTTTAATAATTTATTACCATAATAATAATAATAATAGAACAAGATTATAGAGAAAAATGCACTGGAAATTATGGGAGAATTTAAATAAATGCTTTGTTTGTTTAAATATATATTTAGCAACCAGTACAATTTGACCCTTTAATAATAACTTTCTTGAATAACGGCATAAACCCATTTTTCTGAATTCGCAACAAAAACAAAAAAAAAAAAAAACAATAACCCTTTGCCTTAGATTCCTTCGACTTACTTTTGTTCGTATTTATTTATCTGCTTATTGATAAGACTATTATATAGTTAATTTTTTATATATAAATATTTTTATTAATTATTAATCAACGTTGAATACTGAAAATATGAATTTCTAAAATCTTCAATACTGACTCGGCTGATGTTTCTCCGGACGTAGGGTACTGAAGGGCCACATGCTCTTAAGGAAAGTGGTCATAGGTAGGGTAGGCAATCCGCGAACACGATTCCACCGGTGTTTTGCAGGCGACAAAATTCTCAAGCTTTTACTCATGTTCTAAATATGTCCCCTTCTGAAGGTATTAATTTGCTTCCTCAGATTTTGTATACTAGCTCCTCCATGTTGTTGTTGTTTTAAGCACGCTCTATTTCTTGATCTTATTCATTATTGTATGTAACGAAAAGATATCTGTACAAGTAAGACCACCACACCCAACGCCATGAGCTAGAGCCAGCCTCTAAAGCGTGCACCCGCAAGTACAGGTACTCTCGTCTTCCATCTCTTTATTTCGTTACACGTTACACTCTCCAATGCCTTAGCCATTCAACCATGAGCGTACGTGGGTTTTAAGTGAGCTCAGGTTTGGATTTCCCCTGCGCTTGAAGATTGTCTCCTTGTCGACTTTGAGATTCTTGACTTCTTGCACTAACTCCTGATAGTCCTCGGCAGCAAATTGGGTCGTTTGGAACATCTTTTTTGGATCTGCCAAGACTTCCTCGACGTACCGTGACAGGGCATCGCCGACAATGTTCTCGCTTTCTTGCCGATGTTCAATGTTAAAATTGTACCCTTGTAGCACAAGGAACCATCAAATCTTTCATCGTCATCAGCCACTTCAGACTAGCGTGATCGGGGATGCACGTGACCGGCATACCTTCCACATACGGCCGAAACTTCCGAATAGCTAGCGAGAAGAACGCGATCGGCTGCTCCTTGCCGTCCTGGTTCCTCTGAAACAGTACCGCCCCAACGCCAACGTGAGTTGCATCGCACTATATAAAGAAAATCCAAGACCGGTGCGCCAGAGAGCCAACTTCAGATCGTCTATTGCTCGTGCTGCGCTGGGATTCAAGGCACGCCTGGTGCTTTTGCGCTTTTTCAAAGCCTCGGAGAGTGGTACTGTCAGTGTAGCGAAGTTATTAACGAAGCGGCGATATCATCCCGCTGTATCAAGGAAGGCTCGAAATACATAAGAGAGCCTCTTTTAGCTCAACACATAAAGAAGCAAATAAGTCTTTGTCAATTCTTTCGCTCTACGAATAAGACGCGAATTGTCTCCGCTTCCACACTTGTATTTTTATTTCAATAAGGATTATATATATTATTTACCTAATAAATTACCGTGGATTCGTTATTATATACATTTTTGTCATCCACATCCTTATGTTATGACAACTTCGACACTTAAGACTTTAAAGACTTTAAATTGCATTAACTGGCTCAAATTTAATAAGATGGAGATGGCAGTAAAAATAGCCTCTAGCCTATCGACAAACAGTCCTATATCATTCTTCTTAAGACTCCCCACAAATCTCGTGCACGGGAGGAGTCCAATTCATGCCAAAGGAGCAGGAAGGGGCAGACGATACAGGGTATCGCGAACAGAAGACGGAGTTCTGTACAAGCAGAAGCCAGGAGAAGTAGGTACAAACGCGCTGGAAATGGAGCTTGATCCATGAGAAGTAGGTTGCACTACGGGTACGATCGCCGGCCCCAAAGAGGTGATGCACCGGAGGTAATAGGAGCGAGAGCGCCAGAAGACGGAAGCCGACGACGAGTGGGTACTGACAGCGTGGAAAAGGCAGGGATGCAAAGTGGTGGTTCCCAGCATCAGGAGCAAGGATGACACCATACAGCTGTGGATGTAAACAAAGCAAATAGAGATGGTGAACTTCAGAACGGAAGGAGGGAAGTTCAAATACCGAGCTGGTGGAGAGGGGCAAACGGCAGCAGCAGTTGGGAGCTGGAGAAGGGCGCAAGGATCGAGGAACCGGGGTCGAGACGCCGAACGACAGGATCTACTAGGCTGAGACTGCCGGGCGGTGGTCAAGGGGACGCAGGTCGACGAGAGGAGTTCGGAGAGGGATATAAGAAGGATCGAAATGCCACGTCAGGATGCCAAACGACAGGGTCTACTAGGCTGAGACGCCAATGCTGAGATCAGGACAATGCAGGACAACAGAAGGAGAAGGTGGAAAGAACAATGAAGCTGCCGATGCGAGGAGACGCCAGAGTGGAGGACCGCCGGGATCATCAGTCTTTTTCAAAATTCCGAAGGAAGGGGGAGATGTAAGGAGTCTTAAAACTCCCCACAAATCTCGTGCAGGGAAGTGGCCTAGCAACAGCATCGGTCGCGATGCAGGAAGAGTCAAGGGCGTTCAGGTCGAACGGGAGTTAAAGGACCTTGGACCCCGGCCAAGCGGAGAGTCCGTGAATTAACGGTACCGCGCTGGACCTTGAACTCGAGCGGGCCAAGAGCACAGGGTCGAACGGTAACGATGCGGACGTCGGACATGCACAAAGAAGACGCACCGTGAGCTAACGGTATAACTGTTGGACCTTGTGCGCAAAAGGGGAAATAACTGGATCCCCAGGGCCGATAAAGGGACGGCGCAAGTGCAGCTCGAGGCAGTCAGTCTCAACACGCGTGGCGCCGTACGTATGCGAGGATAGTCGAGGAGAGTATTTTCGCGAGACGCGCGTTCAGTGCGCAGTCGGACAGTCGGAACGGAGTCTGAAGGCGGAGGAGTAGACAGTTAGTAACCCACACACACGAAAGGACGAGCAGTGCGTATGGAGAGCGATCTTTGGAGTGAAGGAACAAGGACCTGTGTTTGAAAGGGTAAGTGGAGTCAGGGCTCGGCATAGGTTCCCCATAACATCCTAAGCCCATTCCAGCCGGCAGGAGGTCCTTCGGAGGAGTCGACTGTTTTTGAAATGGTCATAGCAACCAGTTTAGGAATCCTTTAAGGTCTACAAATCACCGCGGAAACTTGCCCCGTTGGCGAGTTGGCGATGCATATTAAGACGGCACTACAAATCGTTTTCACATACCTAGGGTCTCCTACACCAGAGGAGCTCCAAGAGATCAGGAGGGACGTGCAACTAAGCGTGGGTGCGTGTTCTTTTCCCTGTCAGGCAGGTCCCAGAGACCTCAGCTGTCTGGCTAGCTTGTAACTGGCTCCATCCAAAAACATGTGATGGCTGAATACTGTGAGGATCAGTTTTTCTCCTGTGGCTGAGTGGACAGTATTCCGTATGGCCACCTCGATCTCCGGCAGATGCGATTCCCACTCTCTGTGATCCCTGTCCAAGATCCCTGCCGCCAGCACATTTCGGTGAGTATATCGGCGGGTTAATGTGTTCGATTCCGAACACATCGACCATCAACTCAAACGTCTTAGATATAAAATGTTTTCTATTGTCCGAATTTACCGTTTCAAGGACACTGAACTACTACGTTCGCCGCCGTCGCATCCTTCATCGCCTTCAGGAAAATGTATTTCGACAAATAGTTAACTACGATAAATATTCATGGGTGACCACTCTTGGAGTTTCTAAAATGGCCAGTTTCAGTTTCTACTTTTCTTCCTATCCCTACTTGCATTTTGAAGTTTGGCGCTTTGGTCTCCTTACACATATCACATCCTCGAACGAACTCCCTCACGTGGGTGCTCTTCCCTGGCCAATAGAAGTGTCGCAGGATCTTGTAGAGGCGACTGAAGCAGTAAATGATATAGTTCCCGTTTAATAATCGATAGGGAGCGTGCGGTCAGCTGTGACACACTAATTTAGGGTCATACTAGATGCAGTATTAAGTAGCTGGAATATACTATACGGGATGCAACTCTTATCAGCTGCACCCGGAAAGTTTTGGGATAATTCGGTTATCGCAAAAGGAGTGGGTTTCAGCTGATCGTGATTTCCGCCGATGGCCTACACCTCGGCTTGAGTTTCCGATTTACTCTCTTCCTAATAAAACAGTCGACGAGTCAAGTTGTGGAATGTTCGTGTCGAAAAAAAAATCGTAACCTGCGGGCGTCAATATTTTTTTGTCCCGGGAAATATTATTAGAGTGAGTTTTCCTCGACATTATCGGTGCGCGGGTTAAGGTTGCGTGTGTTTTCCAGGCAAACATTTTTAAGCCGGAAAAATTTTTGCTTGGCGCAGCCATCGCGCAGCAGCATTGGTGCCCAGACCCGATGGTTCGACTGGGGCAGCCGCAGGTTAGTAAATTTCGGAGGAAAGGTGAACTGATGATTGATGCTGAAAATATTTTTAGAGCAGAAATTGAAGGCGGGAAAATCTTCGCTTGGCGTAGCCATCTAACCTACATTGAAATGTATTAATCCCCGATCCGCCATCTTGAACTGAGAGAAAAGAAGTTGAATTTTTAAATGATGTATTTCAAGTTTTAACAATAAGCTATAAAAAAATGTGTACCGGAGTTGGAAACTTAGTTCTATCACTTTTGTATTTTTAATTGCATTAACCTAAGCTAAATATTTTTCTAGGATGAGTTCATTTTCAGAGAGTGCGCGTTTCAATTTTTGAGTAAGAATTTATAAAAGTTTGCTTGCAGTCGTTTGATTCCAAATTCAAGTGAGAGTATCCGTAAGTTCATAGCTTCTCAAAGTATTTGTGGAACATGCCACGCTTTAATTTCAGCTCATCTGGGCCGGGAGATCTTTCGCCGGGGAGTGAAAAGTTGAGTAAGTTTTATTTACAACAGTTTTTTATTGAGAACATTCCATAAAATACACTGAGAAAAATTTACGGGAGATCATCATTTTGATGGTGTAGAAAAGTTCAAATGTGTTTTACAAGAAAAGAAAGAACACACTGCGAATAAATTATTTGTTCCTAATGGAGTGGCGGCAGTAGCCGATTGAATATAAAAAGAAAATCCAACCGAATTTACTCGCGACCCTCTCTCACACTTCTTTTTTTATTTTTTTTCTCTTTAATAATTTATTACCATAATAATAATAATAATAGAACAAGATTATAGAGAAAAATGCACTGGAAATTATGGGAGAATTTAAATAAATGCTTTGTTCCTTCTCTTAAATATATATTTAGCAACCAGTACAATTTGACCCTTTAATAATAACTTTCTTGAATAACGGCATAAACCCATTTTTCTGAATTCGCAACAAAAACAAAAAAAAAAACAATAACCCTTTGCCTTAGATTCCTTCGACTTACTTTTGTTCGTATTTATTTATCTGCTTATTGATAAGACTATTATATAGTTAATTTTTTATATATAAATATTTTTATTAATTATTAATCAACGTTGAATACTGAAAATATGAATTTCTAAAATCTTCAATACTGACTCGGCTGATGTTTCTCCGGACGTAGGGTACTGAAGGGCCACATGCTCTTAAGGAAAGTGGTCATAGGTAGGGTAGGCAATCCGCGAACACGATTCCACCGGTGTTTTGCAGGCGACAAAATTCTCAAGCTTTTACTCATGTTCTAGAAATGTCCCCTTCTGAAGGTATTAATTTGCTTCCTCAGATTTTGTATACTAGCTCCTCCATGTTGTTGTTGTTTTAAGCACGCTCTATTTCTTGATCTTATTCATTATTGTATGTAACGAAAAGATATCTGTACAAGTAAGACCACCACACCCAACGCCATGAGCTAGAGCCAGCCTCTAAAGCGTGCACCCGCAAGTACAGGTACTCTCGTCTTCCATCTCTTTATTTCGTTACACGTTACACTCTCCAATGCCTTAGCCATTCAACCATGAGCGTACGTGGGTTTTAAGTGAGCTCAGGTTTGGATTTCCCCTGCGCTTGAAGATTGTCTCCTTGTCGACTTTGAGATTCTTGACTTCTTGCACTAACTCCTGATAGTCCTCGGCAGCAAATTGGGTCGTTTGGAACATCTTTTTTGGATCTGCCAAGACTTCCTCGACGTACCGTGACAGGGCATCGCCGACAATGTTCTCGCTTTCTTGCCGATGTTCAATGTTAAAATTGTACCCTTGTAGCACAAGGAACCATCAAATCTTTCATCGTCATCAGCCACTTCAGACTAGCGTGATCGGGGATGCACGTGACCGGCATACCTTCCACATACGGCCGAAACTTCCGAATAGCTAGCGAGAAGAACGCGATCGGCTGCTCCTTGCCGTCCTGGTTCCTCTGAAACAGTACCGCCCCAACGCCAACGTGAGTTGCATCGCACTATATAAAGAAAATCCAAGACCGGTGCGCCAGAGAGCCAACTTCAGATCGTCTATTGCTCGTGCTGCGCTGGGATTCAAGGCACGCCTGGTGCTTTTGCGCTTTTTCAAATCCTCGGAGAGTGGTGCTGTCAGTGTAGCGAAGTTATTAACGAAGCGGCGATATCATCCCGCTGTATCAAGGAAGGCTCGAAATACATAAGAGAGCCTCTTTTAGCTCAACACATAAAGAAGCAAATAAGTCTTTGTCAATTCTTTCGCTCTACGAATAAGACGCGAATTGTCTCCGCTTCCACACTTGTATTTTTATTTCAATAAGGATTATATATATTATTTACCTAATAAATTACCGTGGATTCGTTATTATATACATTTTTGTCATCCACATCCTTATGTTATGACAACTTCGACACTTAAGACTTTAAAGACTTTAAATTGCATTAACTGGCTCAAATTTAATAAGATGGAGATGGCAGTAAAAATAGCCTCTAGCCTATCGACAAACAGTCCTATATCATTCTTCTTAAGACTCCCCACAAATCTCGTGCACGGGAGGAGTCCAATTCATGCCAAAGGAGCAGGAAGGGGCAGACGATACAGGGTATCGCGAACAGAAGACGGAGTTCTGTACAAGCAGAAGCCAGGAGAAGTAGGTACAAACGCGCTGGAAATGGAGCTTGATCCATGAGAAGTAGGTTGCACTACGGGTACGATCGCCGGCCCCAAAGAGGTGATGCACCGGAGGTAATAGGAGCGAGAGCGCCAGAAGACGGAAGCCGACGACGAGTGGGTACTGACAGCGTGGAAAAGGCAGGGATGCAAAGTGGTGGTTCCCAGCATCAGGAGCAAGGATGACACCATACAGCTGTGGATGTAAACAAAGCAAATAGAGATGGTGAACTTCAGAACGGAAGGAGGGAAGTTCAAATACCGAGCTGGTGGAGAGGGGCAAACGGCAGCAGCAGTTGGGAGCTGGAGAAGGGCGCAAGGATCGAGGAACCGGGGTCGAGACGCCGAACGACAAGATCTACTAGGCTGAGACTGCCGGGCGGTGGTCAAGGGGACGCAGGTCGACGAGAGGAGTTCGGAGAGGGATATAAGAAGGATCGAAATGCCACGTCGGGATGCCAAACGACAGGGTCTACTAGGCTGAGACGCCAAGGCTGAGATCAGGACAATGCAGGACAACAGAAGGAGAAGGTGGAAAGAACAATGAAGCTGCCGATGCGAGGAGACGCCAGAGTGGAGGACCGCCGGGATCATCAGTCTTTTTCAAAATTCCGAAGGAAGGGGGAGATGTAAGGAGTCTTAAAACTCCCCACAAATCTCGTGCAGGGAAGTGGCCTAGCAACAGCATCGGTCGCGATGCAGGAAGAGTCAAGGGCGTTCAGGTCGAACGGGAGTTAAAGGACCTTGGACCCCGGCCAAGCGGAGAGTCCGTGAATTAACGGTACCGCGCTGGACCTTGAACTCGAGCGGGCCAAGAGCACAGGGTCGAACGGTAACGATGCGGACGTCGGACATGCACAAAGAAGACGCACCGTGAGCTAACGGTATAACTGTTGGACCTTGTGCGCAAAAGGGGAAATAACTGGATCCCCAGGGCCGATAAAGGGACGGCGCAAGTGCAGCTCGAGGCAGTCAGTCTCAACACGCGTGGCGCCGTACGTATGCGAGGATAGTCGAGGAGAGTATTTTCGCGAGACGCGCGTTCAGTGCGCAGTCGGACAGTCGGAACGGAGTCTGAAGGCGGAGGAGTAGACAGTTAGTAACCCACACACACGAAAGGACGAGCAGTGCGTGTGGAGAGCGATCTTTGGAGTGAAGGAACAAGGACCTGTGTTTGAAAGGGTAAGTGGAGTCAGGGCTCGGCATAGGTTCCCCATAACATCCTAAGCCCATTCCAGCCGGCAGGAGGTCCTTCGGAGGAGTCGACTGTTTTTGAAATGGTCATAGCAACCAGTTTAGGAATCCTTTAAGGTCTACAAATCACCGCGGAAACTTGCCCCGTTGGCGAGTTGGCGATGCATATTAAGACGGCACTACAAATCGTTTTCACATACCTAGGGTCTCCTACACCAGAGGAGCTCCAAGAGATCAGGAGGGACGTGCAACTAAGCGTGGGTGCGTGTTCTTTTCCCTGTCAGGCAGGTCCCAGAGACCTCAGCTGTCTGGCTAGCTTGTAACTGGCTCCATCCAAAAACATGTGATGGCTGAATACTGTGAGGATCAGTTTTTCTCCTGTGGCTGAGTGGACAGTATTCCGTATGGCCACCTCGATCTCCGGCAGATGCGATTCCCACTCTCTGTGATCCCTGTCCAAGATCCCTGCCGCCAGCACATTTCGGTGAGTATATCGGCGGGTTAATGTGTTCGATTCCGAACACATCGACCATCAACTCAAACGTCTTAGATATAAAATGTTTTCTATTGTCCGAATTTACCGTTTCAAGGACACTGAACTACTACGTTCGCCGCCGTCGCATCCTTCATCGCCTTCAGGAAAATGTATTTCGACAAATAGTTGACTACGATAAATATTCATGGGTGACCACTCTTGGAGTTTCTAAAATGGCCAGTTTCAGTTTCTACTTTTCTTCCTATCCCTACTTGCATTTTGAAGTTTGGCGCTTTGGTCTCCTTACACATATCACATCCTCGAACGAACTCCCTCACGTGGGTGCTCTTCCCTGGCCAATAGAAGTGTCGCAGGATCTTGTAGAGGCGACTGAAGCAGTAAATGATATAGTTCCCGTTTAATAATCGATAGGGAGCGTGCGGTCAGCTGTGACACACTAATTTAGGGTCATACTAGATGCAGTATTAAGTAGCTGGAATATACTATACGGGATGCAACTCTTATCAGCTGCACCCGGAAAGTTTTGGGATAATTCGGTTATCGCAAAAGGAGTGGGTTTCAGCTGATCGTGATTTCCGCCGATGGCCTACACCTCGGCTTGAGTTTCCGATTTACTCTCTTCCTAATAAAACAGTCGACGAGTCAAGTTGTGGAATGTTCGTGTCGAAAAAAAAATCGTAACCTGCGGGCGTCAATATTTTTTTGTCCCGGGAAATATTATTAGAGTGAGTTTTCCTCGACATTATCGGTGCGCGGGTTAAGGTTGCGTGTGTTTTCCAGGCAAACATTTTTAAGCCGGAAAAATTTTTGCTTGGCGCAGCCATCGCGCAGCAGCATTGGTGCCCAGACCCGATGGTTCGACTGGGGCAGCCGCAGGTTAGTAAATTTCGGAGGAAAGGTGAACTGATGATTGATGCTGAAAATATTTTTAGAGCAGAAATTGAAGGCGGGAAAATCTTCGCTTGGCGTAGCCATCTAACCTACATTGAAATGTATTAATCCCCGATCCGCCATCTTGAACTGAGAGAAAAGAAGTTGAATTTTTAAATGATGTATTTCAAGTTTTAACAATAAGCTATAAAAAAATGTGTACCGGAGTTGGAAACTTAGTTCTATCACTTTTGTATTTTTAATTGCATTAACCTAAGCTAAATATTTTTCTAAGATGAGTTCATTTTCAGAGAGTGCGCGTTTCAATTTTTGAGTAAGAATTTATAAAAGTTTGCTTGCAGTCGTTTGATTCCAAATTCAAGTGAGAGTATCCGTGAGTTCATAGCTTCTCAAAGTATTTGTGGAACATGCCACGCTTTAATTTCAGCTCATCTGGGCCGGGAGATCTTTCGCCGGGGAGTGAAAAGTTGAGTAAGTTTTATTTACAACAATTTTTTATTGAGAACATTCCATAAAATACACTGAGAAAAATTTACGGGAGATCATCATTTTGATGGTGTAGAAAAGTTCAAATGTGTTTTACAAGAAAAGAAAGAACACACTGCGAATAAATTATTTGTTCCTAATGGAGTGGCGGCAGTAGCCGATTGAATATAAAAAGAAAATCCAACCGAATTTACTCGCGACCCTCCCTCACACTTCTTTTTTTATTTTTTTCTCTTTAATAATTTATTACCATAATAATAATAATAATAGAACAAGATTATAGAGAAAAATGCACTGGAAATTATGGGAGAATTTAAATAAATGCTTTGTTCCTTCTCTTAAATATATATTTAGCAACCAGTACAATTTGACCCTTTAATAATAACTTTCTTGAATAACGGCATAAACCCATTTTTCTGAATTCGCAACAAAAACAAAAAAAAAAAACAATAACCCTTTGCCTTAGATTCCTTCGACTTACTTTTGTTCGTATTTATTTATCTGCTTATTGATAAGACTATTATATAGTTAATTTTTTATATATAAATATTTTTATTAATTATTAATCAACGTTGAATACTGAAAATATGAATTTCTAAAATCTTCAATACTGACTCGGCTGATGTTTCTCCGGACGTAGGGTACTGAAGGGCCACATGCTCTTAAGGAAAGTGGTCATAGGTAGGGTAGGCAATCCGCGAACACGATTCCACCGGTGTTTTGCAGGCGACAAAATTCTCAAGCTTTTACTCATGTTCTAGAAATGTCCCCTTCTGAAGGTATTAATTTGCTTCCTCAGATTTTGTATACTAGCTCCTCCATGTTGTTGTTGTTTTAAGCACGCTCTATTTCTTGATCTTATTCATTATTGTATGTAACGAAAAGATATCTGTACAAGTAAGACCACCACACCCAACGCCATGAGCTAGAGCCAGCCTCTAAAGCGTGCACCCGCAAGTACAGGTACTCTCGTCTTCCATCTCTTTATTTCGTTACACGTTACACTCTCCAATGCCTTAGCCATTCAACCATGAGCGTACATGGGTTTTAAGTGAGCTCAGGTTTGGATTTCCCCTGCGCTTGAAGATTGTCTCCTTGTCGACTTTGAGATTCTTGACTTCTTGCACTAACTCCTGATAGTGCTCTGCAGCAAATTGGGTCGTTTGGAACATCTTTTTTGGATCTGCCAAGACTTCCTCGACGTACCGTGACAGGGCATCGCCGACAATGTTCTCGCTTTCTTGCCGATGTTCAATGTTAAAATTGTACCCTTGTAGCACAAGGAACCATCAAATCTTTCATCGTCATCAGCCACTTCAGACTAGCGTGATCGGGGATGCACGTGACCGGCATACCTTCCACATACGGCCGAAACTTCCGAATAGCTAGCGAGAAGAACGCGATCGGCTGCTCCTTGCCGTCCTGGTTCCGCTGAAACAGTACCGCCCCAACGCCAACGTGAGATGCGTCGCACTATATAAAGAAAATCCAAGACCGGTGCGCCAGAGAGCCAACTTCAGATCGTCTATTGCTCGTGCTTCGCTGGGATTCAAGGCACGCCTGGTTTTTTTGCGCTTCTTCAAAGCCTCGGAGAGTGGTGCTGCCAGTGTAGCGAAGTTATTAACGAAGCGGCGATACCATCCCGCTTTATGATCTCTGGTATCCTTCATGGATCTCTGGTATGGTATCCTCTGAATCACCGAAACTTCACCGGGGTCCATGCGCAACAGTTCCTATGCAACTATAAACCCGAAGTAAGTCGCATTGACTTAAAAGCAAAAACTTGGAATTTTTAGACCGATAGTTAACCCAGCTGATTTGAGGGTCTGGGCAATTTGAAGCAGGTACTTCAAGTGCGTCTGAAAATTAGGAACCAGAATTTGGAGGTCATCCAGATACACAAAAACGTTCGATCGCAGCTCCGCTGGTATCGCTCGGTTTATCAGCCGCACCAAGCGTTGCGCTACGTTGCACAGTCCGCATGGCATTATCAGGAACTGATACAACGGTCTCCCAGGAACCAATAACGCCGTGTACTCCTTGCTCTTGTCATCCAATTCGATCTGCTGTACTTAAACTTGAGATCCACACTGGAGATATAGCGTCTGGTCGATTCTAGATAGGATACCATCAACACTGGGTAGAGGGTATGCGTCCTTCACCGTTAACGCGTTCAGCTTGCTGGCATCCAGACAAAACCTGTCTTTCCTGCTTGCCCATTCGTCCTCGACGACTTTGACAGGCTCCAGGATTCCGGTTCCTCCTTCGCTTCGTCCATCTCCTATTGGTTGGCGTAGTGCTCCATGCCTGACATGGATTTCAGCTGCTTCCTTTACGGGCTTCGGCACGATTCCACCGACGACCGCTGGTGTAATGAGTGCTAGTTGATTTAATGTATTTAGTAGTTAATTTAAAATAAAAAAAGCAGAAGATTTGCTTTGATTGACGTTCTTTATTTGAATTACCAATGTGTGCTGAAGTTGGGTTCAGCTAACCCGCACATACATTGCTTAAATCTATGTATTCTTACTTACATTTATACATATACATGTATGCAGAAGGCATTGACCACTTGAGCTGCAAAGTGCATGCTCAGCATTCCCACGCTCCGCGATCGGCTTATGTATAAGCGTTAGATCGTATTACTGGGGCGCTGGAGTGCTTACGTAGTTCTTAATGGTCTTTTTGGGTATTTGTATATTTATATTTATTATGACAAAATTTCACAATGCATCGACGCTAAGTTATACCCACTAGGTAGATTACACCTCCCTTTTTATAGAAATGACTTAATAAATATATGTAGGCATTTGGTTATAGTGTTAATATATTGTGTTACAAAATATATATTGTTTGAAATGTTTATTAGTTTCTTATTATATACTTAATTGTTAGGAATTGTTTGTCTCAAAGCATTTGTGGATAATTTGTGGAAAGAATTTTTTTGTTCTTTTTTTTTTTATATATATGTTTTTGTTGGGGTTTCTTTTTTTTTGGGTTGATCAGACCTTTTCTTAAATGAATCGTTTCATTGATTATATATTTTTAACCTATCCTTATGTACTTTTTGTTATTTTATGTTTTTTTTTATCTCTAATTATAATGTTATCTCTGTCTTCTATGGTTACTACCGTATAAGGACCTAAATATACTGCATCTAACTTATGACCTGCTTCGTCTCTTAGTGTAACCTTATCTCCTATTTTTAATTTGAAATCTGAAGTTTTCTTATCGTAATTTTGTTACCTATAGGCCTTAGCTTTTTCTAACAGAAGTCTATCTCTGTTATATGCTATTTCTAATAAAAATTTAATTTCCTTAGAGTAATCTTCTACATTAGTGGTTCTACTCTATCTATGTTATTCAAATCTACGAACTGTCTTGGTAATCCACCAAAGACTAGTTTGTATGGACAGTATTCATGACTGATGGTGTTGTGTTAAAACAACAGGTAAAATATTGTATCCAAACGTCCCAATCAGTTTTGTCTGCATAAATGTATGAACGAATGTATTCATTGATGTTCTATGACTTCGTTCGATTGTCCCTAAAGTCTGGTGATGATATGGATGGCGGTGGATGTAAGATTTTTAATCTTCATATATTTACACATATCTTCAATAACCTTGTTTTTATACTCGGTACCCATGTCCGAAATGAACGTCTTCATTGGACCGTACTTTAGTATAAAATTTTCGAATATAGCTTTGCGACCGTATTTGGGCTCTTTTTTTGTGACAAGTATGGCAACCAGATAGGTTTTTTTTTAAATCACATATAAGTGTGACGATGTATTCATGGCATATTCTGTTTTCGGAAGTGGACCAACGGTGTCCACTATCACTATATCGAAAGCATTTGTTGGGGTCTCTGTGTAAGTCATTGCGGTCTTTGTGTGTGTCGTTGTTTTTGACATTTGGCATTTATGACATCTACGTATTACTCTTTTATATGACGAGTCATATTTCTCCAATAATAGTGTCTTTTTATTTTCGCTAGCGTTCTTGTAATGCCTGTATGACCTCCTTGAATTGGATCGTCATAAAATGTAGACAGTATTGATTGTATTTCTTTTTCATTTTGTATAATGGTCCCCGGCTGGAGTAGCGCTACTCTTAATGATTTCAATTTCTTATTGCCCATATTTTTGAAAGTATCTATTGAAATTGATTCAAAGATTTTTTCACTCTGTGCCAATTTGAGTTGGCTGATTTTTAGTATACCTTGCAATTCAAGCCTTTGCAAGAACTGACATAAATGTAGAATTCCATTGGTATATAAACCGTCAACATCAATTCTTGCTATAACTTTATTTCCTCGTTTTAGTAAACAAATAGATTCGGTTATTCGCAAGGTCACTACTTTTCGTACTTCATTATTTGTAATGACTTCGTGTACGTTGGGCTTAGATGCATATTGGAAAGCGCGTCTGCTACGACATTACCTTTCCCTTTAGGTATTCTTCAGCCGCATGCGAGTTAATTTAGAACTGGGATTAGTCATAGAAAATAGGTACGTTAATGGTCTGTGGTCTGTTTTAATAGTGAAATGCTTGCCATAAATATATAGTCTAAAATGAGTAATTGCCCAATGAATTGCCGCTAGTTCTTGTTCCGTTGTACTATTATTGTTTTCCCCTTCTGTGAATGAACGAGACGCATAAGCTATTGGGAGCTGAATCCCGTCACGGTTCTGAGTTAGAACCGCTCCGCAAGCTTGTTTACTAGCATCCGTTTGTGGGAGTCGAGCCAAAATGGCAAACTTATATGTGCTATCGCACTCATTTGGTAACGAACCATTATAGCCAATTTCAAATCCTGGCAAAATTGAATATTGCCCTATAAAATAACACCAAAATTCCCAAGTAGGATTGTAGCAAACTACGGTCACACTTAATTTGCATACTTCCGTTCTCTTTTCGGGAAGGCGTGATCGAGGGCAGTTTAACTTGATGCAAAGTCCCTGATTAGAAATCCACGAGCATCGTGTAGACCGGATAAGATTTTTTCAAGGCAAATACTGCTAAGTGATAATTTAAATCGTGCGCCTGCTGCCGGTCCCACATTTGGAGGTAGTAGTCTTAGTGGCCGCGTCACCAAGGCGGCTTGCATTGTTTTTCGCCCTCAACTTTTGACCACGTGTGAAATTTACTGTGGCTTCATCGATCGCAGAAAGATTCACAAATGCTTGCATCAGGAGCACCCACCGCGTGCAGCGGAAAGCTGGGCTTGTCCTTTTCTGCCGCCAACCAAGTGCAGATCGCAGGCCACCCCCCCCCCCCGAGTTGGCGTTCTTTTTCTACTCTTCATCTCCGCAAGCAAGGAGCAGATCGCCGTGCACCCATTTTATGCACACATCGGCTTGGTGTTCATCTTTTCTTCGTTTTCATCGCACACATGAATCAGCGTCACTTCTTCTTCATCCGTGCGCATTCCGAGAATATTTGTGCACAACACGAGCCCCAGGCTGCTGGTTTTGCCGCTGCGTATGCTGCGAACCTGAAGCAGCCACAACACGAATGATCGTGTCCAGTCTTGAGTATCTTTAGAATAGTTTTTCATATATGTATTAATTTTGTCAAAAAATATTTACTTATAAACCTCTACGATTCTAATTTAGCTTAACTTGTGGGAGATCTGACAAATATATATATGTGATTTTCCCAATTTATATTAATGCACACAGCAGATCATCAACAGTCATCAGGCCTGCTGACATCGATGGAAAGTGCGTGAGTACGGAACAAAAATAATAAAAACACACAAGCATATATATAAAAAGTCAGATATACCTAAATAGTGTCCTTAAAATACCTTGCCTTAATTAATCATATATCTAGATCTCTTAATTTAAAGAACTTTAAAGTTTAAATATACATTAATCATACATAATTCTAACGTAAAGTAAGCCAAACAAACAAAAGCATTAATGTAAACTTAAATACCAGTATTTGCATTCCTATCTTGATTATTTTTCCTTTATTTTATCGTTGATAAGCAAAATTACTCAATAAGAGATTTCCTTAACGTAAATAACGTAATTTTTTAGTTTAAGGATTAGGTTTAGGAAAATGTATCGGAATATTATCTTTATCATCAATTATATGGGGTCCAAAATGAACTAATCTGATGTCTTGTTGGGCACCAAAGGGTATGTAAAGGAGTGGTTGTATTAGGGTGGAGTCCGAATGGATTCCACAGGTAGGGTGGGTATAGAATAAGGCCAATAACATCTGGGCCTCATCTTCAATAGGTACACTTTCTTGTCTGGTTCTTAACCGTTTGGTTATCATTTTGCATCTATCGTATCTCTGTCTACAGTATTGTTCATCTCAACACAAAACCCACTCCCAAAATCTTTGCGAAAATCAGGGTATTGCAATAATGTGGGGTGAATAAGATTTTCATTGAGGTATTCGAATGCGTTTTGACATTCGCTTGACCATTACAAAGGAACATTCTTTTTACATAATCTAGTTATGTGCCGTGAATAATCGGCGAAGTTCTTTATAAATCGACGATAATAGTTCCAGAATGCTATAAATCGAATGATATAGTCATCATTCTCTGAAATAAATTTGGTGCTATTTTAAGACCAAATGGTAATCGCGTGAAGCGATATGAGCCATTGCTCGTTGAAAAAGATGTTATACTTCTTGAGTTTTCTTCAAGTTATATTTGATAGAAGCCTGACATCAAGTCAAGACATGAAAAGTATTTAGCTCGACCAAGTTGATCCAAAATATCATCAATTCTTGGGAATGGAAATTTATCAGAAAGTAGCTTTTTATTGATTTGACGATAGTCAATTACTAATCGCCATTTCTTTTCTTCTGAGTTCGGTAATGATTTTTTCGGAACTAACGAGAGTGGGCTATTGTACTCAGATACAGACGGTTCTACGATTTTATCGTTAATTAATTTCTCTACTTGTTTTTGAATTTCTTCAATATGGCTATGCGGGCTTCTGTAGTTTTTTATATATGTACATAAATGGGTTCATCATCTTTAAGTCTTAATGTTTGTTTATAAAAATTGTTTGTTGATATTGGTTCGGCTTCCAGTCCGAACACATCACTATACTTTGTGCATAATTCAGTTAATTGATTTTTAAATTGCTCTGGAAAATTTTTCTATAGTTTTGAAAGTACTTGTTCGCTTCTATTTTTTGGATTGGTGTTATGAATGTCATAGTCTTTTAGGTTTTCATATTGTATTTTGTTTACTTTGACCAATTGGTCGAAATTAGTTGTGTTTAGATGTCGAATGTTTACATGTTTGGGTGCTGCTATTCTATTTGCAATATAAATTCCATTATGTATTTCCTGATTATTAACAAATATGTAATCATTTACGGTATTCATGTCTATTTTCCGAATAACTTGTGATCTGGCTGGCAGAAAAGCTGTATTGTTGCCAGCGCTATATGTTATCGGTACATATATTGGATAATTCAAATTTTGGGGTCTAATTAAAAACCATTAATTGAAACGTAGTTGACAATTGAATTTTTTTATGAAATCAATGCCTATTATTCCATCACATGGTTTTGAAAAATTTGAGTCTACGAAATGAAATTCATGTGGAATAATATATTTTGTTGATTGAAGTTCTATTGAGGTTGTTTCTTGAGACTTTATTACACCTTGGCCTATGCCTTGGATGTTTATTATTTTTTCATCCTGAATTTTGAAGTTATCAGAATTTACTTTTAAAAGTGAGATATCTGCACCAGTATCTATGAGGAATGTTAGTTCATTTTCAGTTGAGTGATTATAGAAAGTTACGAATATATTAAGACTATAATTGATGGAATGAACTTTTGCATTTATTGATTGTTTCCTAAAGGGTTTTGTGAGTTTTCCAATGTATTTTGCGTCATTCTCACATAGTTGTTATTGTTGCCCTGGTTGGAGTTACCTCGGCCTCTTCCGTGGTTTTGACCTCGTCTTCCTCCACGGTTATGATAGTTATTATTATTGTTACTATTGTAATTGCTGCCTCGTTTGTAATTGTTGTGGTTGCTACTTCTGCCACGATTATAACCTCGGCCTCCTCTATTATTGTTATTTGCACCTCGTCGATAATAGAGTACTGTGTTACTTTGACCTGTTATCTCCGTGCAACTGCTTGCATGATAAGTTTTACCTTATCAATGGAGCAATTTTGTGTCATGGCTTTTACAGCTGTTGTAGTGCTGTATTTATTTGCAAGGGATTGGCTAAGACCTTCACTGATATAGGCGCCTTCAAGGGCCCTTGTTAGTTTCTCCACCTCTTGGGTGTATTGGTTAGCCGTTTTGTTTTTTTGTTGTAGATTGGGAAGCTTGGCAGATATAACTTCTACCGATTCTCTTTTTACTATACCTAACAGTTGGGTAAGGATTGCAGCAATTGTCTGATCATTACCTATAAGATTCCTTGCATGGGATTTAAGTTTAGTTTTTATAAGGCTTATCGCTATTGTCTCGTGCGTGCCCTTTAATATGTCTAACAGACCTAGAGCATCTAAAAAACTTTGTTAGCTTTCGTGGCGACCATCAAACTCTGGTATCAGAGTTGTGGCTAGCCTGATAAATTCTGTCATTGTCTGTGCCATTTCAGAAATGTGTATTGTTTCTGGCTTATATTCAACTCAATCTCGAGTGCTTCCTTATAGTGTTTCAATGTCACTATCGGCATTATTTTGACATTATTCACTACGTTGGCAGTATTATCTTTTGCCTCGCTAGATCCCATTTTGTGGTTTTATATATATTCAGTGAAACGGATCGTTACTAGAAAAACGAGATTTTTAGTTAGTATTTTTAGTTAGTATTTTCTTCTTGAAAATCAAAAATAATAGTAAAAAAAACTTTTGTATTTAATAAAGATAAGAAATCTTATATATTTGTCATTTCACATAACAAAATTTTTTTGCTGAGCACATATATACTCAGTATTAGAGACGAGGAAAGTTGGTCAATAAATGTGGTTGGCTCACATATTTGTTTACAATTAAAAAGAAAAATTGGCTTGGCGTAGAGAGTATCTTTTGCTTCGAGTCGTCATCGTTACTATTTCGGAATTGGTGTAGTCAATTATTTGCACTTCAGCTGTGCATGCAGTCAGTAAGAATCTGTAAATGAAGTATCAGTTTCGTATTTGTCCTTTGTAAATAACTCTTCCTGTTTCTGTCAAAACAGTTGTGTTCCTGTCCTCTTTTACTATTTCCTTCTTGTATCTAGATGACAGCTTTGTTCCCAATCTTTTGTTGTTCTTTACGTAAAGTTCGTCACCGGCCTTAAAGGTTTTTACAAAGTCTTTTGTTTTGTTGTGGAATTCTAAATCTTTCTAAATTATTATTCATTCAATGGTTTCTTGTCTTTCTGCTTTATGTAGGTTAGGATCATTTGCTACCTTCCTACCAAAAAATAGATCGACTGGTTTTCTGTTAGTAGTAGAGTGAATGGAGAAATTGTACTTAATTATAGATCTGCCTATAAGATCTCTTATTGAGCTATTGAGTTTTTCTGCCTTTTGACATCTCATGATTTCAGTTAAGGTTGAATGGAAACGTTCGATTTGTCCGTTTGCCGCGCTATGGTAGGGTGGAGTTTTAAACACTTCTATATATATAATATAGAATATAATAATATATATATATAATATACTGTATAGCTTTCAAAGCGAACGGTCGTGTTTTGCACCCCGTTTTTACCCCGTTTGTCAAGCCAGCCGTGGTTTTTAATAATCTTCTTTAATTATCATATATTTTAAACATAATTATTTAAGATCCGTTCGCTTCGCGAGTGATTCTTTTGTGATTTGTGCAGTAGTTTAAACAAATATACAAAGTATTTTGCATTTTTCGTCTTTGTGTTTTGTTTACTCTACCTTTTGTGCGTTGTTCGCAGTGCTGTTTGGTGTTCTTTTTTGCATGCACATAAACTGCACTTTTCGCTCTCACTCTCTCGCTCTTTCGCTCTCCCACACAAAATCTAAATATCTCAGCGTGCAGACTGCTCTCGTGCGGTTCTTTTAACAGCTCGCTTGAAAGTTTTAATCTTGTGTTTTTGTGCACAGTGCACAGTCTTATTTTAGATAAACATGGAAACCGTAAATGTTGTCTGCTTTTATAAAAATTGTTACCAGGGTATTAAACCTGAGCAGCCAAAAATGACTTGTTGGCTATATGATAGAATGGTGCATACTAGGTGCGCTGGTTTTAATGGCCGTACAAGTAATGACCTACCCAAAGGGTAAAAATCTAAATTACTCTTGTGATGCTTGCCTTGTGGTTGCGAACGAGATGAAATCGTTAATGCGCCAAACTAAAGGTGGCTTGAAAGAACTGATCAACAGTTTTGGCGTAGCTAGAGATAGTTTTCGTCGAGCCGATGATCTTCTTTCCGCGCTTAATTCACAGTTTAATGGCCTTAAGCTATTAGATGAATCTCCAAAGCGCAAAAAAGCCGCTGGTGGTAGGCTGCGTAAGGCCCCTCAACCAAATGATCAACAGGACTCCACAACTGATCAGCTGTCAATCGCAAATCCGCGTGTGTTGCTAAGATCGGCAGCTAAAAAGATTCGGAGCAATCCTATCAATCCGCTGTGGAGGGAGACGACTCTGAGATTGCTAAAAATTCCGAATTGTCTGCATTGGTTTCTCAATCAGTGATTCCACCTGTCTCGATTAGTTTACCACCACAAGGGAACATTGAGTCCGGAATACCGGCACAAGTGGGCACTTCAGATACACAATCTGCAGGGCTAAAACCCCTCGCGGTGGTTCCAATAAAGAAACAAATTTTCGTTTCTCTCCTTTTCCCTGATTTAACATTATCTGATGTATTGTCTTATATACAAGACAAAACAAATGCCGATAATATAAAAGTGGAAAAATTTAACTTCTCTTACGCTTGGGACATATCATCTTTCAAGATAACTGTCCCAAACGAGCTTTTTTCGACCATATGTTCGGGGGTTTTAGGCCGGATAGTATGGTGGTAAAAGAGTTTGAAGCTAAGATCAAAAATAGGAAAAAATGTCCCGTGGGAATTAAACTTCCCTCACGTGGCCAGACCACTGCACCATCCGCCTCTTCATCTTTTTCCTCTTCAAAAAACTAACAACGAATCTTACTATCTCCTATCAAAATGTTAGAGGCTTGCGTAGCAAATTAACCAAATTGTTTTGTGATAGTCTTTCATTTGCATCCCATATAATAGTGCTCACAGAGACTTGGTTAAAGCCGTAGATACTTAACTCCGAAGTCTTCGCAGGTATGTACACTATATAAGGTTTGACCGTCCCTCCGGACGCGGAGGTGGTGTCTTAATTGTGGTTAGATCTACCCTCGCGTCGGAGGAGTTACGTTTTGACGAGTCCCGTAACTCTGAATTCTATTGCGTAAAGCTGTCTTTTTCCGACAGATCAGAGTGTCTGTACCGCCTATACGATGGCAAGCACCTGATTTTTTTTTTTTTTTTATCGCACGGGTCCCGCGGCCACACCTCCCGCCCAACCGACCGAGGCGCTGCCGTGTATCGTACGACTCGATTCGCGAGAAGATATAGACGCGATATAAAAAAGAGAACAGAAAGGAAATGAATATAATGTAAAATAACTATAACTGTAAAATAACTATTAAATATTACTGTTAGTAGAATCTAAAGTTTAAAAAAAGTTAAAATCGATTGCTTTAAGAGCGGCAGAGTCAGGATTACAGATAATAGGATAAAGTCTATTATAGTCAGAACATAAAACTCGTAAAGGGTCATGCAACTCATAGTTAAGATAAGGGGTATATAGTTTTTAGTGAATCTACTTGGAACCGAGAATTAAGCCGACTAATCAAGTCGGGACTCCCACAAATAAGCTTACAAATAAAGACTGTTCCAAGCATAGTTCTACGGTTAGCTAGGGAAGGTAAATTAAGAAAAGTAGTCTACTGGAATAAGGAGGTAATATACGGTTTGCATCCCAATTTAGGCGCCGCAAGGCAAAAAGTAAGAAGTTTTTTTGTACCAATTCAATGCGGTCCGAGTGGACTGCGTATTGTGGACTCCAAACAGGTGATCCGTACTCGAGAATTGGACGGACTAACGAAATAAATAATGTCTTAGTCAAGTAAGGATCATCAAACCAAGCACACCCCTGGCTTCATTGACAATAGACGAAATATGGTCAGAAAATTTTAGTTTAGGGTCCAGAAGAATACCAAAATCATCAAACCCGTGTTATTCTGTTCAAAGAGCACCCACTTAGAGTGTAAGTCGTGCGTTTTGGGTTGGCACGACAAAAGGTTACAACTTTACACTTGGAGCCATTTAAGTCTAATACGTTATCCCGGCACCATATTTGAAATCGGTCTAGATCGGATTGTAAGTCCAAATGGCACGAAGTGTCCTTGTGCTGGAGGCATAAATTAACATCGTTAGCGTACATAAGTACACGCGAATGTTATTATTAAGGGGAGGTCGTTAATGAATACGGTAAAAAGTAGCGGGCCAAGGGTGCTCCCTTGTGGGACACCGGATGTGACTCGGAGAATACAAGATAAAGAATTTAAAGAGGACTTGTTGTGTCCTGCCATTCAGATAGCTTGAAATCCAATTTAGAAGATCAACAGGGAAACCTAAAAGATCAAGTTTTCTTATTAGAAGGTAATGATTAACAGAGTCAAATGCTTTACTAAAATCAGTGTAGATGACATCTGTTTGAAGATTATTTTTTGAAACCCTGTATTACGAAAGAAGTTAGCTCCAAGAGGTTAGTGGTTGTTGATCTGCGTTTCATAAAACCGTGTTGACACGGTGATATGATTGATCTACAAAGGTGTTGCAAATGAGGAGTGATAACATTTTCAAAAGGTTTTGGGATAGCCGACAATTTAGAGATTCCTCTGTAATTGCTTGCATCCAGTTTGCTACTTTTTTTATGAAGAGGAATCACAAAGGACTCCTTCCATATATGAGGGAACTGTGAAGATTCCAGAGATAAGGTAAACAGTTTCAGTAGAGGTTTGCACAAGGCTTCCGCACAGAATCTGAGCACACAGCCAGGGATTCCATCGGGACCTGGCGAATAGACCGGTTTAACACGCTGAAGATCGTTAAGCAGTGAGCTTTCGTTTATAGTGGGGCAAAATATTAGATTCGACTTAGATACCGCATAAGAGTATGGCTGTTCGGAATGAGGTAAAGTTGAATATGTTGTTTGAAAAACTTGGCGTAGTGCTCCTCGGCTTTACTCGGAGTTCTTGAAATACACATTATGGGTCTATCTTCTTGGGACAATAGTGCTCCTATTGCATAGTTTGAGGCGTCCGTTGTCAGTTGCAGTTCCTTTTTAAAGTCAGGGTGAATTAACATAACTTCCTCAGATGCAAGAGTTTTCTTTAGATTGCATTATTATCGAGACTTATTAGAGTTTTGCTTGAAGCAGTCTTGGAGATTCGGCCTCGGCCCTCCTCCCCTCTTTAAAGGGCTGAAAGGGGTTTAGCCAGTTTTGTGTAGTCTTTTATGAAACGCCGATAAAACCCTGAAAGTCCCAAAAAGGATCGAATGTCTTTAAGTGTTTAGGGAATAGGGAATTTCTGCGACAGCTCTTACATTTTCTGGATTTGTTTTAATTCCACCGTCTGCTATCAAAAATCCCAGGAATTCTACCTCTTTTTTAAAAAAAATTCTCACTTGTCCAACTGAATCTTCATATTTGCCTCTTCTAAAGTTCGGAAAATTTTACTAATGTCGCTTGCATAAGAAGATGTCGTCTATATAGACGAAGCATCTAACACCGACGTTGTCTCCAAGTTTGAGCCCAAATGGTTACCTCGTAAACTCATATTTAACCTGATTCACTCAAAACGCAGTTTTCTCTATGTCTTTTTTCCTTAAGGGAATCTGATGGAAACCGCTTTTTAAATCTATAACGGAAAATAACCTCTTTTTCCTAACTGTGCAAGGACAAAATTAATGTCTGAGATCGGGTACTATTCAACTTCCTATAATCAATCACCATTCTGAATTTTTTTGGGTATGATCCATATCGGAGAGCTGTGGGGCGTTGTAGGTTGTCTTATGACCCCATTTTCGAGTAACTCCTGTATTTGTTTCCTTACTTCTTTTCTGAGTGCTTCTGGATAAGGTTAGTGTCTTGAATAAATAGGGTCGGTGTTAGTACTTCTAATCGTTGCTACCACTTTTGTTTTAAACGTTAATTTTTCGTTTGGGTCGTTGAACAGTTTTGGAAATTCTGAGCAGATCTTTTTCATAATTTGTTTTTGAGTGTTATTGGCGTGTTTTAGTCGGATATTGTTTATTTCTCGTGAGGGTTGTTAATTTAATTTAATTTTTAATTTGCTATCATTATGAATCCTTGTCTTGAAAATATGTCTATTCCTATTTCTCTTATTGTGTCATTTCCTATCAGCGCCTCAAAGGACTCGAGTGCTGGCAAGACGAAAAAATTTAAGGTTACTGTTTTTGAACCCGAACGGGTTGGCTATTACGTGGTGAGTCACTAAAACGGTACCACCAACAGATCTTACATGAATAGGTTTTTAATTTTTTTTTTTTTGGATTTGTTGGATATTTTGGGTTTATATAATTTTTATTGGAGCCTGTGTCTATCAGCATTTTGATCATTTCTCGGTCACCGATTCTACAGTTTATGTACGGTAAGGAGGAGGATGTTACTTTCAAAAAATTAAGATGAACGAAGACGGATTTCAATGGTTCGTTGTTGTCTAGCTCTTGTTCTTGATTATATTCTTGTGCCTCACTATATTCGGAAGCCGATACTCCTTCAACTTCAGACACATTGTTCTGCGTTTTCCAGGTATTGCTGTTCGTCCTCAGTTGTCACGTGGAAGTTCATTTGTCTTTTGTCAGTCTGTCCAAATGTCTGCTGTGCCAATGGAGTTTTATTTATGGTGTCATTAAAAGGTCCGTTCATGTAGTTTATGCGTCTTGTCTGCATACTTTGATCTATATCCATTGGTTTTGTCCAATGGGGCTTTGGAGCCGATGGGCGTGGAGGGGGTGCCAAGAAGTGGTTTCCCTGTGGTTGGTTACTACTTCTGTAATATTGCTGTTTTTGCTGTGGTTATAAGCCCATCGAGGAGTTTGTGGCATATAGGCCAATTGGGGAAAGAACTGTTGCCTAGATGTTTGGGAGTTTGGTTGTATGTTTCTTCTTGGCGAGGGTGGTGCTGGTCCAGGAGGACTGTTAAATTTTTTCGAATTGGTTTGATTATTATTGGCGTAATTGATTCTGAACTTTTGATTTTCTAACTTCTCTCATAACGGAGAGCCGATTGTAAGTCATCTGGTTCTCTGGAACCCAATAATCTTGGTAAATCGCCGTTGAGACCTCTCACAAAGGTGTCCAAGGCCTTCTCTTGGTAAGACTTAGCAAAAAGATCCATTGAATCTCTGCTCATTTCCATACAGGTAATTTTATTCAAAATTAGCGACAAGTGAGTATAGACGCGTTGATAAAATTCTGATACCGTCTGGTTACCCTGTATTAGGGACGTCATTTGGTCCTCGAGTGTAGTGACATCTCATTTGTCAGCGTAATGAGCCGTCAAGCATTTCGAGATAGCCGTCCAGTTTAAGGAACGATCAGGAACGAACTGTTCCTGATGGCGTTAAGAATCCCATAGTACCTAAGCCGGCTGTTGTTGAATAAATTTGCAACACTCTTTCTACACTTTTTTTCCAAGAAATGAATTCTCCTGCTTGTCCTGGAAATTCCCTAAGACACTTTACTACATCTGGAATTCTGTACAGTTCCCCTCGATGCATTCTGGTGGGTCCACTAATCTAGGGACCTATGTTTAACCTATCCTCTATCATTCTCTGTACCATTTCCCGTGCTTCAGCCTGCAGACTAGCCATATTGATGGGATAGACTTGATTCTGCTGCTAGGTTGCAAGGTGCGTTCAAAATGGGGGTCTTAAAAGGTTATTTCGATTAGCCATTTTTTTCTTTTTTAAATTTTAGTTCGTCAGTAGCAAAAATAAATGAGGGGAATTGGCTAAAATGAAAAAATTATGATATTGTAGGTTTCGATTGCTTTGCAATATTCTTTTTAAAAAATATGTAATTTGTAATTTCTGTTAATTGTTTTTAATTAATGAAAACTTTTTTGATTTATTAAGGCTTAAGAAAGTTTTTTCTAAAAATGCTTGGTTTTAACAATTATTATTATTATTATTTAAAAATTTTTTTTCTAATTTTTATTTTAGTTTTCTTAGTTTTCTTATTTAAATTAATATGAATGAACAATATTTGAATTTATTTTAACTTTTTACTGGAATTTCAATATTTCTAAAAGTGGTTGACTTTAATTATTTAAAATTTGTTTTATCCCTTATTTTTATTTTGAAGTTTATTCCTTTTTTGTTAAAAATTTAATTGTTTAACTAGATTATCTAGATTAACTAGATTATTATCTTTTTTTTCGATGTTGCTTTCACCTAATACTACTTACATTATAAAATACATCCTGGACTGGCTGGCAGGTAGTCTTCATTTTCCCAGTGTTTTTGGCCATACATCAATAGATCAATTTGATCTAAAGATCAACTTAACTTTATGACCCATTATATTATTTTATATTATGTTTTATAGATTGAGTTGTGAGTTTATTTTTCAGTTTAGTGTATTTATTTCATTATTAACAACCCGTAGCTGTTTCTTTTCCTTTTACTTTAGAGGGTCAATTCTAGATCGACTTAGCTATTGATTCGCATACAGGATTATATATACTTTATATGGTCGGAAACGCTTCCATCTACCTGTTAGATACTTTTCAACAAATCTTTTACTCTAATAGTAACGAATATGAAAATAAAAACTAGAGAGAATGCTATTTTCGATGCTATTTTCGAGAATGCTATTTTGTGTAAATGCGAACGCGAAATTTCATAATTTTTCTCGGATATCGATAAGTTTTTGGGGAATAAAATAAGAAATTTAAAAATTTAGGCCGTTAAGAAGTTGTTTGGAAAATCAATAGAAACTTACAAGACTTATAAAAATGTTAAAAAATATCAACACATTTTGCAAAAGTGTGGTCGTGGAAGTTTTGTTCATGGCGACATGGGTCAACAAATTTGCGCTGCGTCTTTGTCTCTAGAAATTGTATGCTGAATATCAAGCTTCTAGCTTTTAAAGTTCCTGAGATCTTCACATCTATACGGACAGACGGACATGGCTAGAGCGACTCGGCTATTGATCCTGATCAAGAATATATATACTTTATATAGTCGGAAACGCTTTGTTCTACCTGTTGCATACTTTTCAACGAATCTAGAATAGTCTTTTACTCTACGAGTAACGGGTATATGTAATTAAAAATTAGACTTCCCTAAGAAGCTGTAAATCTTCTGTCGACTCTTCAGCGAACAGCTCTTTTCTACGCATACAGTGATGGCAGACAACTGTATGTGTGCACATGTATGCTCGTGCATTGTAAATTTGACTAAATATGTCCTTCACCTTAGAAGTTCTTAGACTTTAAATGTATATTATTTTTGATCAATTGGCACAATTGGCGAAAAATTCTTGTTTTGCATTGCCTAAACGTTATTATTATTTAAATATAGCTTAGAAATAGTAATAGCCGAATCATATCGCAAAATAAATTTCAAAAATGACTTTATATTAGAATATTTGTCATTAGAGTATTCAGCTTGCGGCGTGTGAAAAATTAACACGGCAATGATCGTTGAGTGCTTGTGTCCGCACTTTGTGCTTTGTATGACCAAAGCAAAAACACTTGAATAATTCTAGTGTCTTTGATATGACTTCTGCAATAAACAGTTTTCATATTTTTTTTATTTAATAAGTTTATATTTTCTACTACGTATTATTTTTATGAAATATTTATTTCTCAATGTAATGTCTTCTTTTTGGAAAAAGAAGTAGTAGTTATAATAATTTCCTTTGTATGTATGTAAATGATCCAGTTTTATTATTTAAAATGCACATTAGGTTGTTTTTCATATTGAGTTTTTTTTTATATTCTAATTTAATATTTTTAAACAGCGCGCAATTTCATCATATTCCTACGAAATTGGCCAAAACTCCCCAAATATGTAAATCGGCCCGAAAATCGTCTTCTATCACAACACGCACACATATACGCGTTCTGGTCTCTGGTTTTGCTCACTCAAGCAAGAAAATTCTATTTTTAGATTTCTTCTCTCAGCGTAAGCGAGCGGACACAGGGCAATTTTGGCCGTCACCAAAAAAGTGGCTGTATAGTGCTAAACCAATGTATGGCCGTTACGCATCTTGTTATTCTACTGTCTTTGGTTGAACTGTTGCGGTCTTAGAATCACAGTATATTAGAAATTCCTGGAGAAATCTGAAGAGATATTTTCGTCTATCGCCTAAGTTATAACAGTTTTTATTATCAACATTTAAAAAGTTTTTTGGTAAAAAACTCTTAAAAGGAGGTATGCTCTTTCGAATAAAAACTTTTAGCAATATGTGTAGCTGTGTATAGCGCAAAACAAATCATTTATTTAGTTTAGATCACTTAATACTATATTTTTAACGAAAATACCATACTTAAGAACTGTTCGTAATGTATGGTTATGATCCCATCCAAGTCAGTGTCGTGCTGGCGGAATGCAGTTGTTAATGTCTGTAATAGAAAAATTTAGTAATATTAATATATGTCCGGGGTCCGAGTAAGATCGCGGCAGGAGAAGCTGTAAAAGTAGATCAGCAGGAGAAGCTACAGGTGTGTGGAATTCCGCATAGACAGCCGCAAGCGTGGACTAAAGCCAAAAGTTGTTATAGGACATTTATTTATTTTTTTTTTTTTGATATTTTTGAATAATTTATATAGTTGTGTAAATTTCTATCGATTCGCCAAAAAACTTTTTGCCATGTCCACTCTAACGCCCTAAAACCGCCCAAAGCTGCCACTGCCTAAAGTAACGGGTATCTGATAGTCGGGGAACTCTACTATAGCATTCTCTCTTGTTTTTTTTTAGTGGATTCCTGGTTACATTTGTGTTATTATAAATAGGTGTGTGTTTTTTCAAACGATTATCGCTAATTGAGGATATCCGTAAATCGATTGTGCATTTTTCGTTGTTTCATTCGCTGTTTTCGCGCATTCAAAGTGCATCATTTTGATTTTTCTTACAAACATTTTTCAACATCTTAGTACGACTTAGTAAAAAAAAATGCAGCGACCACGACGTTCAAATCTTGCAACGCGAAGTAGAACAGCGCGGCGGTTGGCAAGTCTTCGTCAGCGTGAATTGCGCATAAGAAGAAAGTGAAACAATAATGCGTGAAGAGGACGTCGTTCTGCTGCACGTGATAATCAAGAAACTGAAAACAGACGTGTGCGGCGTAAAAATATTGAGACGGACTTGAATTGAGCATCATATCGTTTTGATGCTATAATGAATGGCACAATCAATGCATTGATTTTGGTGCGATGATTGTTTTATGCCAGCATTGTAACGCACGCAAATATCCAAAAGAAACTATAGGGTTGTGCTTTGCTGATGAAAAGTGCCACCATTTCAACCAGAGCCATTACAATCTCTTCTGTCTGGTGATGGTTCAGTTTCATAACATTTCTTAGCTAACATTTAGATGTATTGAAAATAGTTTCATGCCAACCGTTAAAATAATTTATATTTTGATTTTGCAATGGACGAGCAAACATGGACACAAACATCATTTAACAACGACATCTTATTTTCATCACAACATAACATATAACTTTCTTGATTTATAATTTATTTATGGGTCAAAGCGGTTTGACAACAGTGCATTTACCTTAATTTCGACAGATTCAAGGTTTATCATATTGTGGGTTCACTTATGCCAGTCCCAAATTCGGATCATCGCTTTTTTCATTAATAAATAAATTTTTCCATTCAAAATTTATTGCTACAAATAAGTCAATGAAGAAGACGACGTTTTAATTATCTAATTTAGTTTTTAAGTTAATTGAAATTACCAAGGCTGTCCCCGCATATAATGTTAATTTTGTTAAGAAACATCAATCAGCCGCGTCTTTGCTACGGTACGGGACTAACGAAATTTGTACGAAATTTAAAATTTCACAAAATAAAATTTATAACTTAAAATTTGACGTTTGGGAAATTTATTTAAAATTGATTCGATTATTTTTAATAAGCAACTCAACTTTATTTTCATATACGCTTAAGCCTAACTAATCTAAGGGCGAGTTCTGCGGAAAAGTTTTCTGAGGAAAGGAAAGTTTTATTGCACTCTCGATCCCGCTCCCAGTGCGTTAACTAAAGTCCACTAACAGCTCAAAATTGTCACCATCACACTTAAATGTTTTAGCTTTCATGTTAAATATCTAGCGATATACAAAAATTTTCCGAATCACTCCCTCAGTTTAGAAGATTTTATTAAATGATTGTCTAGCCATAAATGTAAACGACGAACATTTTGATAATGTAGAAAAATCAAGAGATAAGGCTATAGTCGAGTTTCACGACTATCAGATACCCGTTAGTTCAGCTAGTTCACGTGGGACATAGAATTTTCAACATTTTCAAGGAATAACAAGAGAAATTGAGGGGAAAAATAATTTTAATGTTCTAAGGTCTGGCCGAGATAGATTTGGGTGGTGTCCAGAGTGGGCGTGGGCAAAATGTTTTCGCCATATCGATAAAATTGGAAAAACAACTGAAAAAAAAGAGAGAGTGCTATAAACAAGTTCCCTGACTATTAGATACCCGTTACTCAGCTAGTGTGAATGCGAATGCGAAATTTTTTTATTCTTCTGGGATATCGATAGATATTGGGGATTAAAATGAGAAAAAATTTAAGAATTGTTCCAAAGTGTGGGCGTGACCGGTTCGACGACTTTAGGGCGTTAAAGTGGGCGTGGGAGAAGCTGCGTCTATGTCTCTAGAATCTGTATGCTTAATCTCAACCTTCTAGCTTTAATAGATTCTGACATATAGATTTACACTCGGCTGTTGATCCTGATCAAGAATATATGCTTATTTTTGCCTGTTACAGACTTTTAATCTAGTATAACCTTTTGATTTGTGGGATTAAAACGTTCTAAAGAAAATATGCCCTGCGTAAGCATTGCTAGAATCACTAGTTACTCTACGAGTAACGGGTATAACAAATTAGAATGCTATGGTAAATTACCTTGCCTATCATAGCTTAAAAGATGTGTATTTAGATATTGATAGAAATAAGTAAAGTTGTGGACGCTTTAGCCGCTTTGTGGGATTGCTAGAATCACTAGTTCACAACGTTTATACTAGTGTTTCTGATCAGGGATATACACACTTTATAGGGTCGAAACCGCTTCCACTACATACTTCTCAACGAACGAACGGGTATACTACCCGTTTACGAGTAAAAGGTATAAAAAGGATGGCATAGAGGGAAATGCGCCAACAACGGGAAACGACAACAACTTATATATGAATATAATCAATAATAGGAAATATAGACATAAGCACTCTCAGCTAAACTTTACACATCCTTAGCGAGCATAACAATGGGAAAAGCATTGCTATAATATCTCCAACTTCTCCAACTTGCACACCCCCAATCGAAGTAATGGGTATCTGATGATTAGCATACCTCCCGTGCACTCCCACTACCTGAGTAACTGGTAGTAAAGAACTCGACTATAGCGTTCTGACATATTTATAAGTGGTGAGCGTTTGTTTGCAAAGACATTAGAAAAAACCCGAAACGCCATACAATTTTTTCGTGCTGGCTTCAAAGCTATCTCAAAAATTTTTTCATAAGCCAGACAGCGAAAATCTCTAGAGCCAACAGCTACCTTGTACTCATATATTGCAATAACAGTCATACTTACATACAGCACAATACAACATTGAATAAAATCATCGAAAAGAATTGTACCACGCCCAAAGCGGTCAAATTTTCGTAGTAAGACGTCGATTAGGTGGTCAGATAAACGATAACCAAATGATGTCAGTGCTGTTTTCAGCTCAGTTTTGTCAATATTTCCAGAATTGTCACGATCAAAGGATCGAAAACAATTTTGCCAATCCGTCACATACTTCCACAACGCTCCAAAATCTTTAAAGGACACAGTCCCTTTATTTTCACGATCAAACATTCCAATCATCAAACGGATAGTCTCCGGATTAAATGCAGACCAGGTACCATTCGAAAGGGCCACTTGTAGCTCATCTGCGGATATATGACCACTCCTATCTTTATCCACTCTAAAAAAAAGTCGCTTTATCGCTAGTTAGAAGTATTTATTCTGTGACTGTTACCTTTGAAAAACATCCCAAAGAAATTGCTGGTCTGGCATACCATCATGATTGTAGGCCATTGGTGGATACAATTGGTTTGTTACAGTGCAAACTTTGCAGAATAAAACTGTTATCGTTTATTTGAGGACATACAATTTTTGATTAATATCAATGTGCAATAATTTGACAATTTTAATTATACCATATTCCAACAGACCTAAATGTTTCATTATAGACTATTCGCACAGACAACAGTTGAGAGATTTAATTCTAATATATGATATAGATTATTTATATCGCCATTAGTAAGCTAGCTCAACAAGTTTTGACATAGTTTTAAGATTTAAGATATGTAATTAAAAGGAAATAGGTCTGTTAAAAAATCGCTTTTCCGTAACCAATTTTTAAAATTGACTAATGGATTAGCTAACGGAAAATCCCTCTTCTGTTTTAGGAGAGTAAATATATAGATATAGAATAAAACACCTAAACGCATATATAACGAAACTTTTTTCCCTAACCTTCAGCTATTTATATGGCACAACTAAACTGCAGATTAACCACCCACAGGTAGACCTTTAAGAATGCTACAGAAAACACTTTCGCTTCAATTTCGCTACAGCACGAAAACACTCTCTTTGACTCTTTGATCAAAGTCAAAAACACATACAAAATTTTTTTTTACAAAATTTAAAATTATTCTTTTTAAGTGATTAAAATAGCCGTATTAATAATTACATATGTAAGCATAATCATTATGGCCCAGTGCCCAATCCAATACAATTTGTGCACCTGCAGTGACACTATTTAGTAAGAATTTAGAATAATATTATATAAAAACACGAAACCAGAGTAGAATTTTTGGAGTATCAGATACCCGATACTCATCTAGGGGGAGAGAGCTGTAGAAATTTAAAAATATTTGTTTCTTTGTTAAGCTTTAATATATTAAACTATTTATTAAATTTTTAGGTGACGATTTATTTTGCCATTTCATTAGAAACTGGTAAAGCAAAAAATGAAATTTAAAATCATAGTTCAAAAAATTTTTTAAATGGAGGAATAAAAATTTTGTACGTTTGTGTCAAACCCAAACTAAGGCAGACGAAGCGTGTCAGGTAATTGAGCCAATTGGAACATTATCATCGGGGATATAACATTGTTCCAAAGTGTGGGCATGACTGGCTGGTCGACTTTTGGGCGATAGAGTGAGCGTGGCAAAAAGTTTTTTGGCAAATCGATACAAATTTACAGGATGGCATTGCCGGCCGTCCTAACACAAGTAACAGCCAACGATTACCAGCTATCTCTGGAGTACGAACATGACGTGAGTTTAAAGAACTTGGAAAAGATGGCCGAGGTCATTCCTAACGGAGGCAGAATTGGCTCTGCTCACCTTTTCTCTCTTGTGTTTCCTGTGGAGGAAACCAGGCAATATCACCGTGATCTCGCATCCGCCCGTTGCCTCCGGACAGACCAAGGCTACTTAACCTGTGGGACGCAGGTCTTAAAGGGGGAGGAGTTAAAACGCAGCACTTTCTTCTCGGGGTAAGCGGGGCAGTTCCTACCCCACCACCATCGCAGCGTCAGCATCTGGCTCGCTGGCACCACTGCAGCGGCGGTCATTGTTCTGTAAGCGGTTCAGTTCGTACCCCACCTTCATCGCAGCGTCGAAGCCGACAACATTAGCGTCCGGTTGATTGAATTTTTCTATCCTAAGTGTATTGAAATAAATTGATTATTATATATGGAATATATTACGAATTGTTATAGATCATCTGGATCATCATCACCTTTTTTAGGATTTCAGAATGATTTCGCTATGGGAATTTATTGTTTTCTTTTGAATTATTAATTTGAATAATAATGATAGAAATTGTCTTTTTGTATAATTCTAATTGATTATAGGATTCTTAGCTATGTGTGAATGAAGTAAATCTTCGCTGTTGACTGTCTGTCATGCAATTGTTATTCTCCTAATATTTCTTTCAAAGCTTAAACTGTACTGCCTGTCCGTTTATATTCCATATGCCTAAATCTACATTTTGTTTAACAATTATATTACAGGAAGTGCACTTAAAACTTGTTTCGCGTAGTGTGTTATATGAAATAGGAGGATCACACGGAAATCCCAGTGATCTAGTGAACACAGGTCTGGGAGTTCTCATGGGCAACCAATGGCCCTATAATGAACACTCATTAGAAACGGGCAAAAAATGAAATTTAAAATCATAATTTAGTAGTCTTATGACGAAGAATTGGCCAAATTTTGTTAAACTGCCTTGCCAAAAATTAATAAATTATGTAAATAAAGCACAGAATATAACAAAAAAAAAAAAACATTAAACGTGTTGTTTGAACACAACAAAACAATCGTACTCTCTGAGGGAGTTTAAGAGATAAAGCAGGTTGCTAGCTGCATTCTCGCTTTGCCCTCGCTTTATCGCTTGAGCTCGCAATTCGCTTCGCTCTCACTGTGACATATTTCGAGCGATTGCACTTAAAAATGGATGTAGTGGTTTATCGCTCATTCTCGCAAAATATTATGGCTTCGCTTCTCGCGCGCACTCTGCCGTCAGCCTTACCTTGCCAATAGATAAAGTTCTATCTATATATGCGAAAAAGAAGAAGACGTTTTCCTAGAAATACTACCATCTGAGCAAAGACACTAGAATATAAAGATGCGTAACGCCATACGATTTTTTCGCCGTGGCTCTAGAACAGCTCTTTTCTACGCACACAGTGATAGCAGACAACTATAAACTATATGTGTGCACATGTATGCTCCTCATGCATTGTAAATTTGACTAAATATGTCCTTCACCTTAGAAGTTCTTAGACTTTAAATATATATTATTTTTGATCAATTGGCACCATGCGAAAAATTCTTGTTTTGCATTGCCTAAACGTTATTATTATTTAAATATAGCTTAGAAATAGTAATAGCCGAATCATAATATCACAAAATAAATTTCAAAAATGACTTTATATTAGAATATTTGTCATTAGAGTATTCAGCTTGCGGCGTGTGAAAAATTAACACGGCAATGGTCGTTGAGTGCTTGTGTCCGCACTTTGTGCCTCAAGATATGACCAAAGCAAAGACACTGGAATAATTCTAGTGTCTTTGATATGACTTCTACAATAAACAGTTTTCATATTTTTTTTTATTTAATAAGTTTATATTTTCTATTACGTATTATTTTTATGAAATATTTATTTCTCAATGTAATGTCTTCTTCTTGGAAAATTTATGTTTTAATTTACAGTAGTCAGTTAATTTCCTTTGTATTTGCTTTAATTACTTAGTATATTTATTAAGTGATTTGACTTAATATGATGTATGTAAATGATCCATTTTTATTATTTAAAATGCACACTAGATTCAGTTGTTTCATTTTCAGTTTTTTTTTTGTTATATTCCCATTTGATATTTTTAAAAAACGCGCATTTTCATCATATTGCTAGTAAATTGTTATTGCTAGTCTTCTAGCACAACACGCCCACATATACGCGTTCTCGTCTCTTGTTTTTACTCACACAAGCAAACAAATTCTATTTTTAGATTTCTTACGCTCTCAGCGTGAGCGAGCGGACAGAGGGCAATTTTGGACGTCACCAAAAAGTGGCTGTATAGTGCCAAACTTTGATGGAACACAGTTTTCTTTTTATTGAAATCTTGGATTGGATTGTGATTTCAAACATTTTGAAAGCAAAAACCAAACATAGAATAGAAAGCATTCATATAAATGAGCTTACAGGTATCACACGACTTCTTAACACATTTACCGATATTTCAAAAAAAATTTGAAGGCAGCCAATTTTCTACAATTCATTTCACAATACCATACATAAACAAATTAAAAAAGGCCTAAAAACCAGACTTGTCGGATAGTGACCATGTCCACACTATAAACTTGTGCGTACACTTAATGAGTTCAATTCAGGTGTTTGAATCTAACTGACTCGCTGCTGCGAGGGTTTCGCCTTTTATTAATTCTTACATAGGTTCTTATCATCTAATTATATAATGCAGCGCTTGTAAGACGCTGCAGTCTGCGTTGGTAAATGCAGCTGAGTTTTATTCTTAAATCTATGTTTGAGGCCTATGACCGCACTAATCACCTCCCGCGTGGTCATATCTCTTGACACTTCGGCAATAGGCCGCTACAATCGTACATATCTGTAGCTGCCAGTGACATGTTTATTGCAGCCCATAAATAGAACATATTTATAGTTTGCCTACTTATCATGTCTAAACACATATTTAGACAGACCTTGTCTCCAATATAAAGTCAACTCTGCCCCAACAGATAACTCAAACATTCTTCCATATGTAACAAAATTCCACAAAATTGCTTTATTTCTCTTTCCACCCACAAATAAGTTACTTAAATTTTCTGCAGCAGAAAAAAAAATTATTGAGAATTGCAAAGAATTCTTGGCCGACATATTTAGACATTCTCCGGGGGGAAAAGTGTACGGCCGACTACTGGCTCTCATTTATGCGTTGCCTCCGGATATAAATGACCAATATAATAATGATAATCGTTGTCAACCCTAGAGCCGAGGGTTTTCCGCTTGCCGTGTGGAAAATCAAGTCATCAATGTGTACCTTGTTATTTTTTTGATGCGCATTTGAATATTTTGCAGTTCATTAGTGTTGTTGACAATCAAGTGCATCAGCGGGACCACGTTCCATGTGTCCTTGTCGTTTATAATTCGTAAACTGGGAAAGATAGACATTTCAGACGCTGTCGAAATAACTTTTTGAGGAAATATTGTTGTATAATATTGCTGTGCATCCTGCAAGTAGTTGTATAATGCGTTGATTGGGCAGTCTTATAACTTTACGCTGTTCGTTGCATCTTATATTAGCTGTTGTATTCCGAAACAGTCTAAATAGCCAACGGTTGGATCCACTTATCTCTTTGATGAACGATTTGCCTTGGAATTCCATAATTTCGCATGAGTGTGCCTTGCTTGGTTTCAATGGTGACATTTCGCAAGATTGATCATCCGCGTTTTTTCATGCCCAATTATTTCCGCAAAGCCATGTTGTCGAATCCTCTTGTCTGCATTGGTTAATTTGCATTTCCCCTCAATAAATTTAGAATTAAATTTCGGAATAAGCTTTGTTCCGTTTGTCCACAGTGGTATTGGGATTACTTCAAAGAGATCCGTTTCCTGATTGTTGTATATTGGCAATTTTGCTTCAATGAATAGAACATTGTCCTTCAACATAGCTTGTGCCTTCATCAGTTTATAGATCAGTGGTAATTGTATAACTGCATTTCCAACCGGTAGCATTTGTTTTCGTCCTAATTTTTGCTTGACTTTTCGAGCTTCTCCAGCATTTTATTAGGCGCAATTAGTGTAGGATGAATTCCTTCCTTCACTAATGCCCGTTGTCGTTGAGATCGCTGTTGCTTGTAGGCTTTCTGCCTCTTCAATCCAGTTTCGCACTTGATTTGATAACATAAGGACATAACATCATGGTTTCTGCAATAATATTGACTTGTTGGGTCAGTTTTCCCAAATTTCGGTTTGCTTCTATCGTAGTTGCTCTTACTAATTCTTCCGTGGCATTGATGACCGAGGTCTGATTGTCAACATATTCCATTAGATGTTTTACGTTTTTTATGATCGTTTGCATATTTTCCTGTATTCTATTTGCATTTCCGATATCAAAGAACAGTATAAACCTTTTCTTTCGGTTGCTACGGTGCCGTAGTATCTGTCTTTTTCTTTGATGTTGTCAATTTTTGCTCGTATTGTCGTGCCGAAGAAATCGCAGTAGTCCTTGAAGTCTCGCATTTTTTCGCAAACCAAGCGGGATTTTTTCAGGAAGTCCTCTGATTGTTTTATGACATCAAAATAGGCTTGCATGTCATAATAAAACAATAATTGCCAACTTGATGTAGCGACTTCAATTTTACCAATTTTGTTTACCATAACTGCAGCTTTTGCGTCGATGTCGTAAATTTTCCCAAGTTCTTCGGCCTGTTTTCGAGGTTCCGAATTTTCTGTCGCAGTTGTAGCTTGCAATATCAATAAACAGCATAGCACAGTATCTATGCTACCAGTGCGATTCCTTATGTCTTTTGGAACTCGCTGCCTAAGCTTCTTGTCCTTGCGTAGCTGCATTGACTCCGTTATAGATGGCGTTGCAGCTCCAGCTGGTTTTGCTTTGCTAACAGGAAGTTGATAGATCTTGTTTAGCGATCTTTTTACTTCCCAATCGTTTGTTTTAACCGTGACTACCCTGACTTTATCGTCTTGTCCTTTAGTCGTACTAATGATTCTTCCCATTGGCCGTTTTGCAGGGTGAGTGTTCTCATGTTTTATAAGAACCAGCTGTCCCTCCTTCAGATTTGGCTTTTCTTGGCGCCATTAGGTTCGATGTTGCAATGACACAAGATACTCCTCTTTCCATTTCTTCCAAAAATCACCTCTGATGCGTTGAATAAGTTTCCATCTATCCAAAATGTTGATTGTCTTACTTTCGTCAAAATGTTCTATTCCCATTAGAAAATGACCCGGCGTTAATATGTCCTCACCATCGTTTTCGCTCCTTACAGTGACTAATGGACGCGAGTTTAGCACTGCTTCGATTTGACATAGCAGCGATGCAAATTCTTCATATGTAAAGCTGTTTTCACCAATAACTCGTTAAAGGTGATGCTTCACTGATTTTACACCGGCTTCCAATAAACCTCCCATGTGGGGGCTTCCCGGGGGAATAAAGTGCCACTTGATGCCTTCTTTTTCTAGTGTAGGTGCTAACTCATTATTGTTTTTAATGGCAGTTACACATTCTTTGTCCAATACTCTTGAAGCTCCCACGAAGTTTGTTCCATTATCTGAGTATAGGTTCTCACTCTTGCCTCGTCTTGCAAAGAACCGTCGAAGAGCCTCCAGGAATTTGTCTGACGAAAGGTCGCTAACAGCTTCCAGATGTATTGCTTTTGTTGCCATACAAACAAATACACAAATGTATCCTTTATACGTTTTTTGACCTCTTCCCATTGAGCAGCGAATCTGGAACGGTCCGGCGTAGTCGATTCCAGTATTTTGAAACGAGTAATAAGCCGTTACTCGATAAACTGGTAAATTTCCCATCAGTTGACTGGACATCTATTGCTTGTATCGTATGCTTACAATACATTCCCTTAAATATTTCTTTAAGGAATTTTATATGCCAAATATCCAGAACTCCCTCTGAATATAAGTTCTCATAATGTTAATTCCGCCATGCAGAGTTTCTTTATGAGCATCCTTCGTCATTAACCAAGTCAAATGTTACTTATCCAGTATAATTGGATGTTTTACATTATAAGGTATCATTGCGTTTTGTAATCGTCCACCAACTCGAAATATGCCATCACTATCCAAAAACGGACTTAGCGCCTGTAATTTACTCTTTGGGCCTAATGGTCTTTTGTTTTTGAGTAGTCTGACTTCGTGTCCAAGATCCAGCTGTTGTTGTATCTTTATCACGGCAATCTTTGCTAGCTTTAATTCCTCAGCCGTAAGATGTGACGGCTGTTGCGATTTTCCTCTCAGCTTTGTTATAAATCGTAATACATACGCCATTACTCTAAGAAGTTTGTCGATCGACGAATACTTCGATAAAAGATGATTTTGCAGATATTCGGATTTTATCAATGTGGATGCCACAACAATTTCCGAATCCTTTTGAGTGGGCCAGTGTTGTGCATCCATAGCTAGCCAATTCGGCCCTCTCCACCAAATTTCACATATGTTAAGAGCTTGCGGTGATATCCCTCTTGAAGCCACGAATGCTTGATTGTCTTCCGATTTGAGGTAATTACATTTGACACTGGGAATTAGTTTATTGATTTCTTCCCCACTAGTTCTTATCTTTTAAGAACTTTTTTTGCTGCGCTTGTTCTGTATCCAAGCAATAGTAATTTGCGAATCACTCCATGCATGCGTTGTGATCTTGTTGCTCCGTATAGCCTGCACCTTCGCTAATAACTTTGCTAATAAATGCGCAGCACATAATTCCCACTTTGGAATTGTTTTCGTGTTTTTTATAGGATTTACTTTGCTTTTTGCTGCTAGCAAAGTAACTCTGCCGCCTACTTTGGTATACAAAGCCGCTGCATATGCTTTCTCAGAAAGAATCCATGTAGCTCCATAATACCTTCGGAGCATCCAGTCCAGCGTGAAATGCTAATTTCTTCTAAATATGATAGGCCTTTAGCATATTCCATCCACCAGTTAGCTAAGTTGGATTCCAATTCAACGTCCCAAGTCATCGGTAACTTCCAAGGTTCCTGAATGAAACATTTGCCTTGAATCGTTACAGGTGCCAACCATCGTAGTGGGTCGAAAATTCTGGACAACTGTGATAACACTAACCGCTTTGTTATGCGTGTTAGCATTGGGTTTTCTGCCGAAAACGTAAAACGTAAACATATCCTTCTTCGGATCCCATTGAAGTCCTAAGGTTTTGATCGATTCAATCTCCTCAATGCAGATTTTCTTCGTAGCACCGTCGTCCTGAATGTCGGATAAAAATCCGTTCGTCATTTGCAACCCATTTTCGCAGATGCATGCGGGCCTTCTCCATCACTTGTCTCAATTTCCTTTTAAGTTCATAGCACTCGTTGACTGTGTCTCCACCAGTTATGAGGTCATCCATATAAAAGTCGTCTCTAATTGTTTCTGCTAAGACGCTATCCTCTTGGCAAAAGCGATCTGCCAACTCTTGTAGACATCGGACTGCTAAGAAAGGTGCTGCCGATGTGCCATAAGTTACGGTTGTTAACTTAAACTCACTGATCGGCAATTTTGGATCAACTCTCCATAGGATATATTGGTATTCTTGGTCTTTCTCAGCAACCTTTATTTGGCGATACATTTTTTTAATGTCAGCTACCATAACATATTGCCACTTGCGCCATTTAATTAGAATATCGAATATATCCTTTTGAATCTTAGGACCAGCTATTATAACGTCATTTAGGCTTAGTCCATTTGTCGTCTTTGCGGATGCGTCAAAAACTACTTGTAGCTTCGTAGTTAAGCTTCCAGGCCTGATGATTGCTTGATGGGTAAATAGTATTTACCTTGACCCGTCGTCTTTACAGATTCCTTATGTCCCATCTTAAGATATTCTTTCATGAATTCGTTGTAGTTCCCAGTTCTTGGGGTTTCTTTGAAACTTCTTTTCCATTTGCATAAGCCTTGCCATTGCCTGTTTGCGAGAGTCTCCCGGCTTTGCCTCTTTGTGGAATGGAATTGAAACCACAAATCTGTCTTCCTCGTTGGTCACAGTTGTTTCTTGGAATTTTCTTTCGCATTCTGCATTTTTTGTAATCGTCTCATCAGCTTCATCTTCCAATTCCCAAAAGCGTTCCAGGTCCTTTAGATTTATTGTTGTAGTGGCACTTATAATTTTTGCTTTCCTGCTCGAGTTATATTTCCGGACACCATCCAACCAAATCTGGTTTTTTGTCCCAAGATTCCATTCACGGTTTTTATTTTCTCCATCATAATCAGGGGAAATAGATCCACACCTATCACCATGACAATTCTGCTTGGCTCGTTGAATCGTGGATCTGCTAGCCTGTAGCCCTTCCACTCTTTGTTGATATCAATATCAAACTTTTTGCTGGGAAGGGCTCTATGGAGTGTTGGTAAAACCAATGCTTCCGTTGATGTTCTGAAGCTGCTTGGAATTTTTGGTTTGATCGTCAGGTGGACGCTATTTTTTGATAATTGAGTAGTCTGGGAGATACCTTCGACCTCTATAGTACTCCCTATTCTGGGAATCGTTAATATTTGTGCTGCTTCCTCTGAAATCAGCGTCTTCTGGGATCCACCGTCAATAAGCGCCCTCAACTCGTAACCTCCAGCTTTGTTTTTTTTTTTTTGCACTAAAACAACACCTGTAGCCAATAGTGTGTCTTGGCCTTGCTTGAGGCTATTGCTGTTAATACTACGTTTTGTGTCTTCATGAAGAAGGCTGTTGTGTCCTTTGGAGCATCGATTGCATTTAATTTCCTTTCTGCAGTTGATAGCATTATGCTTTCCAAAGCATCTAAAGCACATGTTGTTTTGAACGAATTCTTTTCTTTTTTCGATTGATTGTCCTCTGAATTTGAGACACTTTATCATATCGTGGCCATCCTTAGAGCAAAAGGCACATGATCTTACTTGCACTTTTATTGTAGCAAGCTGAGCGGTATTTTTGGTAATGGCATTTCCTGAGTTGTATTGTTGCTCAATAAACTCCAGTACGTCTTGCAAGGACTGTATAGGTCTTGCCTTTTTTACATGCTGTTCATACAGCTGTAAGGCTTCTGGCGAAAACTTCCGCAGTAGAATTTCTGCTAAAATTACGTCAGCAAAGCTATATATTTTTCCTATTTCCTTTATGATAAATATGGTCTCAGTCACAGTATCCAAAAACTTCCTTAACTTTTTTTCATCATGGGGCAGCAAGCACTCCAGTTCCATTAATTTGTTGAAGTGTTGGGATAATATTTTTCTGCTATTCTCAAAGCGTTTGCAGATAAGCTCCCACGCTGCTGTATAGCTAGCCGCTGATCCCGTTGTCAAATGGCTGACCACCTATCCGAGCTTCCTTGTGTTGATGAGATCCTTCCTGTTGTCTATTAGCTCAGAGAACAGCTCGTTAAATGTTGGCCATTCCTTCGCATTTCCATTGAACGTTGGAAGGTCCACTTTTGGGAGTTCTGCCACGTCGTAGTTGGAGCTTTTGAACTGTTCCAACTTCATTTGAAGTACCATCTCTAGTGCGGCAACTTCAGATTGCAGATGTCTACCTCATCTTGATCAAAGGCAGTTCTGTCATACTTTTTTTCAAGCAGTTTTAGTGTGTCCGTCACGTTGGACCAATGACTTTTCATCATTGCCAGCTGCTTGACTAGTTCAATCTCACTTGAACTATCTAGGGTTTCGTAGATTAGGCTCATCTGTTGCCTCACCCTGTCCGCTCTTCTATCCACCAGTTGGACCAGATTATCAACTGGACTGGAGCTCCGAGCTGATGCGATATCAGATAATTTTGATCCGCTTGGTATATTTATCTCTTCAATTGTTTCTACCTTTAATAGTGACTCCTTGTTGGCCTTGATAGCATCCATAGTTTTAATAAATATTTTATCATTGAAATATTGATGATCGCCAACTCCCAATTTTACCAGCGCATTGTTTTTAGTAGTAAATCGGACTACCAATACTTCTATTGGCTTGCAGTATTTTGTTCTGCAGCTCTCCTTGATCTTGCATCAATTTCACAGATCTTTCCGACAACATCTTGGGAAAACAATCTGTGACCTTTTTGTGCTTTCTACTTGTATTCTTTGGCGTGATCCGTTGGACGATTTTTTGATTGGTCACCCAGTTGACCTAGCTGTGCCTCGACTCACAGCTGATTGATCAGCCAAGGAAAAGCACGAACACATTGTTTCCCCTTATAGTCCTAGTACTTTAAGGATCACTCGAATAACCTTGCTCTTTTTACTACTTATCATGTCTAAACAAATATTTAGACAGAACTTGTCTCCAATATAAAGTCAACTCTGCCCCAACAGATATCTCAACCATTCTTCTATATGTAACAAAATTCCACAAAATTGCTCTATTTCTATTTCCACCCACAAATAAGTTTCTTAAATTTTCTGCAGCTGAAAAAAAATTATTGAGAATTGCAAAGAATTTGAAAATTCTGAAAGAAAAATAAAGAAATTTACCAGTGCATGATAATACATTTGACGATTTCATCGAAAAACGAAATGACATCAATAGCAGTGATCAAGTCGATCAAGAAATAAATATGTTTCTTAATAAAAATATTATTTATGTGGACGGATTTAACTGTCTGGCTTGGTGGAACGATCATAAAAATGTGTATATAAAGCAAGTTGCAAAATTTTTTGCATACCAGGAACTAACGCTGCCTCTGAAAGAGCATTTTCAGACGCTCGAAATTCAATAAGAGACGAACGTTCTGTCATCTCTTTAAATTCAGAGAATATTAATAAAATAATGTTCCTTCATAATATTATTGAAAATTAAAAATTAGTATATTTATAAAATTAGAATATAATATATAATTATTTAAGTAATAATGTATAATAACATAAAAAAAGATACCATGCCATTTATTGAAACTAACACACACATACGCAGACAAGAAATTTGAATTACCCATTCACTTTACTCGGACTTCACTTCATTTGTTTCAGAAGGTGCCGTTTGAATTCACTTCGTTCATTTAAACACGACTGTTTCATTTGCCGGTTTGAATGGTGTTATGCAGCCCTCTTCTGAACTCTGCGTCGACAATTAATGCATAGCCAACCTGTACTGAATTGAAGCGATTTTCTAGGGGAAGATAATTAGCTCTGGGCATCTCAAATTTTGTGGTCTGTATTTGAACAGATGTTATAAGTTTGTGTTTTACAACTGAAAGACAGACTTGCCTGGTTTCTCTGCGAGTAGGACTTTTGGCACCCTGGTTGGCTTATAGGGGCTTCAAAATTAGTCTTTATATCAGATTCTTTATATGGACAATGACGTTCGACGACTAGGATGCATTTGTCCGCGAAGTCAAGATGGTGTAATCCAGCGACTTCATTCCATAAGTACGGAGATGAGCATTGCCTCGCAGATCTGTGACTCGGTGCCGAACGAACGCAGGGAGTTGTATAATGCGGAAGCATTTTCGATTAGGGTGCAGAACTGCTGGCCATTTGACTTGGCGGCAGATGGCAACGCGAAGAGCGACGATATGGTGTCCAAAAATACGAGAGTTGGGTTGTCATAGCGCTGCCTTAAGCGATCCAGATCCTTCATTTAGTTGTCTGTGGTCACCTGGAATGCTTACATCGTTTCTAAGGCGGGCACTCAAAGACAGTTTTACAACTGGTTAAACTACTTGATCTTTGATATTGATGGCTGATGGACAACGACAAGAGTGGAAGCTTGACAGCAGGCGTGCGCTCATAGGATTCATTAATGCCGGTGATGTTTGCTTCTGTTCCAAGTACTTGAACGCAGACCTTAGCGTGAATAAATAACTAGCGAAACGAGCATTGCACTGGTCCTCAGCTTTCATTACAAAATCAATTTTAGCAATTAATAAAAGAAAGCATTTTGGAAAATTTAATAAAAATAATTTTGAAAATTTTAATTTAACAATGGCAACCGGAGGTTCAGCTCCAGCCTTTTCTGCGGACGGGATATCCAGTGCCACTAATCTGACAATGGAATTAATTAACAGATTAATAAATGTACAATTGGGCGAAGTGGCCAAAAAAATTGAAGGGATAGAAGGACAGTTAAACGCTAGCAGAAATGAAGTGGATGATTATAAAATCCACACAATTGACCCAAATATAAAATGGGAAACTACCCTAGGGATAGTTAAATCTTTACCAAAGTTTTGGAAAAAAAGGAAAAGCTCGAATATTATGGCAACGAGGAAAAGGGCGAGTTTTGCTTAATTAGGGAAAATCCATTAAATAAATACATTATAAAAAATACTTTGATAAACAAAAAGTATTTAAAACCGAATCGGTAATGGGTGAAGGGTAAAGGGTGAAGTTTATAAAGGGAGCATTCCAGAAATAAATACTGACAATGATAGGGCAATATCATTATGCTATGTCAGTCTAAGATTTCCTTAATCATAAAATGATATGACATAATAATCTTTTGAAATACAACTGAATAACATTATAACGATCTAATTCAAATAATTAATATTTTACAACAAGCTAATATGAAAATCTCTCTTGAAAAATATAATTCTTTTAATTAGAAACAGCATTTCTTGGTTATATTGTTTCTCACAATGTAATTAAAACAGATCTTGAACAAATTTCCACAATTATGAAGTATCAGATTCCACAAAACATTAGAGAACTTCGAAGTTTTTTAGGCTTCACTGGATATTACCGAAAATTTGTCCGAAATTATGCAAAAATTGCTAAACCTTTAACTAAATACTTAGGAGGAGTTAATGGTAAAATTGTTAGGAGAATGTCTACAAAAATAAAAATACAGTTAGATGACCCAGCTGTAAAAGCATTTAACGAACTCACAGCACAAGTTGCTCTATGCGCTGCAAGATCGCTCAAATATATATTGTAATTCTTTATCTTAACAAAAAAAAAAAGCGCATGCAAGACGAACGCTCTCAATTCAACGTAACAACGCGTATTTTTCTTATGCCTTCGCGACAACTGCAAACGCAGACAACGAGCGGCCAATAACCCATAACCCAACGAACCTTCTTGTACCAACAAATCATGAAAGAGCGCGAGTTACCGACCCATCGGTACAATTCACCACCCCTCCCTCTAAACCACCACGCCTACACAAGTGAAGACATCGAACCGGGAAGCGTTGCGATACAAAGTCGCAACATAAACATCAACGACGAGTCAGCCGCCGACATCCGCCAAAAAGCTCTATTAAATAGTTCTATTAAATTAACGCCCAACAAACACACACCATTCAACAATAAACAAATAATTAAGAATCACTAAGTACATTATAAATTGTATATTCCCTTTCCCTCTTAAATGTCAAAGAAATTAACACAAACTATAAAACAAACAACTCGTTCCGTATTAGGATCACACACACTTCCAAAAAGAGTCACACGTTCAGTTACTAAAACAAACACCCTCCCCGTAATTAGAGAAAATACCCTCTCACCGCCCCTTCAACCTATAAATATGGATTCAGGCAACGCCTCCGTAGGTAATTCCGCCCCCTTAACACCTACCGTCAGTGTCTTTAGCATTATTGCTACGGCACTTAGTGCCACCGATATCTTAGCCTTCGTTAAAGAACTTCCGACTTTCGATGGTACTCCAGGCCAACTCGACAAATATATAACTAGCGTTGAAGAAATAATCATGCTCATTAGGGGTACCGACCAAACACCGTACGGACTTCTAACACTTAGGGCAATTAGGAACAAAATAGTTGGAAGAGCAGATGAAGCTCTAAGCCTAGCTAAAACCAAACTTATATGGGACGATATCAAAAGCAACCTACTACGTTTATATTCTAGCAAGAAAAGCGAAACTACCCTCCTAGGCGAGCTCCAATCTCTCCCGGATAACCTAGTCCTAGGGCAATTGTTCTTCGGCTTATCGAGGATTAGGAGCCAACTTATATCCACTACTTCCAACAGTGGACAGTCGGCCACAATCATCGAAGCCAAGAAAACACTATATGACGAAGTCTGTCTAAATGCCTTCATTTCAAGAATCAGAGAACCACTTAAAACAGTCATCAGATTGAAAGACCCCAAAACTATCGAAACAGCTTACGAGCTATGTCAAAGAGAAAGAGCTCGTTACCAGAACAAAAACCCATACCCCCCAACACCAAACAATACCGAACGACGAACTAACAATTGCAATAACAATAACAGCAACAATCACAGAGACAACAACAACCGTAACTCATCTTACTCCCAAAACCACTCATACCATTATTCAAACCCCAACTCCCAATATCGTCAATCAAACAATGGCAACAGAAATAGTAACCCGTTTAAAGACAATAAAACACCAAATTATGGGCTACACAACATAGAGTGCACAATTCTACCAACATCCACTTCGATTACAACAGCATTAAATAGTTTCAAAATTGAGGAAAAGGCAATATTCCCAATGCCACCCGAGTTCAAAACCAAAGGTCAAATTTCCCTATTTAAATTCAAATTTCACTCTTATTTTAACGGCCTCATAGGAATGGACCTATTATCACACCTAGAAGCAAAAATAGACCTAGTAAACTTACAACTAGTAACCTCAAAGTCTACACTCCCAATATTCTTGTACACTAACCAGGCTTCAAAAATGTTTAACATCCCCGCCTACAGTAAAGTTATCTTACCACTACCGGTAAAGACTAATCATGGCGAATTCTATTGTTGCGCTACACAGCTAAATAATGAGTTAACCTTGTCAGAAGGACTATATAAAGCAAACAATAATATTGCCAATGTCGAAATCTCTAACAAATCCGACTCAGATAAACTACTATACCTAGAATACCCCCTAGAAACCATCCCCTACAACAAAAACGATCATATCGAATTCTTTAACATATCAGCTACACCTCTTAATAACGATACCCTCCAAGCCCCATTACAAATCCTAACAGAACATCTCAATTCAGAAGAAAAAGCAGCTTTAATAACCCTATGTAAACAATTTCGCGATATATTCTACAACCCAGAAACACCATTAACTTTCACCAACAAAATCACACACTCCATCCCCACCATAGACAACTATCCACGCAAAATCCTACAAACGACAACGACAAAACCGTTTCGGACAGATACCCCATCCCAAACATAAACGACATATTAGATAGCATAGGCAAAGCAAAATATTTTTCAACGCTCGACCTAACTAGCGGTTTCCATCAAATTGAGATGGAACCAAAAGATATCGCCAAAACAGCTTTTACAGTCGAAGGAGGCCATTACGAATTCATACAGATGCCCTTCGGCTTAAAAAACGCACCGGCTACCTTTCAACGGGTTATGGACAGCGTCCTCGGCGACCTTAACGGCACCATTTGCTTAGTCTATCTCGACGATATTATAATTTTCTCGCCTTCCTTACAAAAACACCTATTGGACATAAAAAGGGTATTCGAAAAACTTAGAGCGGCAAACTTTAAACTACAACCCTCGAAATCAGAATTCCTGAGGAAAGAGATAGAATTCCTAGGCCACATAGTCACACAAGACGGAATAAAACCAAACCCGAACAAGATAAGTGCGATCAAAAAATTTCCTTGCCCCACCAACAGAAAAGCTATCAAATCTTTTCTCGGTTTACTGGGGTATTATAGGAAGTTTATAAGAGACTTCGCTCGAATAACGAAACCCATGACTAAACAACTGAAAGGAAAAAGACAAGTTACTACAGATAAAGATTTTGTAGACGCATTCGAACAGTGCAAAACTCTTCTTTCCAATGACCCGATACTCATACACCCAGACTTCAAAAAACCAATTATCCTTACTACGGATGCTAGTAACTTCGCGTTAGGAGCCGTACTATCTACCTGTATGCTTTGCCAGCAGGACCCTCTCTGACACCGAAGTCAACTATTCAACCATAGAAAAAGAAATGTTGGCAATAATATGGGCAGTAAAATACTTCAGACCATATATTTATGGCGTAAAATTTACTATTGTTACAGATCACAAGCCACTAATATGGCTTATGAATTTCAAAGAACCCAATTCGAAAATAATTCGTTGGAGACTCCAACTCATGGAATACAATTTCGAAATAATTCACAAGAAAGGTTCACAAAATGTAATCGCAGACGCCTTAAGTAGAGCAGACCCAAATTTAAACCACAGCGAAACACTGACTGTTAAGCCTTGTCCCACATCCGAAAAACCTATTAACGAATTTAACACGCAACTCATACTAGAAATAGATACAAATACGTCTTGCCAAACTACAACACCATTCAAACAAAAGCTTAGAAAAAAATATTCACAGCCCTCTTTCGATTTCGATAATATTGCTAAAATCTTGAAAGGAACCCTAAAACCCAACAGGATTTGCGCATTCTTGGCAGACGATAATAATTCCGCATTAATCGAAAAAGCATTCTTAACGTACTTTGCACACAAAAAACACTTTAAAATTATCAGATGCAAATCACTTCTCCACGAAATTGTAGGAAGCCCCGAACAAAACAAATTCATTCAGGAATATCACACTAATAGCAATCACAGAGGCATCGATGAAACATTCCTTCACCTCAAACGAGAAACCTACTTCCCCAATATGAAAAGCAAAATCTCTGAACTAATTAGGAATTGCGAAACCTGTCTAAAATTCAAATACGACAGAGAACCACAAAACATTGTATTTGAAATCACAGAAACCCCAACGAAACCCCTCGATATAATACACATAGACATCTACACCATTAACAATAATTTTAACCTGACAATCATAGACAAGTTCTCAAAATTCGCAGCTGTCTACCCCATTCCAAATAGAAACGGTATCAATTGCACCAAAGCAATCAAAAACTTTTTCAGTCAATTCGGACTACCCAAAAAACTAATACACGACCAAGGAGTAGAATTCTGCAACGACATATTCCGCAAGTTTCGCTCTCAATATGATATACTTCTCCATGTCACATCCTTCCAGCAATCTTCAAGTAATTCTCAAGTAGAACGCTTACACTCCTCTTTGACAGAGATTTACAGAATAATACTAGACACACGAAAAAAACACAAACTACCTACAGACCACGAAGAAATAAACTGTATATCAATACTAAATGCTAAATTTGCCCAAACTCAAAGTAAAATAGACGCACTAACACCCTTTTCACGCCACAAAAGTGGTCTTATTAACGGGTTAGGTAGTTTAGTCAAAGTCGTCACTGGCAACATGATGCAAAGAATATAGAAACAGATAACTTCGAAGTACAGAACACGTTCAATGATGAAATTCAACTACGGTTCAAAAACTTAACAAGACACATTAACAATGAACAGAATTTGATTAAAAACTTCTTCGAAAACACTCAAAATACAATCTACAAAAAAATATATAACTACGAAGAAGAACTAAAGAAACTACAATATATAAATAGGCTTAACTATAATATAGACTTATTACTTAGTCACCTAAGCGACATTATAGAAAGTACACTGCTTGCCAAAATTAATGTTATCCCAAAACTCATTTTAGATAAGACAGAAATAAACAAAATCAAACAAATTTTTGAAGCCCAAAACTACACAATAAAATCCGAGCAACACATTTATAATCTGTTAAAAATGAACACACTCAATTACCAAGACAAAATAATTTTCAGTGTCAAAATTCCTATTTTTCTAAATCCTAACTACGAAATGGCAAGATTAATTCCACTCCCAATAAATTCCACACAATTTGTAATAGCACCTAAGTACTTAATATATAATAACAAAAATAATAGTATGTTTTCAACTATGTATAAATGCCCTGTAATAGAAGAACAATTCATCTGTGAAATCGATTCTATCAATAATCTTAAAAATAATACTTGCCTGGGACACCTTATCCAAAATAAGACCAGCTACTGCGACATAAAGGAAACGGGACTCACGACCGATGTGTTCGAACCGGAAAAAGGCTTCATATTTGTATTTAACGGGAACAACCTCCCAATCATATCCTCCAACCAGACCATAACTAATATCAATGGATCAGCTATAATAAAGTATAACAATTGCACATTACAAATCAATGAAATAAACTACGACAACACGGCGGTATCAACAGAAGAGCACCCCGACTTCTTCCTACCACCAATACGGAAATTAATAAAAAATGCCACTATTAACATACTCACCTTGGAAAAACTTCACCTGGATACACTCACAACATCCAACAAGCTACGAGTCGTCACGGCAGGAAACTTTCGACACTCGACAACCTTATACATTCTCTTCACCGTATCCCTAGTCGCCATAATACTCACCTGGACACTTCTTCCATACCTGGCCCGACCACATTCTTCCAATCGTCGCTCCACCAATTCCTCCGTTATGGCCGTCGCTCCAAACCTGGGGGAGGATTTACCGACCCATCGGTACAATTCACCACCCCTCCCTCTAAACCACCACGCCTACACAAGTGAAGACATCGAACCGGGAAGCGTTGCGATACAAAGTCGCAACATAAACATCAACGACGAGTCAGCCGCCGACATCCGCCAAAAAGCTGACACAGCATTCCCTTCGCGCAGACAACGCAGTGCATACAATCCCATATACATACATACTTGTTAACATACTTTCTGCTGCGTCAGATACTTTATTTCTACGAACTCCAACATTGTAATACACATATACATATTCACTGTTAGCTTATTTAAGACCCAAAAATAAAGACGACTAGTAGTCGAGATCTAGCAGCAAACACTTGTAGACGTATCCAATATTCAATCCGATCGAATTCCCTGACAGCCGTAGCTACTTTCAAGATCGGCTCCTCTCTTCTCTACATCTGAATATCCCACGAAGCTCTCCGGAGGTCACTGTGGCTACCTTCTGGATCAGCTCCTCTCTTTTCTGCATTTGAATACCCCGCGAAGCTCCCCCGGAGGTAACTCGCGCTCTTGCTCTCCCGCACTTCTAGCTTCGTCACAAGCCCCGTTATATGCAACAAGAACAACTGGAGCAATACCGATAGCCCGCTCTACTTCGCCGTTGGCTGCACTCTCTCACGCTATTACTGAGTCAGCGAAAACAAAAACAAAAGCGCAAGAGCCAAACGGTACTGCTCCACAACTAGCAAAACAAAACGCAAACAAAAAGTTGGGTAGGCCTCGCAGACTGGAATGGACCTCTACATTACAATAAAGCGGAAGCTTAGCCCTACAAATTCCGATACAGAAAACATATAAAAAAATATACACGACAATACTACCTTGATCAACAATGAAGCGCCCGCAAAGGACGTGCCACTGAAATCAGTCGATAACGAAGCAAAAAAAGTAAAGCTTCCCCCACTTTACATCCGCGAGAAGAGCTCAAACGGTTTGGTAAATTCTTTGATTTGCCTTATTGGAAAAGATAGCTTTTATATAATACCCCTCGTAAGAGGTATTATTATTAAAATTCCATCGAAAACGGAGGAAAAGTCACAAACTATCTTACTGCAAACAAAACATGCTTTTACACCTACCACCTTAAAAGTAGCAAGGGTCTACAAGTAGTGCTGAAGGGCATTGAGCCAAGGGCGGGCAGCTTTGTTTGTTTAGGGTAAATGTTACCTGTTTGCACTTTCCTTCGTTTACTCGTATGCGCCAATTTGCAAGCCAATGTTACACAAGTTAGATGGCGTGTTAGTTGCATCGTAGCTTTTACTGGGCATCTGGATCGACTTAGTATTGCAGTGTCATCAGCGAATGTGGATATCGTAAGCTGGTAGTTTTTTGGGATGTTCGCCGTGTATAGGGTGTATAGAATTGGGCCTAGAAATCTTCCTTGAGGCACTCCGGATTCTATAGTACAATCGCTTGAAATGCTTGAACTGCATCTAACCGTGAATTCATCTAAGTGCTGAATTCACGATGTTCAAAGGCAGCGCGAATTTCTGTTGTGATGCGGTTAACCTGTTCAATGGCTCCATGTTTTGCCTGAAAACCAAATTGGTGCGATGGGAGAGTGTTGTGTGATGGTGGCTGTGTTTTGTCTTTCCCAGGCTTAGGGATCATGATTATAATTGATTTCTTCCACTTTTGAGGGAAGTATCAAATTTTAGTAATTGCGTTGAAGAGCAAGCAGATTCGCAGAACTGCACACATTGGGAGCTCGATGATCATTTTCGGGGTTATTAAGTCGTAGCCAGGCGATTTTCCAGTTTTCAGTTACTTTTTTATGACTTTCGTTATCTCGCTTGGCCGAAATTCTACAGGATCTTGTGGTGCTAAGTCAGATGCAGTTAAAGGCGGGAGAGTAAATGAGTTAGTGGCTGGATTTGGTTGAAATACTTGTTTAAGATGATCAGCGAAGACTCTTGCTCTGTCCGTGTCCCTGCGAGACCAGTTTCCGGTAGAGTTACGGAGAGGTTCAACCGTTTCTGTTGGTGCCTGTAGGTTCCTGTGGTCTTTCCACAACGAGTTCTTTGTGTCTGTGGGGGTGAGATTCTCGATGTATCTTAGTTGTGCGTCCGCTTCTTCTTTCTTAAGCGCTCTGGTAAGTCTGCGAGATGTTGTTTTTAATTTACCTTTTGCGCCAGGTGATCTGTGCTCCTGCCACTCCCTTCGATGTCGTCGTTTTTCAAGCACAAGCAGTTAAATATCTCTGCTTGCCTTGTTAAAGTTTGTGCTGCATACATGGTTGTCTTGTGGAGGTGACGCTTTTGCTGCTGCGACAAGTACTGATTCTATATCACCAGCAAACTGATCAATGTCTTGCTCGGTTTCCAGGGGGCTAGAAAAGCCGGTATGGTAACAAACATATTTTTTGTACCTCGCCCAGTTGGTCCTATTCCTTATAAGACTACGCGGTCGCTCGATGTGTTGTAGTTGGTGCAAAAGTTGAAAGAGTGCCGGACAGTGATCAGATGAGAGTTCTGGAAGTGCCTCAGCTGTAATCATTGATTGGGATATCCTTTTTGTGATGGCAAAGTCAATCAACTCTGGAAGCTTCATGGGATCTGTAGGCGCTCCCGGGGAAACATAGTAAAGTTTGTGTTGCGGTTTGATGATTGCGTTAAGGGTTCTCTATCCGAGATCGCTAGTACACGTGCTTGACATTCCAATAGCCAGCTGCAAACCACCTTTCACCAAACGAGTCAAAAAGTATTGTAAATTTTTTTCTCAGAGATTGTGAAGCGAGGTGGGCAATAGACAGCAGCCAGAGTGAGAGCACCGTTATGGCGTTGGAGGTTTATAGAGGTACATTGTAAGCAGTCTTCTTGCCAATTACCAAGAAGGTGGTGCTTAATTCGCAACCGTATTAGTATGCCAGTGCCTCCATGGGCCTTGGGCCTTTATATCCTGGTATTTGGAAGTTGTACTTTTCGGTAAGGTGAGTCTCTGAGAGTAGCATAACGTCAATGTTTCTGTCGGCTAAGAACTGAGCAGGTTCTAGCTTGTGCTTGTGCAAAACGCCATTAGCGTTCCAGGTAGCTATTGTTAAGGGAGTCATTATCCTATTTTGGAAGAAACGAGCATTTGAATAAGGATGTTTTGGTTCCTCATAAGCTCTTGCATAGTTTCTTGAATGATGGTGTTTTGTGTGTTTATTTGTGTTTATTTGGTGAATTTTATGCTGGACGCTGGAGGTGACTGCTGTTGGTGTTTTGATCCCTGATTTGAATACACTTACAAAGGAAGGATTTGGCATTGTTCTGTGGCTGGCAGATGAAGGCATGTTAGTTGTAGTCGGTTCCATTACTTTGTGAATTGTTGGTGTGATACTATCTCGAGCTGAATCCTCTCGTTTATTTAGGCGACTCTTGAGTTCCTTGTAAACAATGCATCCTCGCTAGTTGGCTGTGTGTTTTTAGCAACAGTTGCTGCAAACTTAATTAAACTGTCGTGGCTATTCTTAGGATAGTTTGCAGTACCGTGGGCATAGCTGCAAATGACCCAGATGGATTTAAGAGTGCAGTACACTTTGGTGTCCATATTCTTGGCAGTTCGTGCACTGCACAGGTTGCCTGCGCTTGTGTGGTTCTTATACGGTTATTCTTCGGTGCAGTAAATACTTAAGCTTGTATATAGGATGTACTTCATTTTTGTTGTTTTTCTGACTCGATGGCTCCAGTTCGACTTTAAAGAGTGGCTACGGCCCTTTGTTCCTGTTGAGAATGTTGATCACCGTTTTGGCGTTGAAGTTCTTCTCCTTTAGTGCCGCGATAATTTCGGATGCTGTCACTGATGACTCTATTCCTTTAATGACAACCTGCAATCCTTTGGTACTTTTCAGCTTGTAGGTATAGTAACTCTTCCCAGCTTCGTCCAGGTCCTGGTCACTGATCGGTGGCTAGACTCATCCTGGGTCTGCACTTTCGTTTCTTGTATGTTACCATTAGTAAGTGTTATAACATGGAACTTGTTTTCTCCGATAATTGCAGCTAGTTTGTTAGCCAGCGCACTTGAGGTTTTCTCACGTATATATATATTGGTGGCAACTTTATCTTCTTCTGCTCCTGCACTTCGCAGTCATCCAATAGTGCAAACCTATTTGAACTTGAGTCATTGGAGGCGTTGGCGCGATTTATTTTCGGCTGATTACCAGCCTGCTTGTGTTGTGGGCTTCGCTTTCGTTTTATTTGGATGTAGCAATCCAGCCCTGTTTGACAAAGTTTTTTGTTTTGTTTTGGTTCTTGTTCGCTTCCGCTTTCAAGAGTCGGTGTGAGTGCTCTTGCTTTCGTTGTTGTTGGTACAGCGGAATTGTACACCGCTGTCGGTATTGAGCATAGAGTTGATGTTGATGCTGTTGCAGTTGTTGTTGCAGGTGTTGTTGCTAAAGGTGGAGTTGCAGTAGATATCGTGATTGCTGTACTGGTGGCTAAAGAACTTGACACCGTTTGGAATGGGGAGAGCTTTAGAGAGACGCTCTCAGTGCGTTCGGGTTCATTTCGTGCAGTCATAAGCATTGGTGAGCAAGACCGCGATCGTTTGCATTCTGCAAGTGTTAGGTCATTGGCCGGGTGGATGACTTGGCACTCGCGGGCGTCTGACACGACGGTGAAGTACGCATTGTTCCGCTGCGAAGAGAGTCGGCCCTCGTCTTAACTAAGAGAATATCTACCACCAAACATAACGATAGGAAATCATTGCTTAGTAGAATAATTTTTATTATTAAAAAATAATTTTACTAACAAATTTCTTTTTACCAAGACGTAAAGAATAATTGGGAAAGGTCCTGTTCCAACTAAAGAAGGAGAAAATGTACACCTCGATATTTATTACGCGCAAAATCTTATTTTCTTAACTTGCATGGACGCGTATTCAAAATTCCTAGTAGTAAAGGAATTTCCAAATAAACTAAAGATCGAGAATAAGGTAATGGAAATACTTTAACAATTTCCCCACACCAAAGTAATTATGACCGAAAATGGAATGAATCAGGCAACACAGTACCCCGAACGGACAAGTTGAATTAAACATTAACAGAATTAGCTCTTGCATAAAATAAGAATTTGAGCTCATTGACTATTCAGAAATAATTGTTAGAGCTGCAAAAGTATTTAATCAGAGCATTCATTCTTCAACAAATCAAAAATTTTTCGAAATTCTCAATAATGAAATTGAACACGAAAACATTTCAAAAATTCTAAAGAACACTCAAGAAAAAATGTTAGAAACAAATAATGAAGGTCGTAAGGGAAAGGAATATCATGTAGGGCAAGTTGTTTATGAAAAGAAACATGGAGAAAGAAATAAGCTAAGCTAAGGTTGCTAAGGAAAACTTACCTAGAAAAATAATAATCAATAGTAGAAGCAGAATTATTCACAAAGACAATATTAAGTTTTAACAAATATTATATTTCTTTTAAAATTACAGAAAATGCATTTCTTCGTAATGATAGCCACATCAGAAATAATTGATTACTCCAATCACGAATTTTTCCTGTCACAGAGTTATTCTATATATACATATATAAAATATAAGAACAAAGAGTGATCGTCGATCAGTAGCGGAAACACTCAAAAAGGAAGTAACCGTTGCTGGCAGGCAACTTGAGTGTTTGAGTACACAAGTGAGTAATTGAGTGATTCTTACATACATCGTTGTTCATTATATATATTCAACACTCCTTCTCAACGTTTTATGTTTACATATTCACTCAAAACAGTCCCATTAGCTTAATACATTTATTATGCTTAATTCTACTTAAATTCTTTGTTAACACATCTGCTATCATATCTTCAGTGGGAACATAATTAATGTTTACAATTTTATTCTTATATATATCTCTGACATGATGATATTTAATGTAAATGTGTTTGCTTCTTTCATGGAAACTAGGATTCTAAACTAAGCATTGCGAACTTTGGTTGTCGCTATATATCTGCACAGTCTTGACATCGGCAAAACCCATTTCGGCAACCAGCTTCCTGATATAGACCGCCTCTTTGGCAGCCGTGGAGAGAGCTATATTCGGACTCTGTGCTGCTCAGAGTTACAATACTTTATTTCTTAGATTCCCAACTAAAGGCAGCACCAGCAGCAAATAACGCCCATCTAGTATATGATTTGCGATCTGAAGAATCGCCAACCCAGTCTGCATCCACATAGCAGTGAATTCTTTCCAGTTCTTCTGTAGTGTAGTTTCTTCTCAGATGTGCCCCTCAGGTAGCGTAAGATACGCTTGGCAGCCGCCTAGTGCTCCTTATGAGTATCTGCATTCCGCTGTACCAACTTCACAGTAGAATGCAATATGACTGGTCGAGTCGTCATCGCCAGATACAAAAGGGACCCAATCAATGACTGATAGGATTCCTTATTCACGTCGTCGCATTTTATCTGATGGCCAGCCTCCAATGGAATACTGCTTGGCTTATAATTTTGCATTCCATAATCGTTAAGAAGTGCCTCCACATACTGCTTGTGGCCAATTTTGATACTTCCAGTTTCTCCCTCTCTCTTAATTTCCATGCCAAGAAATTGTTTCAGATTGCCGCCGTCGACCACGTCAAACTTCTTGAAGATAAGTAACTTCATCTCGTTTAGGTCATCTACAGTGACATTCAGCATCTGATATTCTTTGCGAGGTCGTCCTGGGAGACCAGTTCGCACTAATTTCGGTCGTCCAGAAGCTCTTTGTGCTACTTTTTCCTCAAGTTCTGGCTCTTGTTCAATACTTGTTAGTTCATCGTCACCTGCCTCAGGCTCCACATTAGAAGGATTATTAGACAACTCACCAACCACAAGCGTAGATTTGCCTCGGAGTTCAACCAATTTAAACTCTGTTTCACCAGGCAAACCACTTCTGTCCTAGTCATCTTCGAAAAACATGACGTCACGCGCTTCGATCATTTTCCTCTTCTCATGGAGTAGCCAACCAGTATATGTTCCTAACCCTTCGGAGCAAACTTCGTCTTATGTGTCCTGTTCAACACAATGGCTTTGGCACCAAAGACACGGAGGTTAAAGGGGTCAAAGGGGTTAAACCAGGCAAAGTTGTTGTTTCTGCACGGTTCCTCAAGTAGGATGCTGTCTTGATCGCTTCAGCCCAAAAACTTTCATCAAGGCCAGCACAAGCAAACATGGTAAGGGCCATTTCCACCAATGTTCTGTTTGCTCTCTCCGCTACACCATTTCGTCGCGGCACTGTTGGCTGCGTTTTCATAAAATACACCGTTACGTATCTGGATTTGTCATCAATAAAGGTCACAAAGTAACGTACACCACCATTTGAGTTTCTATTAATCGGGCCACAAATATCGGTATGCACAAACCAAGAGATTATTTTGCGCGATTCTCACTTGCCTTTGAAAATTGCTTTACACTAATTTTGCTTTTTGCACACGAGTCACAGGCAATGTTCTCGTTAAAATGTAACTTCATGCCTTTCACCATATTTTCTTTAATCATCACTTCTCAAATCATTACTTCTCAAATTTATATGTCCGAATAATGGCATAATTGCGATGAATTTTTGTTTTGCACATTGTAACATTTATTCTTGGCATTCTCAAACAGAAACAAATTTTCACGTTTCTCTGCCTTTAGTATTACAGTTCCGTCATTCTCAATTACACTCGCGCCTTTTTCTGAGAATTTCAGGCAAAAACCTTTTTCGATCGCCTTCGACACTGACATAAAATTATATTGAAGTTCCTGTACATAAAGAACATCAACCAGCTTTATTTCGAATTCGTGCCATTTCACAATCACTGTTCCTCGGCCCACGGACTCAATGCAGTTATTTCCCGCCAATAGAATACGCTCTTTATGTTCTTTATATTCCGAGAAAATTTTTCGCTCACAACACAAATGAGCAGTGGCTCCACTATCGAGACACCATATGCCTCGCGACATTTCTCTCACACTTGACCCATAACCCATAATGATCTCTGCTTCATATTATTTTCAGTTTATTTTTTCGAAAAATTTCTTTCTCTACAATTAATAGCTTTGTGGCCGCGCTGCCCACACGACCAGCACTCAAACGACTTTACACTTTGCTTTTAGCGTCGTTCGTAGGAACCGTAATTTTTTGTATTGCTTTTCGAGGTAGGCTGTCCAATCCGAGTCACGTATGTCCTTTTCTCGAAAAATTCTTCGCACTTTTCGTTCACCCTATCTCGTTCAGCTTCTTCGAGAAGCTTCAATTTTACAGTTGAAAACGGGGGCACAGTATCGCGCGTTTGCATGGCAACTACGAAGATTTCAAAGCTATTTGGAATTCCAGTTAGCAGCATAATCACTTTTAGGTTATACCCTAGTAAAATATCGAGTTCCTCCAACTTTCCACAAATTTTTACAAATGACTTCACATAGTCTGCCACATTATCACCTTGCTTCATTTTTAAGCGAATGAGTTTTTGATAGAGCTGCATTTGAATTAACGGTCCGACTGCCTTATGTATTTTTTCTAGAATGTTCCACGCTTCCCTTGGAGTCACACATGACTTAATGTGCATCACTTGGGACGGTTTGTGGGAAATGAGCGTGGGTAGGTCATAAGGGGGCAAAGCGGCAGGGATAACAGCTCGGTAAAAATGATGCTTTGCTGTTTTGACAGCCGCCTCCCAGAGGCCTTCAAAATGCGGTGATCGAGGAGGGATGAATCGCCATTTAATGCTATCAGTCAAGCAGAATTCATGTACTGCAGTTTGTTGTGATGTGTTCAGGAAAAAATGCTTAAGATCCTTCAGCTCATTCCGAGCGCCGATGCATTAACATGCATTAAGAAATGCAAAAGTGGATAGATCCTGAACCAGCTCAAGGTGAACAGCCTTTGTAGAAATGCAGATAAAGATGCAGATATAGCTCATGATGTTCCCAAGAGGGTTTTTATAATGGGCCGCAAAAGTCCAGACCACTGACCTTGAAGGAATGTGAACTGTTACGCGGTCCTCAAGCCATATATGGTTTGGCTGATGCATTTGCTCACTGCACTTGTAGTTGTCTTCCGACCGCCAATGGGCCAGAACTGCAGTCGAATGGAAGCGAGTCCAGAATGCAGATTGCGACGATGATAGTCGAGTATAATGGCACGAGTGACTGGGTGCTGACGTGGCAATATTAATGGATGCTGTGCGTCATAGTCCAACGATGAGTGCTTCTGCCACCAACTCTCATGAGTCCAGAGTTGTCAATGATGGGTGCGAGGGATGGAATTGAGCTCGATGATTTTACTTGTCGAATGTTGAGCATTGCATAATAGTCATCGGTAAGGTGTGCCATCTGAATGGAGCGAATGATAAGTTTCATGCCTCCGGTAAGATGATTAACAGTCAGGCAGGGGTGCCTGATACGATAACCAAATTTGAAGGTGTATCCAAAAACATGCATTAATTTATGCCCGGAGTTGACAAATTTACAACTGGTTGGGATGTCGATGTTGGCAGGGGTCTTGAGAGTGATGAGGGCCTTCTTCCTTACCTCAGGGAGAACCTTTATTGCGAGGCAAGATTCTGGCCAGTGCGATTTGTCTTCTTGAAAATAGTCAGGACCATGAGACCAAAGACTTGACTCGATCAGCTCACTAGAAAGTGCCCCTCTTGAAAGTATGTCCGCTGGATTGCAGGCTGTAGGGACATAATGCCATTCTATGGCATTTGATAGCTCCTGGATTAAAGAGATGCGATTAGAAATAAAAGTTTGAAACGGTGAAGACTCATCTCGAATCCAGGACAGCACCACAGCAGAATCTGACCATCAATAAACAGGGCATGAAATTAAGCCAAGCTGCAGGACTTCCCGCAATAGTTGACCCAGTAATACTGCCGAGCATAATTTCAACTTGTGAACCGTGAGGGTCTACTCGTTGACTTTGAGACATGGAGACTGTAGATGCATCTTCCATATGCGTCACTGAATTCATAGATTTCGACCAGGCTTTTGGGTACCAGTGCGAGACGAGGAAACTGCAACTTGTGGGTGAGACATATATAAGCAGACAAATTTAGCCAAGCAGAATGAAGCGCCGAAGGTAAACTTTCCGTCAAGACAAGTTTTTTTCTCCAGATTTGCTGTAGCAGGATTTTGGCCTTCGTTATGACGGGACAGATAAGACCAAGAGGGTCGTAAAAGCGAGCAGTTGTTGATCTCCAAGACTTCTTCGGTTGAGTTCTTTTCTGTGATGAGGTCATCGACATCGACAGTCTCGTAGAAGAATTTTAGCGCCAATTGGATTCGACGTTTTTTCGTCTTCTGCTAGCTGCTGCATGGCTCTGACAGATAGAAATGAAGCTGGCTTTGTTCCGTAGGTGACGGTATCAAGCTTAAATACTTGAATTTTTTCCTGGGGTGTGTCACGCCACAAAATGCATTGTAAATAGCTGTCCGGTTCCTTGACCCGTGCACATCGGTACAGTTATAAAAACAGGGACGGTTCGAAACTGTAACAAAGTGCCATGAATATTTCGTTTAAAGAGTATCCAAAAGAAGTTTTGGCAGAGCCATCAAAGACAACACGCAGCTTAGTTGTTGTGCTGCTTTCCTGAAGACAGTGATTCCGCAAATGACATATGATTTAAAGATAAGTACTCGTGAATAAAGGCTGAATACTTCTCTTTGAGCTGGCGATGGCGTTCAAGTTTGTTTTCCAGATTTAAAAAACGGCGATAGGCCTGTCGATAGGAATCTCCCAACACTGCCGGGCTGCGGTTTAAAGGAAGTCGAACTGAATATTCTCCAGACGAAAGCCTAGAAAATGTAGACTTGAAGTAGGCCTCTTCCTTTATGCGCTTAGAGACGGATTCAGCAATGGTTTCTGTCTCTCAGTTTCTCCACACGGATGCCCTCATCAGGCATTTGAGGCGCATTTGAGTGAACGGTGATGAATGATGAATGATGAAGCCTTGTTAAGTTTGGAGGAACCACCAGTGAGAATGCATTTAAAACGAGTTTTTTGGAGAATGGGAAGTCCATCGGCCAATTTTATTTGGCCTACACGCAGCAGATCAAAGAAAATAGCCCCTAGCCCCTATCAGCAAGTCAATTTTTTGGGGCCTGAAGAATTGGGAATCGGCCAAGCGAAGATTAGCTGGTATTTTCCAGTCTTCAGAATTTACAGTTAGGTTGGGCTGGTTGACCGTGATAGTAGGAGCTACCAAAGTTGCGATATTGGCACTTGCGAACTCTGAAGTTTGAGATTTTAGATTAATATTTACCATACCCATACATTCATCTGATCTAAACCTGGCTTCACCAATTCCAGAAACTGTAACTGCAGACTTGTACTTGGGAAATTGCAAAGTGTGTGCCAGGCGAGAGGTGATTATGTGTAGTTGCGAGCCAGAGTCAAGCAAGACGCGACAAGGAACCCAAGATCCTGATTTTTTTTGAATATTGATGACGGCAGTGGCCGATTTTGAGCAATTAAGGAAGAAGATTGACCAGGTGATGATTCCTGTGCAACTACTTGCAATCCGTTGGAATGAGCATCAAAAGCTTTTTTTTTTGCCTCCTGTAAGCGATCTTGAGGCGTCAGTTTTCTGAATTGTGGGCAATCAAAGATTATGTGGTCTACACCATTGCAGACAGGGCAGCAAGCGACAGGGGTAGTGACGACAAATGAATTTCTAGAATTGTGGATGGCTTTCCTAGGTTTTACAACCTGTGGCATGATTCTAAGTGCAACATTGTTACGTTCGATGTTTTCAACCCTTTGGCATCTTGTCTCCAAAAACTTAACAAATTCATTACATTTTGGAAGCCTTTCAGTGGGAGCAGCATCCTCCCATAATAGATGGGTTTCACGGTCGACTTTTTGGAGAAAACAATAAATACATTCGGATATTTTCAAAGGGGGGACCATGTTGTGAAGTGCCGTAAACGCAGATTTATTTGGTCGGACAGTTCACGCAGCTTTACAGAAGATGAACCCTCTACCTTTGGTAGGTTCATGATCGCCGAAATGTGAGACTCCAAAATCAGCGGCTTATTGTTGTAGCGCTTATCCAACAACTCCAGGGCAGCCGGGTAATTTGCATTAGTAACCTCTAAAGCACCAACGGCAGCCAAAGCGGGACCTCTTAGGCAAGACTTGGGGTGTCATGTCAGCCAATATTAGGTTTTTATCGATGACAGTAGAAAACATCGACATAAAACCTGTGTATTCAGTATAATTTCCACTAAAGGTTGGTAGCTTCAGGTTAGGCACATTCGGTCGTCGAAATAGAGAACTAGAAGGCCACTCAGTTCCTGGATATTGACGCATAGTTGAACAAGCAATCTCTCGCACTTTGCGTCTACTGAGGTCCGTTTTTATCATATACCACATTTCATAGAAATGTCTTTGAACTGGTCACGCACTTCGCTTCCCATTTGATTGAGGTCCAGTTTGGACCTCATTACAAATAGCAATGATGTATGTTTATGCACAAAGTCGGTTCTTTTTTGCACAGCCAAAACGACATGAATTTGGCGGTCGGCAAAGAAGAAACTGCTGCTACGCGTGAATGCTTAGCTGCGTAAGCAAAGAAACAGAAAACGAAACGAGAGCAAGCGAATGCTTGCGATAAACGAAAAGAAGATAGGGCGAAAAGTACAGCCACTTATGTACACACAAAAGTGCACCAAAATTTTTGTTTTTGAGTTCACGATAAAGAAATGTTACCGATCACGTCGGGGTCACCAAATATTGTGGCAGTCCCCGTACCGAACCGATTAAGAGTTAATGTGCATCACAGCAGTACCGGTAAGATCAACACTTAATTTGTGACTGACTTTGCTATGGAGAAGGCAAATGAGCAAGTTGTACAAAACAGTTGCACATAAACAGTTGTGCTCGCTCACTATTAAGAGAGAGGAACATAGCACAAAGGGGAATGCAAAATCTGTTGGTGCACAGAGCAATGTATAAAAGTGATATAATAAAATAACTTATGATTCGCTGCTGCTGGCTGCAGGCTGCATAACCAAACAAAAGACATTAAGGAAATATTAAATCACTAACAAAAGCCTTTAATTATTGCAGATCTAATTGATATCTCCGTATTCATAATTGTACATAACGAACTCTTAATTATTTATATCAAGTACCCTGTAATAACAAAAAGATGTGAAATTTATTTTGCCAGATCCATTCACTAATAACTAATCAGATCGCCAAATGGGAAAATACTTTTTATGAAATATCTAATTTTAAGAACAAACTTTCTAATAACTATGGTATTTTAAGTAAAGATAAAACTTGTTTTACCCGCTTACTAAATGGAGAGAATTAAATTTGCACCAAGATACGAGAAAAAATAAGAATATAGATATCATTCAAGAAGGTGCCATTCTAATAATAGGAAATAATATTGTAAGCAATTCTCATTTAGACGGGTCATATTTAATAACCTTCAACAGCACAACTACAATAAATAATATTTGATACACCAATTTAGAAAACAAATTACTTGAGTACATAACCACTAACCACTTTAAGAATCTGGACTTATCAGATTACATAAAATCCAACAATTCAGAACTTACTCTTGACAACATTAATATTTTAAACAATTACAATTAGAAAATATCAATATCATTTTTATTATTAATTTTAATCATTTTGTATTTGAATGCTACATTAAAAATAAAATTCAAATACGTATATTAATTTGTAACCAAACAAAAATGACAAGAAGCTTTTATCCTAAACACTAAACATTAAAAAAAAAGACGAACTGCAGTAGAAAGATCATATTATTAATATGACCACACCGTCCAACTGAAGAAAGCTGAACGATATCATTTACAGAGCCGCTCAACTGAATGGGTTTGACTACTTGTTTAGGTTTGAACGTTGTAACTTAGTTATATGCAAAGACACTAGAATAACAAGATGCGTAACGGCCATACATTGGTTTGGCACTATGCAGCCACTTTTTAAGTGACGGCCAAAATTACTCTCTTTCCGCTCACTCCCGCTAAGACCGTAAGAAATCTAAAAATATAATTTGCTTGCTTGTGTGAGTAAAAACAAGAGACGAGAACGCGTATAAGTGTGCGTGTTGTGCTAGAAGACGATTTTCGGGCCGAAATCAATTCTGATCGAAGAAACGAATTTACATGGTACATATTAGGGTAGTTTTTGCCAATTTCCTAGCAATATGATAAAATAAATAAATAAATAAATCCGCGGCCCATTTTAGAAAAAGATGATAAAGATGATTTAAATTTTAGAATACAAAAAGATTTAACTCTTTACAATCACGCGGTCAAAAAAAGTGAAGTCAAAAGTGTAAAACATATTCAGTTGAGCCAAAAAATTAAGATTTTTTGTTATGTTTTTGAAAAAAGGATATAAAAACAAATTTAAGAGATCAGAAACTTTGCTATTTAACAAATAACTGATCTATTCATACATACAAATTTATTTAAGTCGGATTGCATATAACAAAGACCCTAGAATAACAAGATGAGTAACGCCATACGATTTTTTGGCACACGATATTTTCGCCGTGGCTCTAGAGGTGGCTCCAGGCTCTCTCGAATTTTTGTTAGAGAGCGAGAGAGCGGAGAGCGCTACAGCGAACCGCTCTTTTCTACGCATACAGTGATAGCAGACAACTTTATGTGTGCACACGTATGCTCATGCATTGTAAATTTGACAAAATATGCCCTTCACCGTAGAAGTTCTTAGACTTTAAATCTATATTATTTTTGATCAATTGGCACCATGCGAAAAATTCTTGTTTTGCATTGCCTTAACGTTATTATTATTTGAAAATAGATTAGAAATAGCCAAATCTATGTACATAATATCACAAAAATAAATTTCAAAAATGACTTTATATAAGAATATTTGTCATTAGAGTATTCATCTTGCGGCGTGTGAAAAATTAATAAGGCAATGATTGTTGAGTGCTTGTGTCCGCACTTCGTGCCTCAAGATATGAACAAAGCAAAGACACTAGAATAATTCTAGTGTCTTTGATGTGACTTTTGCAATAAACAGTTTTCATATTTTTATTTATTTTACAAATTTGTATTTTCTACTTCGTATTATTTTTATGAAATATTTATTTCTCGATGTAATGTATTCCTTTTGTTATAAGTAGTTATAATAATTTATATTTTACTTCCTTTAATTATTTAGCATACTTATTAAGTCATTTGACTTAATATGATTTATATATGATAATGATCCATTTTTATTATTTAAAATGCACATTAGATTCAGTTGTTTTTCAGTATGTTATTTAAATAACTGACGACTGAAAAATCGAGCAGTATATAATAAAAAACAATAGTTAGAAAAATAACTTAATTGGGGAATGTGGAAATGTTTTAATGTTAAACATTAAAATATTTCAAGTCGACTCGAAGGTCATATACGTAAATATAAGACCCCATTACAATTGTAATGGCCTCCCCGTGGTGTTCCCTGGGTACCGACTATTACACATATTACACATAAATAATTATCAACATAAATATAAATATGTAAACGGTAGCTAATTCGAGCGGCGATTTTAACAAACGAATTTAAAAAGCTTTAAAATTAAAAAATTTTAAAATTAAAATTAAAATTTTAAAATTATAATAAGAAGGGCGCGAATTTTTAAAAATTATTTTATTTCATCATATTGCTACGAAATTGGCAAAAAACTACCCTAATATGTACAATGTAAATTCATTTCTTTGATCAGAATTGATTTCGGCCCGAAAATCGTCTTCTAGCACAACACGCACACATATACGCGTTCTCGTCTCTTGTTTTTACTCACACAAGCAAGCAAATTCTATTTTTAGATTTCTTATGTTCTCAGCGTGAGCGAGCGGAAAGAGAGCAATTTTGGCCGTCACCAAAAAAGTGGCTGCATAGTGCCAAACCAATGTATGGCCGTTACGCATCTTGTTATTCTAGTGTCTTTGCCAAAACTAATGGTTGGGGGAGTGGCATATCCATAAGTCCATTAGACTTAAGCACATGCCTACACACAGCTTCTTATTATAGAAGAACAACACTAGTAAACCAAAAGCAATCCTGACTGGAATAAGCCCAAAGTCGTATACAGGATGATAATCGAAAACTTTATTTTAAGATTTCAATAAACAAAGTCGTGAGGATCTAAGAGCGTTTGTATCCAATAGCGAATGAACTCGAGTCCAAGAGAAATGCAAAGACAAATCAATGTTAGTAACTCCAAAGCTCTGTTTATTTCATTGGAACTCCAAAATCCAAAGCCCATATTTATAAAGCTCGAGGCCGAGGATTCAAAGTCAATCAATCCATATCAATTTGTTGAGTTCAGTTTCAGACCTTAATTAAAACGGTCGGTGTTATTATTCAGTAAGAACATAATTACCATTCCTTCTTAATCTTCCAAATGACCACCCTTTCTTGTTAAACTAGCTGGTGTATAATCGACACAGAATTTTAATGTTGCCGAATTCAATTACAAAGTTATATAGTTAACAGTCGTACGTCTTATAACAGAATACAGCTTAATTACGGAATGAGCTCCTGTACAAGGTCTTTAGAATCATTGGAAATCGTCTATAATAATATTTTTGTAGTCTTTAACATCGATATACAATTTTATTATTTAGGAAAATATCGCCAACATAATTCGATAAATAATAAATGTCTTGAAATTGACTTCCTTTAAAGTGTAATATGGATATTGAATTACCTTATCTTGCTGAGTATGCAAGAACTGGACGAGCCACTTGCAAAGGATGTAAAAGTACTATATCTAAAGATACTCTTCGGATTGCTGTCATGGTTCAAGTAAGTTACTATGTGGTACATACATACGTAAGTAGTCTGCAGATAAAAGATTGAAAATGAATTTGATTAAACTGATACTGATTTACGAAACTTTAAAAGATCCCGATTCGCCGTTAGTCCCATCGGTCGTCGACAGCTGCGGCATGTAATTGCCAGCGGTAAATCGTGTAGCGGTGGGGGCACAAATACTTGCGTCGCTCACCCACAGGGTGCCAGTGGCTTGCTGCAGTTCTCTGGCCCAGTGTGCGTGTGGCAATGCGTGCGGCCGAAGAAACGAAAACAGGTCCTCAAACATCACGTGAAATCGAAACTAGCGGGAACGACAGCGGGACTGACATTGGTACTGACAGTGGGACCGACATTGGGACCGACAGTGGGTCCGACATTGGGACCGACAGTGGGACCGACAGCGGGACTGACGGTGAGACCGACAGCGGGACTGACGGTGGGACCGACAGTGGGACTGACAGCGGGACCGACAGTGGGACCGACAGCGGGACTGACGTGGGACCGACAGTGGGATTAACAGTGGGACCGACAGCGGGACTGACAGTCGGACCAACAGTGGGACTGACAGTGGGACCGACAGCGGGACCGACAGTGGGACCGACCCTTCATTTCTTCTACCGTCACGCTTCAACCTATAAAAATGTTGCTTGTGAGTCGCTCACCCAAAGGGTTATTTCGCAGCAGGCGAAACACTCGGATATTTTTTATTGCCGAAAGTAGAGTGTCAAAAAACACCCGGGGGTATAGACACCCAGTTGGTGGGTGCGGGTGTACTAAGAGTGCCAGTGGCTTGCTGCAGTTCTGTGGTTGGGGCCGCAAAAATTGTAAGACCAGCTGAATTTTCGCCATGTCCTCACATGGTGATGATCGTTCTGAAACAAACTTTCACAGAGCGAAACATGAATACTAGCTTTTATAGTTTTCGAGATCATAGCTTTCATACAAAAGGACAAGGCCAATCAAGAATACCATGTCCGTCTGTCTGTCCGTATGAACGTCGAGATATCAGGAACTATAAAATCTAGAAGGTTGAGATTTAGCATACAGATTCTAGAGACATAGATGCAGCATGACCCATGTTGCCACGGCAACTCTAACGCCCACAAACCGCACAAAACTGCAACGCCAACCCTTTTGAAAAACGTGTTGATATTTTTTTTTTTCATTTTTATTAGTTCTGTAAATTTCTATCGACTTGCCACGCCCACTTTAAAGCCCTAAAATTGCACAAAACTGCCACGCACACACTTTTGAAAAATCGTTTTATTATTATTTTTTAATTGAAACGGTTACACCAAACGAACGAAAGACAAAGAAACTATTTTATTGTATTTCTTATTTTTTAGTCTGCATTTCATGATGCCAAAGTTCCGAATTGGTTTCATAAAACCTGCTTTTTTAAAAACCAGCGTCCCAGCTCAGTAGGAGACATACAAAACATTGGAAATCTCCGATTTGCCGATCAAAAGGAATTAACGGATCTTGTGGGTTAGTATTTAAAATTGATCTATATCAATTTAAAAACATTTTGAAATGTACTTAGAAAATATACAAGAAGTTATAAGCGCACAATTAGGAAAAAAGCGATCGAAGGCTTTTAACTTAGCATTAAAAGACTTTGGGATTGAATATGCAAAATCTAGTCGATCGACGTGTCGTGGATGTGAACAAAAAATAAACAAGGATCTAGTTCGCTTACGTAAAACTGTTTATGATACTGAAGTTGGTATGAAGTACGGAGGCCAACCTTTGTGGCATCATTTGGAATGCTTCGCCCAATTGCGCTCTGAGCTTGGCTGGTTTGCGTCAGGTGAAGATATGCCAGGATTTCAGAGCTTAGCAGATGATGATCAAGCGAAAGTTAAAAACGCCATACCGTAAGTTAATCTCACATTGAATTTCTATTAACTGTTCTGTAACTGTTCTGCATTGCTATTATTAAGTTATCCCTCTTAAAGAAAATAAGCTTGATTATACTGAAGATTGTAAACTGAAATAGATAACTGTAATTTGATCCACTAAGTATTCTGATCTCTTCTTGGTCATTCCTTAGTTGGGGATGCCCTTCAACTATATAGGTACAATAGTGTATATTCTTTGTTAAAAAATATTTATCAGGTAAAGGCAACATTTCCGGCACTAAAAAAATTAAATAATCGATCCCACCCTAAAAGATAAGACTCGAATTGTCCATGTCCGTATGAACGATGTGATTGTGGGAACTATAAAACTGGGTTGCGATTAAACATGCAGATCCGAGTGAAGCGGGCATATCAAAAGTTTTTTGACAATTGTAGATTGTAGAGGAAATCAACTATAACTTCGCCTGTAGTTTGTCGAAAAGTCAAGTGAATTTAACAATGTTATTTAATATATGTAAGTCGACCTTAATCGATGGGCATTGGTTGTATCGCCGCAGGAAAATAATGTAACTATTTTTCGCTATATTTAGGCTGGGTCGTGATTATTTGAGCGTAAATGTAACAGCTGAGTTAAAATTATACTGGAAAGGTACATACACTAGTGGGCATAAGTATTTAGACACCATTAGCTTGAAACTGCCGGGCTTTTCATAGTACAGTCAAATAAATAAGTAAACTATTGATGATAAAACAAAAAGTGCAATTACAGTTACACACGAAGGGTAAGTTTGGCTGTTTACCTTTTCAATTATCCTTGTGCTTATAAGAAAGCTAGACAGGCAACGATTTGGGCCGTGGCAAAAGTATTTAGACACATTTAATTAGTTCGCATTGATCTGTTGTTCGAAGAATATCAAATTTTCGACTTTTTTTTTAGATCATTTGAACATTTTTTCTTGATAACGTGGGACTGCCTACTTTTATTTCATTCATAAATTTGTTAAACATGGGGAAAACAAAGAAACTGAGCGAATTTATAAAAAATTGAATAATAATTAAGTATAACTCTGGTATTTCGGTACAAATTATCATTGATTTATACAAAATTCCACGGGCAACGGTGCATTACCAAATAAATAAATATAAAAAAACACACACAACCAAAAACGTTGCGCGTAGTGGCCGACCACGTAAAACAACTCAAAAGGGCGATGGTTATATTATACGGAAGTTTAAGCAGAATGTTCTACAAACTCCCCGATCGGTTGCCAAAGAACTAAAAGAAGGAACAGAAATCGATATCAGTGAAGGAACGTCTTAAGGAAGCCGATTTTGGAACATATGTTAGCAGAGTTATACCACAATAACTCTACAAATAAGTTAAAACGCCACGACTTTGCCAAAAAATATGTTGGACAGCCAGCATCATTCTGAAACAATGTTTTGTGGAGCGATGAAAGCTCTTTTGAGTTTCACTGATCAAAAAAATTTTTTTTTGTTAGATTACCGAAACATTATCGTAAAAAAGTGGCACCAGTGTGTCAGTGAATAAATCATTCAGGAAAAAATATATATAGATGTCCTTAATAATCATGCATTGCCCTAAATTGCTTGGAGAGTCCTTCATACTCCAGCAGGAGTATAAGGTCAGCATAAGGTCAAACTGATTACGCAGTTTCTGAAAGATGTTTGCGTAAACACATTGGATTAGCCACCTCAAAGCCCAGACCTCAACATAATAGAAAACCTCTGGTCATATATAAAACAAAAAAAGGCGTGCAAACTTATCTAAAAGTCGCGAAGAAACGATTTTGGAAATTCAAACCTTATGGAAGGATATTTCAATAGATTATATCCACAGCTTGGTACAGTCTGTACCAAAACGTATGCAACAGGTGATGTAAGGGAGGGTATATTTTTTATTAATTTGTCATAATTTTTTAGTTGACTTTTTTTTATTTGAATTAATAATATTTAAATAATTTGTCCAAATACTTATGCCACTGCTAATTTGTAAAAAAGTAATTTTTGTTAAAAAACAATGAGAACAATGAGAAATGGAGAACTTCTCCATTATTTTTTGTTACCTAATTTAACAACGATAGCCGACCTATTTACTAAAATGATTAAACAATAGAAAAGATAGAAAAAAATTGATGGACGGATTTACCAGGTAAACGACAGGGAACTGCAGCCACTAAGATTATACCCTAAAAGCACGACTTTAAAGCACTGCTACCGATTTATCCGGCTGTCCCATTCATTGATTTTATGATCGAGCATTAACACGTAAGCGAATTAGTTGACGTTTGTCGCTGCTTTCTCATTTGCTTGCGACCACCATTATACCGTTATCTTTACTGTTTTAACGTTATGACCGGTTCAGCAGTAGGGCTGTTGTCTGACAACGGGTAGATCCCAAAATATGGCGTCATTGTATGTCACGACCCACGAAGGCCATCGTTAGGGTCAAATTGACCAGGACCATACCATTTGGAGTTATATTTTGCGTTTATTAATGTAGCGAGGTAACACTGTTGCGCTTACAAACAAATATTTAATTGTAAACACAAATTTTGTTTTTCGGTTTCGGATACATTTAAAAAAAGTATAATTTTAATATAGGGCTTATATCTGTGTCAGCGGCGCAAGCAGTAAAAAACTGTGCATAAAAACTGTGCACTATGGGAAATTTAACTTGTTTTGTCGGTATATATTAATATCTCGTAAAATATTTAAGATTGTAAATCCAAATGTAGAATTAGAACGATTAGGACGACTTCTTCTGGCCTAGAGACTCAGATAGCGTGACAATAAAAGGATGTAACGGCGGATCGTCGAGTTCGGTATGAAAGCTTGTGCTCCTTATAAAATAAGTATTCAGAACAAACTGACTTAAAACGTAACATAAAGACGCTTCATAGCGGTCTCTGCCAATACGCTGAGCTTGCCGGCTATATAAAAGCTTCCTGTTAACATACTACAATAACTTGAATGCTCTTGAATGCGCCTTGACACTACAATTCCTCTTATAAATATACAATTAAAATTAGCATGATTATTAATTCTACAATTAATAGCCTGAAAATTAAGCCCTTTAATTCATATTTATTTTCTCTTCTTTCTTTTAATCCCTCCTTAATTTATTATTTTATTCGTTATGGTAAGCGGCAGACAATTTTACTGGATCCCAAACAATACTTGGAATCTTACTTAAATTACTCATCATTGAATACTATGATGAACTATTAATATTTTGTTGTCCTTGTGTAACCGGACGCATTAGTGACTGCTTCAAATGGTTACTTAACCCAAATATCCAAAATTTTCTTTGAATATAATCTGGTGTGATTATATCTGGTGTGAAACCAGATTAATTCCGCCGTGTAATGTTTCCCTATGTGCATTTTTGATTATTAACGATGTTAAATTACACGTATCTAGAATTTCGTATAAAATTTAGTTCTGTAGTTTTGTAATCTACCTTCCACTCTTTGCCCGTCTTTATCTAAAAATGGGTTCAATGCTAATGTTTTCCTTTTAGTATCAATATCTTTTTGGTGCTTTAAACATTGTATCTCTGAACTAAACTGAATTTCCGGCTGCTTGTTATAAATGCATTTGCTACCTTAAGTTCATTTGCTTTAAAATATGTGGGAAAAGATTTATTTTTTATTTTAATTTTATTATTTTTTTTAATAAATCTTAAGATATATGCAATAATTCTCTCCAACTTTCGAATATAGGAGCATTTTCCTAATAGTGATATTTTTAAATTGTTTTGGGCTTCTGTTAATGTAGTACTATCTAATTCAACCGCTTTGGCCAGTATTCTTGCGTCTTGAGGTCCCGTTAACTAAATTCTACATTCTAGTAATTTTTCTATTGTTACACCCCTAGTAGCTATGTGTGCAGGGTTAAAATTAAATAAATAAATAAGAAAAAAAATTGCATTTATTATTCCCATTTGTAAGTGTGATCGTTGGAACACTCCAGCTATAAGCCTTCGATTGACCTAATATTGCTGTCCTGAGGAGGGTAATAGATGTGCTGAAAGTGATGAAAGTTAATATTTAGTAATTTAGGGATGGATAGTTTTTTGATTTTTTTTCGGATTAACTTTTGCTAGTTATAATGCTTACTTTTTTCGGACGCATCAGAGAATCCATGAATTTGTACCGGAATTTTATCTTGGGATTTTACCCACCTTGGGAACCCAATACTTTTTAGATTTGTAAAGTTTTCTTTGAACGTATTCCATTCGTTGGCATCTGGATCTGATAAGTTCTGATCCAGACAACCAGTCTTAAGGGTCATACATTTTCGCATGTGTGGATTCCATTCGCTTATTTACAATCGATACCTGTACAAATTTGAATTTAAATTCAACTTCGATCGGTTCCCACTGCAGCCCCAGAGTTTTTATCGATTCATTTTCTCGGGTCTCCAATATTTTATTTTCTTCTGTACTTTCCGATGCTTCCACTATTTCTGAGACATTGGAAATCCATTTTCTAAGGTTGAAACCCAAATTTTCCAAGTCAAACGTTATTTGTTCAACGTGTTCTATGCCTTCTTGTACATAATTTTTTTTTTGTATTGATTTGAGATTTCAGCAAGCTCTCTTGTCGCTGAGTAGGGTGCCGATGGTGTAACGCAGGTAACAGTTGTTAACCTATATTCTTTTAATTTATTATTTGGAGAATCTCCCGCGAGTGGGGCAATGAGATCAAGGACACCATGGCTGTCACCCTAATGTATTCGTTTCACTTGTTTTGTTATTGTTTCTTTATCCCGGACTCCGACATTCTGTATTATTAATATCCACTTACTGTTCGAAGCATAAAATAAATGGTAACCGCGGTCACGCTCTGGGTAAACACGTTGTATAAAATCATAGATAAACCACATATTTGTATACTTTGTACGCGCAAAGATGTAAACTTAGCCTTGCCTTTTTGGCAAAGCATTCCCAATAATCGAGTGTCTTAAAATGAACATTGAAACCTAAAATAAAGTATATTTACACAATTCTGTGTTCAATAAGTATTTCTTTTTTCTTTTTGTGAAAAGCTCAGAGAACTTAAACGTTGTTCTTAGAAATCTATTACATCATAAACTAATTGAATTTCTTCACTTCTTTCATATAATTGAAGCGTTCCTCTATTAAATTTTCGGATTATGATATGAGCAAAAATTACATTAACATCCTCATATAAATTGGCTTGAAGCAATAAAGCCTTTATTTTGTTTTGCTAAATCATTGTCTTAAATATTTTTCTCTTATTTTCATACCGCATGGTTAACAGTTCCCAAGCGGCGTTATAATTTTCGGAAGAACGTGTTAGCAAGAGAGCGACCATACTCCTTGCTTCTCCTTTGAGAGCGGTTTTTAAATAATTAAACTTTAGCGATGTGCTCAGATCATCTCTTTCATGAATTATTTCTTAAAATAATTCAGAGAATAAGTCCCACTCTTTTCCTTTTCCAGTAAAGGTGGAGAGGTAATACTAATACCCCATTATTAGTTCCAGTTTTTGTTAGAATGTTTTTGACGTTGAATTCTAAATCTTCGACCGATTCGTCGAAAGATATATTATCTTTGTATTTTTTGTAGTACTCTTTTATTTCACTATTTGTTCTACTCCATAAAAATTCTATTTTATTACCTCTAATAAGTATTAGAGGTAAAAGTTCCGGCTAGTATTACTGAGTTCGTCAAGAGTTTCATTTAAATACTCTGTTTATTGATCGACATTTTTGTCGAAAACCTATCTATCTAATCTAGTTAATCTATCTATCTAGTTAATTGACCAGATCACTGTAATTTCACTTTTTATGCTTGCCTGCGCTTCTAGGAGCTTAAATTTTGTTTAGGACAGCATATTGATATAATTGCACTATGTTTTATAAAATAAATTACAAATAAAAGATATCTTATCTTATCGTTGCTGCTTCGATGTCGTCGATGTTGTGTTTGATGTTGGTGTTAAAGTTAACTTGAGAGTTGTTTTATTGTTGCTGCTTCGATGTAGTCTGTGAGATTCTTATTGCTTTAAATTTCGAGCTCTTGGTTTTCTTTTATTAACTGTATATTGTTTTGTTTGGGTTTTGGAATTTTTGTGTTTCACTTTTGGACTTTTAATTTATTGAACACTGTTGCCGCCGAACCGAAGATTATTATTAAATATTTTAAAACGATTTACCAATGTTTCTGGCCTTGGTAACGCCAAGTCACGCAACAACCGTGTATTAACAAAGAAATTTGTATGCCCGTTTGGCTTTATTATTTTGTCAACATGAATTGTACTTGTATTATTTTCTCGGGCTTTTGCCGCCTGAAGCTGATTGTGCGCTCGTAACAAATCAGACTTTAAGGTGCTCGTTAAAATCTCTGAGTTTCTTACCACTGGTGGGGGGAAATTGCAGAGAATTCCGAAAAGGCGAAATAACCAAAATGTTAACAGCCTGTAGCTGGTCGTGCGCTCGCAACTAATCAGACTATAAGGTGTTCTGGCTATGAGTGGGGGAGACTGCAGAGTTTTCTCGAAGGACCAAAATGTTAGAACGATCTAATTAAAAGAAGTCTATATTTGCTAAGTTATAGCTTCAAACTAAATTTATTGTGTATAAGCCCTAGCTTAAATAGCTAACATGAAAATCGTAAAACTACTTATTTACAGACCAACTCGTCACCGGGCAATCTAGTGACCCAGCGTGGGAGTCACAGGTGGTTAAATTAAGTGTTTCCAAGTGTACACATAATTTGGTTTTACAAATTACAATTGTTATTTTTAAATCTACGGTGTGATTGTTTACAATGTCATGTTCATGTGTGAACAAATAGAATGTTGGCCCCAGAACGCTTCCATGAGGAACGCCTGCCTCAATGCATTTTAGAGAATAATTGCACCCACCGATCGTCAAGCAAAATGTGGGATGTTTCAAAAAACTTTTAACAAGTGGGATCAGCTGTGGGGGGAGGAGTTTTTGACTGCCACACTCTCATGAATGCTTGCTGGATGTCCAAGAAAGCGGCGACCACGTACTCTTTCCTTTCTATCGCCTCAATGTAAAGTTCACCACTCTATACAGTTGTTTTGGTGTGCCAAGCTCGATCCGGAAACCAACTTGGAATTTTGGGATCGCCATGACAGCAGCATCAAGGATTAGTTTCTTCCAAGGGTCGGAAGAAGGCTGATTGGTCCATAGCGCAGCCTCCAGAATTGCCCCACCAAGCGTGTTTTGCATTAAATTCACCACCTGCTATAAATTTGTTGCCCAGCATAGCTTATTGGGACTCAATCATGGATTTCAACAATAGCTCAGTGGAAGGGAGGTACACAGTACGCTTTACGCTTGTGTGACTCGGTGACAATAATGATATCTACATTATGTAGGAATACTCGAAGCTCATCATAGTTTCTCGCTAGTCTTCGTGCGTTCCGCAATCCAATTTGTATGATTTTATCAGTCATTTTGGAATCCGAGATAAAAGAAGCTGGATCACTTCTCAAAAAAATTTTGTAGACTCTACAGTTCTCTCAAATAATTTAAACATTTTGACCATTCTAGCGTTAATATCCAGAATGGCGGTTTCCAGTGCCAGGAATCTATTCCCAAAGCCTCGGTCTTGCATTGATTTTAATCATCTCTGAAATTGATTATCCATATTTGATCCAAGTTGCGGCCCATTTGCACGAGCAATGTCGGCGTATAACATATTGCCTCTTACTGTAACATCGGGAATGAATCCGCCTGAGTAGTAATTTGTATTTTTTGCTTCGCCTGCTTAGTCCTACTTATAGTTTTCTTAATTTTTCGATCCTCACTGGGCAGACTTCGTCATTGAGGCATGATCACCACCACAATTGATGCACAATAAATTATTACTGGTCCACAATAGAAAACCCGTAGCGTTGTATCCAGCACATATAAATTAAACAATTGTTATTTCAAAGAATAATCATTATTCTTTATTAAGTGCATCAGAATACAACTGATCACTTTTGAGTTCTGTTAAGAACTAAAGTACAATTTCACATTCAGATATTTATAGCGGCACACCTGCCGTTATTTCTGTCGACGTTGCGTCTCGTGACTCCTCACGCCACAACGTCCAGACTGCTAACGCTGCACCACGGTGGTTCCCACTGTGGGTGTCCATTTACAGTAACCGAAAATTCCGCTGATTTATCATAGTAGATTCGGACCGGATACTGACTTAACATTAAGTCTAGTATCATTGACCTTACTTATGATAACTTATACAACAAATTGAATTCTGAAGACAATAGTACTTGAAGTGCCCAAAAATGTGGCATCTCCGAAATTGTAACACCTTTCTGCGGCGCACACGCTCTATAGTGACTTCATGTCCTAGTTGAGCTATTTTCAGTACTTTGTCGTCATTCGGTCCTTGTTTTAGGTTTACGAAAAACAGGTCTTGTCGCTTCGTCGTCTTCTTCAGAGATTTGTTCGTTTTACCAATTTTCTCGGGCAATATATATTAAGGACTTCAAAACTAAGCTCGTGCATCGGTTCGAACCGCCAGAGTGAACAAACGTGTTTTCATCGAGCTCCGTATAAAATCACTTGATTTAGCGAAGTAAATAGTTAATAACATAAAATATATAAACAAAATATTCTTTCTTTCGAAAGAAAATATATAAACGCGAAAGAGATGCTATTGGCAATGTTAAATTGCTATACTATAAAATGTTCTGTGTATGGAATAATTAAGTAAAACTAAAAAACAAATAGACAACGAACAAATCGATCCGTCATGTCTGACGGAGAGCGTCTCTCTAAAGCTCTCCCCATTCCAAACGGTGTCAAGTTCTTTAGCCACCAGTACAGCAATCACGATATCTACTGCAACTCCACCTTTAGCAACAACACCTGCAACAACAACTGCAACAGCATCAACATCAACTCTATGCTCAATACCGACAGCGGTGTACAATTCCGCTGTACCTACAACAACGAAAGCAAGAGCACTCACACCGACCCTGGAAAGCGGAAGCGAATAAGAACCAAAACAAAACAAAAAAACTTTGTCAAACAGGGCTGGATCGCTACATCCAAATAAAACGAAAGCGAAGACCACAACACAAGCAGGCTGGTAATCAACCGAAAATAAATCGCGCCAACGCCTCCAATGACTCAAGTTCAAATAGGTTTGCACTATTGGATGACTGCGAAGTGCAGGAGCAGAAGAAGATAAAGTTGCCACCAATATATATATACGTGAGAAAACCTCAAGTGCGCTGGCTAACAAACTAGCTGCAATTATCGGAGAAAACAAGTTCCATGTTATAACACTTACTAATGGTAACATACAAGAAACGAAAGTGCAGACCCAGGATGAGTCTAGCCACCGATCAGTGACCAGGACCTGGACGAAGCTGGGAAGAGTTACTATACCTACAAGCTGAAAAGTACCAAAGGATTGCAGGTTGTCATTAAAGGAATAGAGTCATCAGTGACAGCATCCGAAATTATCGCGGCACTAAAGGAGAAGAACTTCAACGCCAAAACGGTGATCAACATTCTCAACAGGAACAAAGGGCCGTAGCCACTCTTTAAAGTCGAACTGGAGCCATCGAGTCAGAAAAACAACAAAAATGAAGTACATCCTATATACAAGCTTAAGTATTTACTGCACCGAAGAATAACCGTAGAAGAGCCACACAAGCGCAGGCAACCTGTGCAGTGCACGAACTGCCAAGAATATGGACACCAAAGTGTACTGCACTCTTAAATCCATCTGGGTCATTTGCAGCGATGCCCACGGTACTGCAAACTATCCTAAGAATAGCCACGACAGTTTAATTAAGTTTGCAGCAACTGTTGCTAAAAACACACAGCCAACTAGCGAGGATGCATTGTTTACAAGGAACTCAAGAGTCGCCTAAATAAACGAGAGGATTCAGCTCGAGATAGTATCACACCAACAATTCACAAAGTAATGGAACCGACTACAACTAACATGCCTTCATCTGCCAGCCACAGAACAATGCCAAATCCTTCCTTTGTAAGTGTATTCAAATCAGGGATCAAAACACCAACAGCAGTCACCTCCAGCGTCCAGCATAAAATTCACCAAATAAACACAAATAAACACACAAAACACCATCATTCAAGAAACTATGCAAGAGCTTATGAGGAACCAAAACATCCTTATTCAAATGCTCGTTTCTTCCAAAATAGGATAATGACTCCCTTAACAATAGCTACCTGGAACGCTAATGGCAAGAGCTTATGAGGAACCAAAACATCCTTATTCAAATGCTCGTTTCTTCCAAAATAGGATAATGACTCCCTTAACAATAGCTACCTGGAACGCTAATGGCGTTTTGCACAAGCACAAGCTAGAACCTGCTCAGTTCTTAGCCGACAGAAACATTGACGTTATGCTACTCTCAGAGACTCACCTTACCGAAAAGTACAACTTCCAAATACCAGGATATAAAGGCCCAAGGCCCATGGAGGCACTGGCATACTAATACGGTTGCGAATTAAGCACCACCTTCTTGGTAATTGGCAAGAAGACTGCTTACAATGTACCTCTATAAACCTCCAACGCCATAACGGTGCTCTCACTCTGGCTGCTGTCTATTGCCCACCTCGCTTCACAATCTCTGAGAAAAAAATTTACAATACTTTTTGACTCGTTTGGTGAAAGGTGGTTTGCAGCTGGCTATTGGAATGTCAAGCACGTGTACTAGCGATCTCGGATAGAGAACCCTTAACGCAATCATCAAACCGCAACACAAACTTTACTATGTTTCCCCGGGAGCGCCTACAGGTCCCATGAAGCTTCCAGAGTTGATTGACTTTGCCATCACAAAAAGGATATCCCAATCAATTATTACAGCTGAGGCACTTCCAGAACTCTCATCTGATCACTGTCCGGCACTCTTTCAACTTTTGCACCAACTACAACACATCGAGCGACCGCGTAGTCTTATAAGGAATAGGACCAACTGGGCGAGGTACAAAAAATATGTTTGTTACCATACCGGCTTTTCTAGCCCCCTGGAAACCGAGCAAGACATTGATCACTTTGCTGGTGATACAGAATCAGTACTTGTCGCAGCAGCAAAAACGTCACCTCCGCAAGACAACCATGTATGCAGCACAAACTTTAACAAGGCAAGCAGAGATATTTAACTGCTTGTGCTTGAAAAACGACGACATCGAAGGGAGTGGCAGGAGCACAGATCACCTGGCGCAAAAGGTAAATTAAAAACAACATCTCGCTGACTTACTAGAGCGCTTAAGAAAGAAGAAGCGGACGCACAACTGAGATACATCGAGAATCTCACGCCCACAGGCACAAAGAACTCGTTGTGGAAAGACCACAGGAACCTACAGGCACCAACAGAAACGGTTGAACCTCTCCGTAACTCTACCGGAAACTGGTCTCGCAGGGACACGGACAGAGCAAGAGTCTTCGCTGATCATCTTAAACAAGTATTTCAACCAAATCCAGCCACTAACTCATTTACTCTCCCGCCTTTAACTGCATCTGACTTAGCACCACAAGATCCTGTAGAATTTCGGCCAAGCGAGATAACGAAAGTCATAAAAAAGTAACTGAAAACTGGAAAATCGCCTGGCTACGACTTAATAACCCCGAAAATGATCATCGAGCTCCCAATGTGTGCAGTTCTGCGAATCTGCTTGCCCTTCAACGCAATTACTAAAATTTGATACTTCCCTCAAAAGTGGAAGAAATCAATTATAATCATGATCCCTAAGCCTGGGAAAGACAAAACACAGCCATCATCATACAGGCCAATAAGCTTACTTACTTGTCTATCCAAATAATTTGAAAAAGTGCTGCTGCTACGCATCAGCCCCCACCTCAAAACACACAACACACTCCCATCGCACCAATTTGGTTTTCGGGCAAAACATGGAGCCATTGAACAGGTTAACCGCATCACAACAGAAATTTGCACTGCCTTTGAACATCGTGAATTCAGCACTTATATGAATTCGCGGTTAGATGCAGTTCAAGCATTTCAAGCGATTGTACTATAGAATGCGGAGTGCCTCAAGGAAGATTTCTAGGCCCAATTCTATACACCCTATACACGGCGAACATCCCAAAAAACTACCAGCTTACGATATCCACATTCGCTGATGACACTGCAATACTAAGTCGATCCAGATGCCCAGTAAAAGCTACGATGCAACTAACACGCCATCTAACTTGTGTAACATTGGCTTGCAAATTTGCGCATACGAGTAAACGAAGGAAAGTGCAAACAGGTAACATTTACCCTAAACAAACAAAGCTGCCCGCCCTTGGTAATGAACCACACGCGCATCCCACAAGCCGATAACGTAACATACTTAGGTATTCATCTGGACAAGCGGCTCACCTGGCGGAAACACATAGAGGCCAAGACGACGTACCTCAGACTAAAAGCAAGGGAGCTACACTGGCCTATAAACGTTCGCTCTCCCCTAAGACTGAAGTACAAAGTCTTCTTATATAACTCTGTTTTGAAACCCATATGGACCTATGGCTCCGAGCTATGGGGCAACGCATCGAGAAGCAACATCGACATAGTACAGCGAGCACAGTCAAGGATTCTGAGAATCATCATTACTGGAGCTCCATGTTATCTTCGGAACGAGAATATACACAGGGGCTTACAAATAAAACTTGTTATTGAGACAATAGCAGAGAAGAAAGTAAAATACAATGAAAAACTAGTCTCACATCCAAATCCTCTTGCAAGAAAACTTATTTGAGTATGCAGCCAAAGCCGACTGCACCGGAACGACCAACCAGCCCAGCGTTAAATTTGTTAGGCCACGCAGCACGAATCATTTCATAAAATGACATTTAGTTAGTTTAGAATAAGATTTGAAAACTTCTTGTTAGTCTCTTAAGTAAAAGGGAAGATTCAATAAATAAGCAAAACATGAAAATAAAACTAAGCTGAACAAAAGAAGTTACAATTTGAACCTTGAACCTTGAACAAACCGTAGCACAATTCGTTACGGCTTGTCATCCTTAAGTTAATGATGCCAATACTGACAATTTACCATTAATAAATGCCTGACAGCACGAAATTATCAGAAATAGCTGTGTTTATCCGTGAAACACTAAATTTTGAGGTGCGAATACTGTAGTTATTCTCACCAGCGCGCGAGGGCATATTTGAGGACTATTTTCCACTAATTTTAGAATCATCTCCTCTAGGATTAGTTCATAATCCATCATAAGTTATTGCTTACAGACTTTTTCAAACGGGGAAATTGTCACAACATTGGGTAGATTAGTAATCTGACGTCTAGCTTTTCGGGTAAGTTCGTAAGCTTGAGCAACTCCTTGACCTTTCATGCCTGTTCTTTGAAACAAATACTTTCGGTCTGCAGATGTCGTTGTTTTGTTCAACAAGGTGTTTCCAAAAGACATGGTTGCAGAGGTATTGTAAATTGTTGTACGTTAACCACCTGCTTGATAGAGCAGGTAACGTAAATGTTACTACTTGCTGTTACCGATCGGTTATAGCAATGAGCCCGAATTATTAGATGTTGATGTAATGCTGCTTAATATCCAGGTCTTGCGCCAGGAATTGTCCTCAACTCATCAAAATCCCGCATATCTTTATATTCGAAGATGGGAACTATGCGCTGTGTATTGTCGATTGTACACGTCGATTGAACTCCACTCAGTGGAGTGGCAAAGCTTTTTATTCGTAGCCAGAGTGACGTTCGTGATTGAAGAACTTTAAAAACCGCATTGCTAGACGCATTTTGTGCGTCATCGGAAAAGGTTTATCGTAGACTTAAGAAAATACTACAGAAGAAGAACGAATCCTTACACCAGTAAGGAAGCATGTATCTGAAGCATATCAGAAAATGAAGCATATATGACTTGTTGGCTATGTGATAACAAATGCGCTGGTTTTAGCGGCCAAACAAGTGATGACCCAGCTAAGGGCACTAACCTTAAAGCAACGAGATGAAATCGTTTTTGCGCCAAAGGTGGCTTAACCAACAGTTTTGGCGTAGCTAGAGATAGTTTTTGTCGAGCCGATGATGGTTCTTTCAGCTTTGATTAGTAAACCAGTTTTTAAACTGTATGATTCGAAGTTGGCTATTGAGATATATACGGACGTGTCTAAGTTTGGTTTCAACGCAGTGCTGTTGCAAAGGGATAGTCAGTTACATACCGTCATATACACGAGTCGAAAGACGAAGCCGTGTAAGGAAAAATATTACTCATTCGAACTCATTGTAGGAGTCATTGCAGCACTGACAAAATGACGTGTGTATGTCCTGGGAACCAAGTTTAAAATAGTCACAGATTGTAATTCGCGTGCAATGACGATGATAATGAAAAAAGTCCCTTTACAAGACTATGACTACGAAATCGGAAATTGATCAGGAAATTGATTAAAGAAAAGGTATCCAAACGCTCTCAGCCGGGCTGCATATTTTGAATTGAATAAACTTGGGGAATCTCAGTTGCCTGATGATTGGATGAAGGCAGTCAGAAGTTTAGTTGAACAAAGAGAGAATGCTATGGTCGAGCTCCCCGACTATCAGATACCCCTTTCTTAGCTAGTGTGAATGCGTACTCTAAATTTCATAATTTTTGTGCGATATCGATAGAAAATCTATAGAAAATAGACTAATAAAAATGTGAAAAAATTTCAACAAGTTTTTCAAAAGTGTGGGCGTGGCAATTTTGTGCAGTTTGTGGGCGTTAGAGTGGGCGTGGCAACATGGATCAGCAAATTTACCCTGCGTCTATGTCTCTAGAATCTGATGATTTGCAGCTTATCAAAACTATAACTAGTGTGGCGCACATAGATAAAAGATTTGCACACTTAAAACATCCGACATCACCAGAGCTCTCCCCAACTTGGGCATGCAAAAGCGATGCTCTTTCTCTCTCTCTCTTTAAAGGACCTTGGCTTCTTAATTTATATTGAGAAGCTGTGAGGAGTCTTAAAACTCCCCAAAAATCTCGTGTAGGGGAGTGGCCTAGCAACAGCCGCGATGCAAGGCGGGCAGGGCAAAGCGGAGAGACCGTGAATTAACGGTACCCCGTTAGGCCTTGGACTCGAGCTGGCCAAGGGCACAGAGGTCAACCGGTAACGGTGCGGACGTCGGACATGCGCAAAGAAGACGCACCGTGAACTAACGGTACCGCTCTGGACCTTGGACTCGAGTTGACCAAGGGCACAGAGGTCGGGTCGACCGGTAACGGTGCGTGCACAAAGAGGACGCACCGTTACCTAACGGTACAACTGTTGGACCTTGTACCCGAGCGGGCCGTGCGCAAAAGGGGAAATAACGGGATCCCCGCGGCCTATAAAGGGACGGCGCAAGTCCAGCTCGAGTCACGCGAGGAGCCGTACGTACGCGAGGATAGTCGAGGAGAGTTCCGGCGCGAGTTCCGCGGTCAGCGCGCAGTCGGAACGGAGTCTGAAGGCGGAGGAGTAGGAATCATTCAGTCATTCAGCCAGATCGCGCGTGGAAGAAGATAGTGCGTCGGAGCGTTAACGGAAGGAGTTCGGGAGTGAGAACGCGCGGTCAAGTCAGAAGGAAAGAAACAGTGGAAGCATCGGGCGGCAAGAAGCCCGAAGGCCACGGAAGGACGATTACCACAAGCGAGGAGTGATCCTGGGAGTAGAGGAGAAGGATCTGGCGTGTCAGAAATGTTCAGTGCAGTCAATGGCCAGCAAAGGTGGTCCCACGCCAAGCGTTGCCTCGCCCGTCGAAGATAAACCCTGCACCATAACATCCTAAACCCGTTCCGGCCGGCAGAGGGACCTTCAGAAGGGAAGGCAAGAACTTGGCGTGTTCGTAAGGGTCAGTGGAGTCAGTGGTCGGTGCAGGTGGTCCCAGGACGAGCGTTGCCTCGCCCGAGGACGATACACCCTGCCCCATAACATCCTAATCCCTAGTAAAGGAGCAAAAAGGACAACGGAGGCAAGGCGTTGCAGGAGAAACACAGCAGGAGCAGCGAGATCGCCGGAGGATTTATCCATAAGACTGTTAAATAAACGACTATAATAAGAACCCATTGCTTTTCCTTGGTCGGGCAATCGCACAAATCATAAATTTGGTGGGACGAACGCACAAACTCTCTGAGCTAGCCGCTGCAATCCGTAGCGAGTGAAAATAAGAAAATCAGTTCGTTACAAAGCTTTGTTGTGAGTTTGTCTAGGCAAATATAGGCAAATCTACTCTGCGCAGGAATTTTTCTGTATGCTTTCATTTCTGGTAGTGAATTTCACAATTATTATTATTAGTTTTAATGTTTTTTAGGTCTGATATTTATAGCAGTTACTCGTAGAGTAAAAGGGCATACTAGATTCGTTGAATAATATATAACAGGCAGAAGCAAGCATTTACTATATAAAGTATATACATTCTTGATCGCGATCATTAGCCGAGTCGATCTAGCCATGCCCGTCTGTCCGTAAGAACCTCGAAATCTCAGGATCTCTGGAGACAAAGACGCAGCGCAAGTTTGTTGACCCATGTTGCCAGGCCCACTCTAAGGCCAAACCTGCCACGACCACATTTTTGAACATGTTTAGGATAGTTTTTAGCAGATTTGCGAGATCTTAATATCAAACGCATCTTAACGATGTTAAAATTAGTTTTATCAACTTTTGTGGCGAAAAAATATTTTATACTTATTTTAGAAAATCTTAAATTTAAAACATCTTAAATTTACTTGTACAACTTTTAACTTTAATCGAAAATTTCAAAAAATTAGACAAACCGCGAAAAAAACATATTTTCGGATGGTTTTTTTTATTTGTTGTGTTTAAAACAAGTTTGAAAAGCATAGATTTTTTTTATTTGCTTTTATTTATTGAATCTTTTTGAATAAGAACTAACAATAAGTTTTAAAATCTTAACTTAAAAATCTTAGAAATTTTTTCTAAAAAGTTGTTTATTTTTCTAAATGTTCTGAGATTAAACGTCTCTAAAAATTTCTTCGCTGGGTTCGTAGGTCCTTTCGTCGGAGACGTGAACGACTTCTGAGCGGGGTTTTTTTCTTCGTAGGTGGTGGGGTGCGAGGAAAGCTTGCTATGATATTTTTCCATAATTTCTGTGATTGCATTGATGACTGGTGGAATATTTAAGTCTCATTGGATGTTTTCGTTCCGAACGCACCACGGTGCCCCAGTTATGGTTCTCAGAATCTTTGTTTGTGCTCGCTGTTTGATGTCAATATTGCTGATGCTTGTGTTGCCCCATAGCTGTGCGCCATAGGTCCAGATGGGTTTCAATACAGAATTATAGAGTAAGACCTTATGATCCAGCCTGAGGGGAGAGCCAGCGTTGATGAGCCAGTGTAAGTAGTTGGCTTTGAGTTTAAGATGGGTTTTTTTCTAGCTTCAATGTGCCTGCGCCATGTGAGTCTTCTGTCAAGGTGTACTCCTCGGTACGTTACCTCATCTGCTTTCGGGAGTGATATGATGTTTAACAAAAGTGTCGGGCAATCTTGTCTGTTTAGCGTAAATGTCACGTGCTTGCATTTTTTCGTTTACTTTTATTCGCCAGTCAGAGAGCCACTTCTAAATGTCTATGAGGTGCAATGCCAGCTGTGCTGTAGCTTGGATTGGGGACCTTGAACTGATAAGGATAGCTGTATTGTTGGCAAACGTGGACACTGTTAGGCGACTGTTTGTAGGAATGTCAGCAGTATAGATGAGGTATAATGTAGGCCCAAGAACGATGCCTTGGGGGAGTACAGTCATAATTTCGTGGTCAGTGGAAGTGGCAGTGTTGCACCGCACTGCAAACTTTCTGACTTTAGAAGTCTGGGGTTTCCTTCGGGTAATGCTGTTTTAACTTTAAACATTAGGCCGTCTAGTCAAACTCTGTCGAATGCTTGGGATACGTCTTGAAATACGGCTGTACAATATTCTCGATTTTTAAATGCAGTTCTTATCTCCGTCGTTATTCGATTCACCTGTTCAATGGTTCCCTGGCTTTCGCGAAAGCCAAATTGATGGGCTGGGTTTATATTGTGGGCTCTCAGGTATGGATTCAGTCTGATTAGCAGACATTTTTCGAATAGTTTCGATATACATGGGAGTAGGCTTATTGGTCTTATTGGAGCCATTTTTTTTTTGTGCGAAGTCAGTCTGTAAGGTGGTTTAACGTTTTCCGCGTACCGGATGAGATGAATTAGTACAGGCGAGTGATCAGATGACAGATCTCTCAGAGCTCTATCCAAACTGCGAGAAATATTTTTTTGTGACTGCGAAGTCAATCAAGTCAGACAGATTTTTGAGGTGTGATGGAAGCAGCATTACGTCGATATGCTTATCATGTAGGAATTGAGCTAGCTCAAATTTGCGCTGTGAAACGCCATTGAATGGTGGTTCGCAGAATTTTGTGTGTTCTTCATGTGAGGTTTGGGACGCGTCATACCTGACTTGGTATAGGCCAGGGAGCGATACTTGTTGGTTTCGAAAAAAGTAATTCTGGATTTGTGTCAGATGGTGTCAGCGCAGCTGTTCCTTGGGGTACCCGTGCCGTGTTCGTTCTTTTGTGGAGACGGGTTTGTATATGGGACAGCTTGAGCAACTCCTTGACCTTTCATGCCTGTTCTTTGAAACAAATACTTTCGGTCTGCAGATGTCGTTGTTTTGTTCAACAAGGTGTTTCCAAAAGACATGGTTGCAGAGGTATTGTAAATTGTTGTACGTTAACCACCTGCTTGAGTCATGGTGATAGAGCAGGTAACGTAAATGTTACTACTTGCTGTTACCGATCGGTTATAGCAATGAGCCCGAATTATTAGATGTTGATGTAATGCTGCTTAATATCCAGGTCTTGGGCCAGGAATTGTCCTCAACTCATCAAAATCCCGCATATCTTTATATTCGAAGATGAGAACTATGCGCTGTGTATTGTCGATTGTACACGTCGATTGAACTCCACTCAGTGGAGTAGCAAAGCTTTTTATTCGTAGCCAGAGTGACGTTCGTGATTGAAGAACTTTAAAAACCGCATTGCTAGACGCATTTTGTGCGTCATCGGAAAAGGTTTATCGTAGACTTAAGAAAATACTACAGAAGAAGAACGAATCCTTACACCAGTAAGGAAGCATGTATCTGAAGCATATCAGAAAATGAAGCATATATGACTTGTTGGCTATGTGATAACAAATGCGCTGGTTTTAGCGGCCAAACAAGTGATGACCCAGCTAAGGGCACTAACCTTAAAGCAACGAGATGAAATCGTTTTTGCGCCAAAGGTGGCTTAACCAACAGTTTTGGCGTAGCTAGAGATAGTTTTTGTCGAGCCGATGATGGTTCTTTCAGCTTTGATTAGTAAACCAGTTTTTAAACTGTATGATTCGAAGTTGGCTATTGAGATATATACGGACGTGTCTAAGTTTGGTTTCAACGCAGTGCTGTTGCAAAGGGATAGTCAGTTACATACCGTCATATACACGAGTCGAAAGACGAAGCCGTGTAAGGAAAAATATTACTCATTCGAACTCATTGTAGGAGTCATTGCAGCACTGACAAAATGACGTGCGTATGTCCTGGGAACCAAGTTTAAAATAGTCACAGATTGTAATTCGCGTGCAATGACGATGATAATGAAAAAAGTCCCTTTACAAGACTATGACTTCGAAATCGGAAATTGATCAGGAAATTGATTAAAGAAAAGGTATCCAAACGCTCTCAGCCGGGCTGCATATTTTGAATTGAATAAGCTTGGGGAATCTCAGTTGCCTGATGATTGGATGAAGGCAGTCAGAAGTTTAGTTGAACAAAGAGAGAATGCTATGGTCGAGCTCCCCGACTATCAGATACCCCTTTCTTAGCTAGTGTGAATGCGTACTCTAAATTTCATAATTTTTGTGCGATATCGATAGAAAATCTATAGAAAATAGACTAATAAAAATGTGAAAAAATTTCAACAAGTTTTTCAAAAGTGTGGGCGTGGCAATTTTGTGCAGTTTGTGGGCGTTAGAGTGGGCGTGGCAACATGGATCAGCAAATTTACCCTGCGTCTATGTCTCTAGAATCTGATGATTTGCAGCTTATCAAAACTATAACTAGTGTGGCGCACATAGATAAAAGATTTGCACACTTAAAACATCCGACATCACCAGAGCTCTCCCCAACTTGGGCATGCAAAAGCGATGCTCTTTCTCTCTCTCTCTTTAAAGGACCTTGGCTTCTTAATTTATATTGAGAAGCTGTGAGGAGTCTTAAAACTCCCCAAAAATCTCGTGTAGGGGAGTGGCCTAGCAACAGCCGCGATGCAAGGCGGGCAGGGCAAAGCGGAGAGACCGTGAATTAACGGTACCCCGTTAGGCCTTGGACTCGAGCTGGCCAAGGGCACAGAGGTCAACCGGTAACGGTGCGGACGTCGGACATGCGCAAAGAAGACGCACCGTGAACTAACGGTACCGCTCTGGACCTTGGACTCGAGTTGACCAAGGGCACAGAGGTCGGGTCGACCGGTAACGGTGCGTGCACAAAGAGGACGCACCGTTACCTAACGGTACAACTGTTGGACCTTGTACCCGAGCGGGCCGTGCGCAAAAGGGGAAATAACGGGATCCCCGCGGCCTATAAAGGGACGGCGCAAGTCCAGCTCGAGTCACGCGAGGAGCCGTACGTACGCGAGGATAGTCGAGGAGAGTTCCGGCGCGAGTTCCGCGGTCAGCGCGCAGTCGGAACGGAGTCTGAAGGCGGAGGAGTAGGAATCATTCAGTCAGTCAGCCAGATCGCGCGTGGAAAAAGATAGTGCGTCGGAGCGTTAACGGAAGGAGTTCGGGAGTGAGAACGCGCGGTCAAGTCAGAAGGAAAGAAACAGTGGAAGCATCGGGCGGCAAGAAGCCCGAAGGCCACGGAAGGACGATTATCTGGCGTGTCAGAAATGTTCAGTGCAGTCAATGGCCAGCAAAGGTGGTCCCACGCCAAGCGTTGCCTCGCCCGTGGAAGATAAACCCTGCACCATAACATCCTAAACCCGTTCCGGCCGGCAGAGGGACCTTCAGAAGGGAAGGCAAGAACTTGGCGTGTTCGTAAGGGTCAGTGGAGTCAGTGGTCGGTGCAGGTGGTCCCAGGACGAGCGTTGCCTCGCCCGAGGACGATACACCCTGCCCCATAACATCCTAATCCCTAGTAAAGGAGCAAAAAGGACAACGGAGGCAAGGCGTTGCAGGAGAAACACAGCAGGAGCAGCGAGATCGCCGGAGGATTTATCCATAAGACTGTTAAATAAACGACTATAATAAGAACCCATTGCTTTTCCTTGGTCGGGCAATCGCACAAATCATAAATTTGGTGGGACGAACGCACAAACTCTCTGAGCTAGCCGCTGCAATCCGTAGCGAGTGAAAATAAGAAAATCAGTTCGTTACAAAGCTTTGTTGTGAGTTTGTCTAGGCAAATATAGGCAAATCTACTCTGCGCAGGAATTTTTCTGTATGCTTTCATTTCTGGTAGTGAATTTCACAATTATTATTATTAGTTTTAATGTTTTTTAGGTCTGATATTTATAGCAGTTACTCGTAGAGTAAAAGGGCATACTAGATTCGTTGAATAATATATAACAGGCAGAAGCAAGCATTTACTATATAAAGTATATACATTCTTGATCGCGATCATTAGCCGAGTCGATCTAGCCATGCCCGTCTGTCCGTAAGAACCTCGAAATCTCAGGATCTCTGGAGACAAAGACGCAGCGCAAGTTTGTTGACCCATGTTGCCAGGCCCACTCTAAGGCCAAACCTGCCACGACCACATTTTTGAACATGTTTAGGATAGTTTTTAGCAGATTTGCGAGATCTTAATATCAAACGCATCTTAACGATGTTAAAATTAGTTTTATCAACTTTTGTGGCGAAAAAATATTTTATACTTATTTTAGAAAATCTTAAATTTAAAACATCTTAAATTTACTTGTACAACTTTTAACTTTAATCGAAAATTTCAAAAAATTAGACAAACCGCGAAAAAAACATATTTTCGGATGGTTTTTTTTATTTGTTGTGTTTAAAACAAGTTTGAAAAGCATAGATTTTTTTTATTTGCTTTTATTTATTGAATCTTTTTGAATAAGAACTAACAATAAGTTTTAAAATCTTAACTTAAAAATCTTAGAAATTTTTTCTAAAAAGTTGTTTATTTTTCTAAATGTTCTGAGATTAAACGTCTCTAAAAATTTCTTCGCTGGGTTCGTAGGTCCTTTCGTCGGAGACGTGAACGACTTCTGAGCGGGGTTTTTTTCTTCGTAGGTGGTGGGGTGCGAGGAAAGCTTGCTATGATATTTTTCCATAATTTCTGTGATTGCATTGATGACTGGTGGAATATTTAAGTCTCATTGGATGTTTTCGTTCCGAACGCACCACGGTGCCCCAGTTATGGTTCTCAGAATCTTTGTTTGTGCTCGCTGTTTGATGTCAATATTGCTGATGCTTGTGTTGCCCCATAGCTGTGCGCCATAGGTCCAGATGGGTTTCAATACAGAATTATAGAGTAAGACCTTATGATCCAGGCTGAGGGGAGAGCCAGCGTTGATGAGCCAGTGTAAGTAGTTGGCTTTGAGTTTAAGATGGGTTTTTTCTAGCTTCAATGTGCCTGCGCCATGTGAGTCTTCTGTCAAGGTGTACTCCTCGGTACGTTACCTCATCTGCTTTCGGGAGTGATATGATGTTTAACAAAAGTGTCGGGCAATCTTGTCTGTTTAGCGTAAATGTCACGTGCTTGCATTTTTTCGTTTACTTTTATTCGCCAGTCAGAGAGCCACTTCTAAATGTCTATGAGGTGCAATGCCAGCTGTGCTGTAGCTTGGATTGGGGACCTTGAACTGATAAGGATAGCTGTATTGTTGGCAAACGTGGACACTGTTAGGCGACTGTTTGTAGGAATGTCAGCAGTATAGATGAGGTATAATGTAGGCCCAAGAACGCTGCCTTGGGGGAGTACAGTCATAATTTCGTGGTCAGTGGAAGTGGCAGTGTTGCACCGCACTGCAAACTTTCTGACTTTAGAAGTCTGGGGTTTCCTTCGGGTAAAGCTGTTTTAACTTTAAACATTAGGCCGTCTAGTCAAACTCTGTCGAATGCTTGGGATACGTCTTGAAATACGGCTGTACAATATTCTCGATTTTTAAATGCAGTTCTTATCTCCGTCGTTATTCGATTCACCTGTTCAATGGTTCCCTGGCTTTCGCGAAAGCCAAATTGATGGGCTGGGTTTATATTGTGGGCTCTCAGGTATGGATTCAGTCTGATTAGCAGACATTTTTCGAATAGTTTCGATATACATGGGAGTAGGCTTATTGGTCTTATTGGAGCCATTTTTTTTTTGTGCGAAGTCAGTCTGTAAGGTGGTTTAACGTTTTCCGCGTACCGGATGAGATGAATTAGTACAGGCGAGTGATCAGATGACAGATCTCTCAGAGCTCTATCCAAACTGCGAGAAATATTTTTTTGTGACTGCGAAGTCAATCAAGTCAGACAGATTTTTGAGGTGTGATGGAAGCAGCATTACGTCGATATGCTTATCATGTAGGAATTGAGCTAGCTCAAATTTGCGCTGTGAAACGCCATTGAATGGTGGTTCGCAGAATTTTGTGTGTTCTTCATGTGAGGTTTGGGACGCGTCATACCTGATTTTAAAACGTCTGCAAAACTAATATTGTCAGTGCTTGGTATAGGCCAGGGAGCGATACTTGTTGGTTTCGAAAAAAGTAATTCTGGATTTGTGTCAAATGGTGTCAGCGCAGCTGTTCCTTGGGGTACCCGTGCCGTGTTCGTTCTTTTGTGGAGACGGGTTTGTATATGGGACAGCTTGAGCAACTCCTTGACCTTTCATGCCTGTTCTTTGAAACAAATACTTTCGGTCTGCAGATGTCGTTGTTTTGTTCAACAAGGTGTTTCCAAAAGACATGGTTGCAGAGGTATTGTAAATTGTTGTACGTTAACCACCTGCTTGATAGAGCAGGTAACGTAAATGTTACTACTTGCTGTTACCGATCGGTTATAGCAATGAGCCCGAATTATTAGATGTTGATGTAATGCTGCTTAATATCCAGGTCTTGCGCCAGGAATTGTCCTCAACTCATCAAAATCCCGCATATCTTTATATTCGAAGATGAGAACTATGCGCTGTGTATTGTCGATTGTACACGTCGATTGAACTCCACTCAGTGGAGTAGCAAAGCTTTTTATTCGTAGCCAGAGTGACGTTCGTGATTGAAGAACTTTAAAAACCGCATTGCTAGACGCATTTTGTGCGTCATCGGAAAAGGTTTATCGTAGACTTAAGAAAATACTACAGAAGAAGAACGAATCCTTACACCAGTAAGGAAGCATGTATCTGAAGCATATCAGAAAATGAAGCATATATGACTTGTTGGCTATGTGATAACTAATGCGCTGGTTTTAGCGGCCAAACAAGTGATGACCCAGCTAAGGGCACTAACCTTAAAGCAACGAGATGAAATCGTTTTTGCGCCAAAGGTGGCTTAACCAACAGTTTTGGCGTAGCTAGAGATAGTTTTTGTCGAGCCGATGATGGTTCTTTCAGCTTTGATTAGTAAACCAGTTTTTAAACTGTATGATTCGAAGTTGGCTATTGAGATGTATACGGACGTGTCTAAGTTTGGTTTCAACGCAGTGCTGTTGCAAAGGGATAGTCAGTTACATACCGTCATATACACGAGTCGAAAGACGAAGCCGTGTAAGGAAAAATATTACTCATTCGAACTCATTGTAGGAGTCATTGCAGCACTGACAAAATGACGTGTGTATGTCCTGGGAACCAAGTTTAAAATAGTCACAGATTGTAATTCGCGTGCAATGACGATGATAATGAAAAAAGTCCCTTTACAAGACTATGACTACGAAATCGGAAATTGATCAGGAAATTGATTAAAGAAAAGGTATCTAAACGCTCTCAGCCGGGCTGCATATTTTGAATTGAATAAACTTGGGGAATCTCAGTTGCCTGATGATTGGATGAAGGCAGTCAGAAGTTTAGTTGAACAAAGAGAGAATGCTATGGTCGAGCTCCCCGACTATCAGATACCCCTTTCTTAGCTAGTGTGAATGCGTACTCTAAATTTCATAATTTTTGTGCGATATCGATAGAAAATCTATAGAAAATAGACTAATGAAAATGTGAAAAAATTTCAACAAGTTTTTCAAAAGTGTGGGCGTGGCAATTTTGTGCGGTTTGTGGGCGTTAGAGTGGGCGTGGCAACATGTATCAGCAAATTTACCCTGCGTCTATGTCTCTAGAATCTGTTGATTTGCAGCTTATCAAAACTATAACTAGTGTGGCGCACATAGATAAAAGATTTGCACACTTAAAACATCCGACATCACCAGAGCTCTCCCCAACTTGGGCATGCAAAAGCGATGCTCTTTCTCTCTCTCTCTTTAAAGGACCTTGGCTTCTTAATTTATATTGAGAAGCTGTGAGGAGTCTTAAAACTCCCCAAAAATCTCGTGTAGGGGAGTGGCCTAGCAACAGCCGCGATGCAAGGCGGGCAGGGCAAAGCGGAGAGACCGTGAATTAACGGTACCCCGTTAGGCCTTGGACTCGAGCTGGCCAAGGGCACAGAGGTCAACCGGTAACGGTGCGGACGTCGGACATGCGCAAAGAAGACGCACCGTGAACTAACGGTACCGCTCTGGACCTTGGACTCGAGTTGACCAAGGGCACAGAGGTCGGGTCGACCGGTAACGGTGCGTGCACAAAGAGGACGCACCGTTACCTAACGGTACAACTGTTGGACCTTGTACCCGAGCGGGCCGTGCGCAAAAGGGGAAATAACGGGATCCCCGCGGCCTATAAAGGGACGGCGCAAGTCCAGCTCGAGTCACGCGAGGAGCCGTACGTACGCGAGGATAGTCGAGGAGAGTTCCGGCGCGAGTTCCGCGGTCAGCGCGCAGTCGGAACGGAGTCTGAAGGCGGAGGAGTAGAAATCATTCAGTCAGTCAGCCAGATCGCGCGTGGAAGAAGATAGTGCGTCGGAGCGTTAACGGAAGGAGTTCGGGAGTGAGAACGCGCGGTCAAGTCAGAAGGAAAGAAACAGTGGTAGCATCGGGCGGCAAGAAGCCCGAAGGCCACAGAAGGACGATTACCACAAGCGAGGAGTGATCCTGGGAGTAGAGGAGAAGGATCTGGCGTGTCAGAAATGTTCAGTGCAGTCAATGGCCAGCAAAGGTGGTCCCACGCCAAGCGTTGCCTCGCCCGTGGAAGATAAACCCTGCACCTTAACATCCTAAACCCGTTCCGGCCGGCAGAGGGACCTTCAGAAGGGAAGGCAAGAACTTGGCGTGTTCGTAAGGGTCAGTGGAGTCAGTGGTCGGTGCAGGTGGTCCCAGGACGAGCGTTGCCTCGCCCGAGGACGATACACCCTGCCCCATAACATCCTAATCCCTAGTAAAGGAGCAAAAAGGACAACGGAGGCAAGGCGTTGCAGGAGAAACACAGCAGGAGCAGCGAGATCGCCGGAGGAGTTATCCATAAGACTGTTAAATAAACGACTATAATAAGAACCCATTGCTTTTCCTTGGTCGGGCAATCACACAAATCATAAATTTGGTGGGACGAACGCACAAACTCTCTGAGCTAGCCGCTGCAATCCGTAGCGAGTGAAAATAAAAAAATCAGTTCGTTACAAAGCTTTGTTGTGAGTTTGTCTAGGCAAATATAGGCAAATCTACTCTGCGCAGGAATTTTTCTGTATGCTTCTGGTAGTGAATTTCACAATTATTATTATTAGTTTTAATGTTTTTTAGGTCTGATATTTATAGCAGTTACTCGTAGAGTAAAAGGGCATACTAGATTCGTTGAATAATATATAACAGGCAGAAGCAAGCATTTACTATATAAAGTATATACATTCTTGATCGCGATCATTAGCCGAGTCGATCTAGCCATGCCCGTCTGTCCGTAAGAACCTCGAAATCTCAGGATCTCTGGAGACAAAGACGCAGCGCAAGTTTGTTGACCCATGTTGCCAAACCTGCCACGACCACATTTTTGAACATGTTTAGGATAGTTTTTAGCAGTTTTGCGAGATCTTAATATCAAACGCATCTTAACGATGTTAAAATTAGTTTTATCAACTTTTGTGGCGAAAAAATATTTTATACTTATTTTAGAAAATAAAACATCTTAAATTTACTTGTACAACTTTTAACTTTAATCGAAAATTTCAAAAAATTAGACAAACCGCGAAAAAAACATATTTTCGGATGGTTTTTTTTATTTGTTGTGTTTAAAACAAGTTTGAAAAGCATAGATTTTTTTTATTTGCTTTTATTTATTGAATCTTTTTGAATAAGAACTAACAATAAGTTTTAAAATCTTAACTTAAAAATCTTAGAAATTTTTTCTTAAAAGTTGTTTATTTTTCTAAATGTTCTGAGATTAAACGTCTCTAAAAATTTCTTCGCTGGGTTCGTAGGTCCTTTCGTCGGAGACGTGAACGACTTCTGAGCGGGGTTTTTTCTTCGTAGGTGGTGGGGTGCGAGGAAAGCTTGCTATGATATTTTTCCATAATTTCTGTGATTGCATTGATGACTGGTGGAATATTTAAGTCTCATTGGATGTTTTCGTTCCGAACGCACCACGGTGCCCCAGTTATGGTTCTCAGAATCTTTGTTTGTGCTCGCTGTTTGATGTCAATATTGCTGATGCTTGTGTTGCCCCATAGCTGTGCGCCATAGGTCCAGATGGGTTTCAATACAGAATTATAGAGTAAGACCTTATGATCCAGGCTGAGGGGAGAGCCAGCGTTGATGAGCCAGTGTAAGTAGTTGGCTTTGAGTTTAAGATGGGTTTTTTCTAGCTTCAATGTGCCTGCGCCATGTGAGTCTTCTGTCAAGGTGTACTCCTCGGTACGTTACCTCATCTGCTTTCGGGAGTGATATGATGTTTAACAAAAGTGTCGGGCAATCTTGTCTGTTTAGCGTAAATGTCACGTGCTTGCATTTTTTCGTTTACTTTTATTCGCCAGTCAGAGAGCCACTTCTAAATGTCTATGAGGTGCAATGCCAGCTGTGCTGTAGCTTGGATTGGGGACCTTGAACTGATAAGGATAGCTGTATTGTTGGAAAACGTGGACACTGTTAGGCGACTGTTTGTAGGAATGTCAGCAGTATAGATGAGGTATAATGTAGGCCCAAGAACGCTGCCTTGGGGGAGTACAGTCATAATTTCGTGGTCAGTGGAAGTGGCAGTGTTGCACCGCACTGCAAACTTTCTGACTTTAGAAGTCTAGGGTTTCCTTCGGGTAAAGCTGTTTTAACTTTAAACATTAGGCCGTCTAGTCAAACTCTGTCGAATGCTTGGGATACGTCTTGAAATACGGCTGTACAATATTCTCGATTTTTAAATGCAGTTCTTATCTCCGTCGTTATTCGATTCACCTGTTCAATGGTTCCCTGGCTTTCGCGAAAGCCAAATTGATGGGCTGGGTTTATATTGTGGGCTCTCAGGTATGGATTCAGTCTGATTAGCAGACATTTTTCGAATAGTTTCGATATACATGGGAGTAGGCTTATTGGTGGTAACTGTGTGGTCCTTACCAGGCTTTGGAATCATTGTAATGATCGATCTCTTCCATCGTTGTGGAAAGTAGCCAAGTTTGGTGATGGCATTAAAGAGCTGTGTTAGGTAGCGAACTGCAGAATGTGGCAGCTCGATGATCATTTCCGGGGTAATAAGGGCGTAGCCGGGGGTTTTTCGGGCGGAGATTTTTTTAATTATGTTAGATATTTCCTTTGGACAAAACACAATTGGGGTGTGTTGCTGGTGGCAGTTTGCGGTTGGTGTAAGTTTCTCTATATATCGACTCTTAGCGTATTCTTCTTCTTGTTTCAGAGCGTTTTGTCAGCTTCCGTGTGGTTATTTTTAGCTTTTTAGCCATTCTCTAGGTAAGCGTCGTTTTGCGTGAACGAGTTTCTCGATTTATGCGTTAGTCTTTTTCGGATTAATTGTAACGTTTGCGATTTTAGGTGTTGCATTACGAGCTGCTTCCGTTCCAGCTAAACCTGAGTTTTGGGTTTAGCTCAATGTGTGAACTTATATATTTTTTTATACCTGAGCCATTTTGTTTTGTGCGAAGTCAGTCTGTAAGGTGGTTTAAAGTTTTCCGCGTACCAGATGAGATGAATTAGTACAGGCGAGTGATCAGATGACAGATCTCTCAGAGCTCTATCCAAACTGCGAGAAATATTTTTTTGTGACTGCGAAGTCAATCAAGTCAGACAGATTTTTGAGGTGTGATGGAAGCAGCATTACGTCGATATGCTTATCATGTAGGAATTGAGCTAGCTCAAATTTGCGCTGTGAAACGCCATTGAATGGTGGTTCGCAGAATTTTGTGTGTTCTTCATGTGAGGTTTGGGACGCGTCATACCTGATTTTAAAACGTCTGCAAAACTAATATTGTCAGTGCTTGGTATAGGCCAGGGAGCGATACTTGTTGGTTTCGAAAAAAGTAATTCTGGATTTGTGTCAGATGGTGTCAGCGCAGCTGTTCCTTGGGGTACCCGTGCCGTGTTCGTTCTTTTGTGGAGACGGGTTTGTATATGGGACAGCTTGAGCAACTCCTTGACCTTTCATGCCTGTTCTTTGAAACAAATACTTTCGGTCTGCAGATGTCGTTGTTTTGTTCAACAAGGTGTTTCCAAAAGACATGGTTGCAGAGGTATTGTAAATTGTTGTACGTTAACCACCTGCTTGAGTCATGGTGATAGAGCAGGTAACGTAAATGTTACTACTTGCTGTTACCGATCGGTTATAGCAATGAGCCCGAATTATTAGATGTTGATGTAATGCTGCTTAATATCCAGGTCTTGCGCCAGGAATTGTCCTCAACTCATCAAAATCCCGCATATCTTTATATTCGAAGATGAGAACTATGCGCTGTGTATTGTCGATTGTACACGTCGATTGAACTCCACTCAGTGGAGTAGCAAAGCTTTTTATTCGTAGCCAGAGTGACGTTCGTGATTGAAGAACTTTAAAAACCGCATTGCTAGACGCATTTTGTGCGTCATCGGAAAAGGTTTATCGTAGACTTAAGAAAATACTACAGAAGAAGAACGAATCCTTACACCAGTAAGGAAGCATGTATCTGAAGCATATCAGAAAATAAAGCATATATGACTTGTTGGCTATGTGATAACAAATGCGCTGGTTTTAGCGGCCAAACAAGTGATGACCCAGCTAAGGGCACTAACCTTAAAGCAACGAGATGAAATCGTTTTTGCGCCAAAGGTGGCTTAACCAACAGTTTTGGCGTAGCTAGAGATAGTTTTTGTCGAGCCGATGATGGTTCTTTCAGCTTTGATTAGTAAACCAGTTTTTAAACTGTATGATTCGAAGTTGGCTATTGAGATATATACGGACGTGTCTAAGTTTGGTTTCAACGCAGTGCTGTTGCAAAGGGATAGTCAGTTACATACCGTCATATACACGAGTCGAATGACGAAGCCGTGTAAGGAAAAATATTACTCATTCGAACTCATTGTAGGAGTCATTGCAGCACTGACAAAATGACGTGTGTATGTCCTGGGAACCAAGTTTAAAATAGTCACAGATTGTAATTCGCGTGCAATGACGATGATAATGAAAAAAGTCCCTTTACAAGACTATGACTACGAAATCGGAAATTGATCAGGAAATTGATTAAAGAAAAGGTATCCAAACGCTCTCAGCCGGGCTGCATATTTTGAATTGAATAAGCTTGGGGAATCTCAGTTGCCTGATGATTGGATGAAGGCAGTCAGAAGTTTAGTTGAACAAAGAGAGAATGCTATGGTCGAGCTCCCCGACTATCAGATACCCCTTTCTTAGCTAGTGTGAATGCGTACTCTAAATTTCATAATTTTTGTGCGATATCGATAGAAAATCTATAGAAAATAGACTAATAAAAATGTGAAAAAATTTCAACAAGTTTTTCAAAAGTGTGGGCGTGGCAATATTGTGCGGTTTGTGGGCGTTAGAGTGGGCGTGGCAACATGGATCAGCAAATTTACCCTGCGTCTATGTCTCTAGAATCTGTTGATTTGCAGCTTATCAAAACTATAACTAGTGTGGCGCACATAGATAAAAGATTTGCACACTTAAAACATCCGACATCACCAGAGCTCTCCCCAACTTGGGCATGCAAAAGCGATGCTCTTTCTCTCTCTCTCTTTAAAGGACCTTGGCTTCTTAATTTATATTGAGAAGCTGTGAGGAGTCTTAAAACTCCCCAAAAATCTCGTGTAGGGGAGTGGCCTAGCAACAGCCGCGATGCAAGGCGGGCAGGGCAAAGCGGAGAGACCGTGAATTAACGGTACCCCGTTAGGCCTTGGACTCGAGCTGGCCAAGGGCACAGAGGTCAACCGGTAACGGTGCGGACGTCGGACATGCGCAAAGAAGACGCACCGTGAACTAACGGTACCGCTCTGGACCTTGGACTCGAGTTGACCAAGGGCACAGAGGTCGGGTCGACCGGTAACGGTGCGTGCACAAAGAGGACGCACCGTTAACTAACGGTACAACTGTTGGACCTTGTACCCGAGCGGGCCGTGCGCAAAAGGGGAAATAACGGGATCCCCGCGGCCTATAAAGGGACGGCGCAAGTCCAGCTCGAGTCACGCGAGGAGCCGTACGTACGCGAGGATAGTCGAGGAGAGTTCCGGCGGTCAGCGCGCAGTCGGAACGGAGTCTGAAGGCGGAGGAGTAGGAATCATTCAGTCAGTCAGCCAGATCGCGCGTGGAAGAAGATAGTGCGTCGGAGCGTTAACGGAAGGAGTTCGGGAGTGAGAACGCGCGGTCAAGTCAGAAGGAAAGAAACAGTGGAAGCATCGGGCGGCAAGAAGCCCGAAGGCCACGGAAGGACGATTACCACAAGCGAGGAGTGATCCTGGGAGTAGAGGAGAAGGATCTGGCGTGTCAGAAATGTTCAGTGCAGTCAATGGCCAGCAAAGGTGGTCCCACGCCAAGCGTTGCCTCGCCCGTGGAAGATAAACCCTGCATCATAACATCCTAAACCCGTTCCGGCCGGCAGAGGGACCTTCAGAAGGGAAGGCAAGAACTTGGCGTGTTCGTAAGGGTCAGTGGAGTCAGTGGTCGGTGCAGGTGGTCCCAGGACGAGCGTTGCCTCGCCCGAGGACGATACACCCTGCCCCATAACATCCTAATCCCTAGTAAAGGAGCAAAAAGGACAACGGAGGCAAGGCGTTGCAGGAGAAACACAGCAGGAGCAGCGAGATCGCCGGAGGAGTTATCCATAAGACTGTTAAATAAACGACTATAATAAGAACCCATTGCTTTTCCTTGGTCGGGCAATCACACAAATCATAAATTTGGTGGGACGAACGCACAAACTCTCTGAGCTAGCCGCTGCAATCCGTAGCGAGTGAAAATAAAAAAATCAGTTCGTTACAAAGCTTTGTTGTGAGTTTGTCTAGGCAAATATAGGCAAATCTACTCTGCGCAGGAATTTTTCTGTATGCTTCTGGTAGTGAATTTCACAATTATTATTATTAGTTTTAATGTTTTTTAGGTCTGATATTTATAGCAGTTACTCGTAGAGTAAAAGGGCATACTAGATTCGTTGAATAATATATAACAGGCAGAAGCAAGCATTTACTATATAAAGTATATACATTCTTGATCACGATCATTAGCCGAGTCGATCTAGCCATGCCCGTCTGTCCGTAAGAACCTCGAAATCTCAGGATCTCTGGAGACAAAGACGCAGCGCAAGTTTGTTGACCCATGTTGCCAGGCCCACTCTAAGGCCAAACCTGCCACGACCACATTTTTGAACATGTTTAGGATAGTTTTTAGCAGATTTGCGAGATCTTAATATCAAACGCATCTTAACGATGTTAAAATTAGTTTTATCAACTTTTGTGGCGAAAAAATATTTTATACTTATTTTAGAAAATCTTAAATTTAAAACATCTTAAATTTACTTGTACAACTTTTAACTTTAATCGAAAATTTCAAAAAATTAGACAAACCGCGAAAAAAACATATTTTCGGATGGTTTTTTTTATTTGTTGTGTTTAAAACAAGTTTGAAAAGCATAGATTTTTTTTATATGCTTTTATTTATTGAATCTTTTTGAATAAGAACTAACAATAAGTTTTAAAATCTTAACTTAAAAATCTTAGAAATTTTTTCTAAAAAGTTGTTTATTTTTCTAAATGTTCTGAGATTAAACGTCTCTAAAAATTTCTTCGCTGGGTTCGTAGGTCCTTTCGTCGGAGACGTGAACGACTTCTGAGCGGGGTTTTTTTCTTCGTAGGTGGTGGGGTGCGAGGAAAGCTTGCTATGATATTTTTCCATAATTTCTGTGATTGCATTGATGACTGGTGGAATATTTAAGTCTCATTGGATGTTTTCGTTCCGAACGCACCACGGTGCCCCAGTTATGGTTCTCAGAATCTTTGTTTGTGCTCGCTGTTTGATGTCAATATTGCTGATGCTTGTGTTGCCCCATAGCTGTGCGCCATAGGTCCAGATGGGTTTCAATACAGAATTATAGAGTAAGACCTTATGATCCAGGCTGAGGGGAGAGCCAGCGTTGATGAGCCAGTGTAAGTAGTTGGCTTTGAGTTTAAGATGTGTTTTTTCTAGCTTCAATGTGCCTGCGCCATGTGAGTCTTCTGTCAAGGTGTACTCCTCGGTACGTTACCTCATCTGCTTTCGGGAGTGATATGATGTTTAACAAAAGTGTCGGGCAATCTTGTCTGTTTAGCGTAAATGTCACGTGCTTGCATTTTTTCGTTTACTTTTATTCGCCAGTCAGAGAGCCACTTCTAAATGTCTATGAGGTGCAATGCCAGCTGTGCTGTAGCTTGGATTGGGGACCTTGAACTGATAAGGATAGCTGTATTGTTGGCAAACGTGGACACTGTTAGGCGACTGTTTGTAGGAATGTCAGCAGTATAGATGAGGTATAATGTAGGCCCAAGAACGCTGCCTTGGGGGAGTACAGTCATAATTTCGTGGTCAGTGGAAGTGGCAGTGTTGCACCGCACTGCAAACTTTCTGACTTTAGAAGTCTGGGGTTTCCTTCGGGTAAAGCTGTTTTAACTTTAAACATTAGGCCGTCTAGTCAAACTCTGTCGAATGCTTGGGATACGTCTTGAAATACGGCTGTACAATATTCTCGATTTTTAAATGCAGTTCTTATCTCCGTCGTTATTCGATTCACCTGTTCAATGGTTCCCTGGCTTTCGCGAAAGCCAAATTGATGGGCTGGGTTTATATTGTGGGCTCTCAGGTATGGATTCAGTCTGATTAGCAGACATTTTTCGAATAGTTTCGATATACATGGGAGTAGGCTTATTGGTGGTAACTGTGTGGTCCTTACCAGGCTTTGGAATCATTGTAATGATCGATCTCTTCCATCGTTGTGGAAAGTAGCCAAGTTTGGTGATGGCATTAAGGAGCTGTGTTAGGTAGCGAACTGCAGAATGTGGCAGCTCGATGATCATTTCCGGGGTAATAAGGGCGTAGCCGGGGGTTTTTCGGGCGGAGATTTTTTTAATTATGTTAGATATTTCCTTTGGACAAAACACAATTGGGGTGTGTTGCTGGTGGCAGTTTGCGGTTGGTGTAAGTTTCTCTATATATCGACTCTTAGCGTATTCTTCTTCTTGTTTCAGAGCGTTTTGTCAGCTTCCGTGTGGTTATTTTTAGCTTTTTAGCCATTCTCTAGGTAAGCGTCGTTTTGCGTGAACGAGTTTCTCGATTTATGCGTTAGTCTTTTTCGGATTAATTGTAACGTTTGCGATTTTAGGTGTTGCATTACGAGCTGCTTCCGTTCCAGCTAAACCTGAGTTTTGGGTTTAGCTCAATGTGTGAACTTATATATTTTTTTATACCTGAGCCATTTTGTTTTGTGCGAAGTCAGTCTGTAAGGTGGTTTAACGTTTTCCGCGTACCGGATGAGATGAATTAGTACAGGCGAGTGATCAGATGACAGATCTCTCAGAGCTCTATCCAAACTGCGAGAAATATTTTTTTGTGACTGCGAAGTCAATCAAGTCAGACAGATTTTTGAGGTGTGATGGAAGCAGCATTACGTCGATATGCTTATCATGTAGGAATTGAGCTAGCTCAAATTTGCGCTGTGAAACGCCATTGAATGGTGGTTCGCAGAATTTTGTGTGTTCTTCATGTGAGGTTTGGGACGCGTCATACCTGATTTTAAAACGTCTGCAAAACTAATATTGTCAGTGCTTGGTATAGGCCAGGGAGCGATACTTGTTGGTTTCGAAAAAAGTAATTCTGGATTTGTGTCAGATGGTGTCAGCGCAGCTGTTCCTTGGGGTACCCGTGCCGTGTTCGTTCTTTTGTGGAGACGGGTTTGTATATGGGACAGCTTGAGCAACTCCTTGACCTTTCATGCCTGTTCTTTGAAACAAATACTTTCGGTCTGCAGATGTCGTTGTTTTGTTCAACAAGGTGTTTCCAAAAGACATGGTTGCAGAGGTATTGTAAATTGTTGTACGTTAACCACCTGCTTGAGTCATGGTGATAGAGCAGGTAACGTAAATGTTACTACTTGCTGTTACCGATCGGTTATAGCAATGAGCCCGAATTATTAGATGTTGATGTAATGCTGCTTAATATCCAGGTCTTGCGCCAGGAATTGTCCTCAACTCATCAAAATCCCGCATATCTTTATATTCGAAGATGAGAACTATGCGCTGTGTATTGTCGATTGTACACGTCGATTGAACTCCACTCAGTGGAGTGGCAAAGCTTTTTATTCGTAGCCAGAGTGACGTTCGTGATTGAAGAACTTTAAAAACCGCATTGCTAGACGCATTTTGTGCGTCATCGGACGGGGTTTATCGTAGACTTAAGAAAATACTACAGAAGAAGAACGAATCCTTACACCAGTAAGGAAGCATGTATCTGAAGCATATCAGAAAATGAAGCATATATGACTTGTTGGCTATGTGATAACAAATGCGCTGGTTTTAGCGGCCAAACAAGTGATGACCCAGCTAAGGGCACTAACCTTAAAGCAACGAGATGAAATCGTTTTTGCGCCAAAGGTGGCTTAACCAACAGTTTTGGCGTAGCTAGAGATAGTTTTTGTCGAGCCGATGATGGTTCTTTCAGCTTTGATTAGTAAACCAGTTTTTAAACTGTATGATTCGAAGTTGGCTATTGAGATATATACGGACGTGTCTAAGTTTGGTTTCAACGCAGTGCTGTTGCAAAGGGATAGTCAGTTACATACCGTCATATACACGAGTCGAAAGACGAAGCCGTGTAAGGAAAAATATTACTCATTCGAACTCATTGTAGGAGTCATTGCAGCACTGACAAAATGACGTGTGTATGTCCTGGGAACCAAGTTTAAAATAGTCACAGATTGTAATTCGCGTGCAATGACGATGATAATGAAAAAAGTCCCTTTACAAGACTATGACTACGAAATCGGAAATTGATCAGGAAATTGATTAAAGAAAAGGTATCCAAACGCTCTCAGCCGGGCTGCATATTTTGAATTGAATAAGCTTGGGGAATCTCAGTTGCCTGATGATTGGATGAAGGCAGTCAGAAGTTTAGTTGAACAAAGAGAGAATGCTATGGTCGAGCTCCCCGACTATCAGATACCCCTTTCTTAGCTAGTGTGAATGCGTACTCTAAATTTCATAATTTTTGTGCGATATCGATAGAAAATCTATAGAAAATAGACTAATAAAAATGTGAAAAAATTTCAACAAGTTTTTCAAAAGTGTGGGCGTGGCAATTTTGTGCGGTTTGTGGGCGTTAGAGTGGGCAACATGGGTCAGCAAATTTACCCTGCGTCTATGTCTCTAGAATCTGTTGATTTGCAGCTTATCAAAACTATAAGTAGTGTGGCGCACATAGATAAAAGATTTGCACACTTAAAACATCCGACATCACCAGAGCTCTCCCCAACTTGGGCATGCAAAAGCGATGCTCTTTCTCTCTCTCTCTTTAAAGGACCTTGGCTTCTTAATTTATATTGAGAAGCTGTGAGGAGTCTTAAAACTCCCCAAAAATCTCGTGTAGGGGAGTGGCCTAGCAACAGCCGCGATGCAAGGCGGGCAGGGCAAAGCGGAGAGACCGTGAATTAACGGTACCCCGTTAGGCCTTGGACTCGAGCTGGCCAAGGGCACAGAGGTCAACCGGTAACGGTGCGGACGTCGGACATGCGCAAAGAAGACGCACCGTGAACTAACGGTACCGCTCTGGACCTTGGACTCGAGTTGACCAAGGGCACAGAGGTCGGGTCGACCGGTAACGGTGCGTGCACAAAGAGGACGCACCGTTAACTAACGGTACAACTGTTGGACCTTGTACCCGAGCGGGCCGTGCGCAAAAGGGGAAATAACGGGATCCCCGCGGCCTATAAAGGGACGGCGCAAGTCCAGCTCGAGTCACGCGAGGAGCCGTACGTACGCGAGGATAGTCGAGGAGAGTTCCGGCGCGAGTTCCGCGGTCAGCGCGCAGTCGGAACGGAGTCTGAAGGCGGAGGAGTAGGAATCATTCAGTCAGTCAGCCAGATCGCGCGTGGAAGAAGATAGTGCGTCGGAGCGTTAACGGAAGGAGTTCGGGAGTGAGAACGCGCGGTCAAGTCAGAAGGAAAGAAACAGTGGTAGCATCGGGCGGCAAGGAGCCCGAAGGCCACGGAAGGACGATTACCACAAGCGAGGAGTGATCCTGGGAGTAGAGGAGAAGGATCTGGCGTGTCAGAAATGTTCAGTGCAGTCAATGGCCAGCAAAGGTGGTCCCACGCCAAGCGTTGCCTCGCCCGTGGAAGATAAACCCTGCACCATAACATCCTAAACCCGTTCCGGCCGGCAGAGGGACCTTCAGAAGGGAAGGCAAGAACTTGGCGTGTTCGTAAGGGTCAGTGGAGTCAGTGGTCGGTGCAGGTGGTCCCAGGACGAGCGTTGCCTCGCCCGAGGACGATACACCCTGCCCCATAACATCCTAATCCCTAGTCAAGGAGCAAAAAGGACAACGGAGGCAAGGCGTTGCAGGAGAAACACAGCAGGAGCAGCGAGATCGCCGGAGGAGTTATCCATAAGACTGTTAAATAAACGACTATAATAAGAACCCATTGCTTTTCCTTGGTCGGGCAATCACACAAATCATAAATTTGGTGGGACGAACGCACAAACTCTCTGAGCTAGCCGCTGCAATCCGTAGCGAGTGAAAATAAGAAAATCAGTTCGTTACAAAGCTTTGTTGTGAGTTTGTCTAGGCAAATATAGGCAAATCTACTCTGCGCAGGAATTTTTCTGTATGCTTCTGGTAGTGAATTTCACAATTATTATTATTAGTTTTAATGTTTTTTAGGTCTGATATTTATAGCAGTTACTCGTAGAGTAAAAGGGCATACTAGATTCGTTGAATAATATATAACAGGCAGAAGCAAGCATTTACTATATAAAGTATATACATTCTTGATCGCGATCATTAGCCGAGTCGATCTAGCCATGCCCGTCTGTCCGTAAGAACCTCGAAATCTCAGGATCTCTGGAGACAAAGACGCAGCGCAAGTTTGTTGACCCATGTTGCCAGGCCCACTCTAAGGCCAAACCTGCCACGACCACATTTTTGAACATGTTTAGGATAGTTTTTAGCAGATTTGCGAGATCTTAATATCAAACGCATCTTAACGATGTTAAAATTAGTTTTATCAACTTTTGTGGCGAAAAAATATTTTATACTTATTTTAGAAAATCTTAAATTTAAAACATCTTAAATTTACTTGTACAACTTTTAACTTTAATCGAAAATTTCAAAAAATTAGACAAACCGCGAAAAAAACATATTTTCGGATGGTTTTTTTTATTTGTTGTGTTTAAAACAAGTTTGAAAAGCATAGATTTTTTTTATATGCTTTTATTTATTGAATCTTTTTGAATAAGAACTAACAATAAGTTTTAAAATCTTAACTTAAAAATCTTAGAAATTTTTTCTAAAAAGTTGTTTATTTTTCTAAATGTTCTGAGATTAAACGTCTCTAAAAATTTCTTCGCTGGGTTCGTAGGTCCTTTCGTCGGAGACGTGAACGACTTCTGAGCGGGGTTTTTTTCTTCGTAGGTGGTGGGGTGCGAGGAAAGCTTGCTATGATATTTTTCCATAATTTCTGTGATTGCATTGATGACTGGTGGAATATTTAAGTCTCATTGGATGTTTTCGTTCCGAACGCACCACGGTGCCCCAGTTATGGTTCTCAGAATCTTTGTTTGTGCTCGCTGTTTGATGTCAATATTGCTGATGCTTGTGTTGCCCCATAGCTGTGCGCCATAGGTCCAGATGGGTTTCAATACAGAATTATAGAGTAAGACCTTATGATCCAGGCTGAGGGGAGAGCCAGCGTTGATGAGCCAGTGTAAGTAGTTGGCTTTGAGTTTAAGATGTGTTTTTTCTAGCTTCAATGTGCCTGCGCCATGTGAGTCTTCTGTCAAGGTGTACTCCTCGGTACGTTACCTCATCTGCTTTCGGGAGTGATATGATGTTTAACAAAAGTGTCGGGCAATCTTGTCTGTTTAGCGTAAATGTCACGTGCTTGCATTTTTTCGTTTACTTTTATTCGCCAGTCAGAGAGCCACTTCTAAATGTCTATGAGGTGCAATGCCAGCTGTGCTGTAGCTTGGATTGGGGACCTTGAACTGATAAGGATAGCTGTATTGTTGGCAAACGTGGACACTGTTAGGCGACTGTTTGTAGGAATGTCAGCAGTATAGATGAGATATAATGTAGGCCCAAGAACGCTGCCTTGGGGGAGTACAGTCATAATTTCGTGGTCAGTGGAAGTGGCAGTGTTGCACCGCACAGCAAACTTTCTGACTTTAGAAGTCTGGGGTTTCCTTCGGGTAAAGCTGTTTTAACTTTAAACATTAGGCCGTCTAGTCAAACTCTGTCGAATGCTTGGGATACGTCTTGAAATACGGCTGTACAATATTCTCGATTTTTAAATGCAGTTCTTATCTCCGTCGTTATTCGATTCACCTGTTCAATGGTTCCCTGGCTTTCGCGAAAGCCAAATTGATGGGCTGGGTTTATATTGTGGGCTCTCAGGTATGGATTCAGTCTGATTAGCAGACATTTTTCGAATAGTTTCGATATACATGGGAGTAGGCTTATTGGTGGTAACTGTGTGGTCCTTACCAGGCTTTGGAATCATTGTAATGATCGATCTCTTCCATCGTTGTGGAAAGTAGCCAAGTTTGGTGATGGCATTAAGGAGCTGTGTTAGGTAGCGAACTGCAGAATGTGGCAGCTCGATGATCATTTCCGGGGTAATAAGGGCGTAGCCGGGGGTTTTTCGGGCGGAGATTTTTTTAATTATGTTAGATATTTCCTTTGGACAAAACACAATTGCGGTGTGTTGCTGGTGGCAGTTTGCGGTTGGTGTAAGTTTCTCTATATATCGACTCTTAGCGTATTCTTCTTCTTGTTTCAGAGCGTTTTGTCAGCTTCCGTGTGGTTATTTTTAGCTTTTTAGCCATTCTCTAGGTAAGCGTCGTTTTGCGTGAACGAGTTTCTCGATTTATGCGTTAGTCTTTTTCGGATTAATTGTAACGTTTGCGATTTTAGGTGTTGCATTACGAGCTGCTTCCGTTCCAGCTAAACCTGAGTTTTGGGTTTAGCTCAATGTGTGAACTTATATATTTTTTTATACCTGAGCCATTTTGTTTTGTGCGAAGTCAGTCTGTAAGGTGGTTTAACGTTTTCCGCGTACCGGATGAGATGAATTAGTACAGGCGAGTGATCAGATGACAGATCTCTCAGAGCTCTATCCAAACTGCGAGAAATATTTTTTTGTGACTGCGAAGTCAATCAAGTCAGACAGATTTTTGAGGTGTGATGGAAGCAGCATTACGTCGATATGCTTATCATGTAGGAATTGAGCTAGCTCAAATTTGCGCTGTGAAACGCCATTGAATGGTGGTTCGCAGAATTTTGTGTGTTCTTCATGTGAGGTTTGGGACGCGTCATACCTGATTTTAAAACGTCTGCAAAACTAATATTGTCAGTGCTTGGTATAGGCCAGGGAGCGATACTTGTTGGTTTCGAAAAAAGTAATTCTGGATTTGTGTCAGATGGTGTCAGCGCAGCTGTTCCTTGGGGTACCCGTGCCGTGTTCGTTCTTTTGTGGAGACGGGTTTGTATATGGGACAGCTTGAGCAACTCCTTGACCTTTCATGCCTGTTCTTTGAAACAAATACTTTCGGTCTGCAGATGTCGTTGTTTTGTTCAACAAGGTGTTTCCAAAAGACATGGTTGCAGAGGTATTGTAAATTGTTGTACGTTAACCACCTGCTTGAGTCATGGTGATAGAGCAGGTAACGTAAATGCTACTACTTGCTGTTACCGATCGGTTATAGCAATGAGCCCGAATTATTAGATGTTGATGTAATGCTGCTTAATATCCAGGTCTTGCGCCAGGAATTGTCCTCAACTCATCAAAATCCCGCATATCTTTATATTCGAAGATGAGAACTATGCGCTGTGTATTGTCGATTGTACACGTCGATTGAACTCCACTCAGTGGAGTAGCAAAGCTTTTTATTCGTAGCCAGAGTGACGTTCGTGATTGAAGAACTTTAAAAACCGCATTGCTAGACGCATTTTGTGCGTAATCGGACGGGGTTTATCGTAGACTTAAGAAAATACTACAGAAGAAGAACGAATCCTTACACCAGTAAGGAAGCATGTATCTGAAGCATATCAGAAAATGAAGCATATATGACTTGTTGGCTATGTGATAACAAATGCGCTGGTTTTAGCGGCCAAACAAGTGATGACCCAGCTAAGGGCAATAACCTTAAAGCAACGAGATGAAATCGTTTTTGCGCCAAAGGTGGCTTAACCAACAGTTTTGGCGTAGCTAGAGATAGTTTTTGTCGAGCCGATGATGGTTCTTTCAGCTTTGATTAGTAAACCAGTTTTTAAACTGTATGATTCGAAGTTGGCTATTGAGATATATACGGACGTGTCTAAGTTTGGTTTCAACGCAGTGCTGTTGCAAAGGGATAGTCAGTTACATACCGTCATATACACGAGTCGAAAGACGAAGCCGTGTAAGGAAAAATATTACTCATTCGAACTCATTGTAGGAGTCATTGCAGCACTGACAAAATGACGTGTGTATGTCCTGGGAACCAAGTTTAAAATAGTCACAGATTGTAATTCGCGTGCAATGACGATGATAATGAAAAAAGTCCCTTTACAAGACTATGACTACGAAATCGGAAATTGATCAGGAAATTGATTAAAGAAAAGGTATCCAAACGCTCTCAGCCGGGCTGCATATTTTGAATTGAATAAGCTTGGGGAATCTCAGTTGCCTGATGATTGGATGAAGGCAGTCAGAAGTTTAGTTGAACAAAGAGAGAATGCTATGGTCGAGCTCCCCGACTATCAGATACCCCTTTCTTAGCTAGTGTGAATGCGTACTCTAAATTTCATAATTTTTGTGCGATATCGATAGAAAATCTATAGAAAATAGACTAATAAAAATGTGAAAAAATTTCAACAAGTTTTTCAAAAGTGTGGGCGTGGCAATTTTGTGCGGTTTGTGGGCGTTAGAGTGGGCAACATGGATCAGCAAATTTACCCTGCGTCTATGTCTCTAGAATCTGTTGATTTGCAGCTTATCAAAACTATAAGTAGTGTGGCGCACATAGATAAAAGATTTGCACACTTAAAACATCCGACATCACCAGAGCTCTCCCCAACTTGGGCATGCAAAAGCGATGCTCTTTCTCTCTCTCTCTTTAAAGGACCTTGGCTTCTTAATTTATATTGAGAAGCTGTGAGGAGTCTTAAAACTCCCCAAAAATCTCGTGTAGGGGAGTGGCCTAGCAACAGCCGCGATGCAAGGCGGGCAGGGCAAAGCGGAGAGACCGTGAATTAACGGTACCCCGTTAGGCCTTGGACTCGAGCTGGCCAAGGGCACAGAGGTCAACCGGTAACGGTGCGGACGTCGGACATGCGCAAAGAAGACGCACCGTGAACTAACGGTACCGCTCTGGACCTTGGACTCGAGTTGACCAAGGGCACAGAGGTCGGGTCGACCGGTAACGGTGCGTGCACAAAGAGGACGCACCGTTAACTAACGGTACAACTGTTGGACCTTGTACCCGAGCGGGCCGTGCGCAAAAGGGGAAATAACGGGATCCCCGCGGCCTATAAAGGGACGGCGCAAGTCCAGCTCGAGTCACGCGAGGAGCCGTACGTACGCGAGGATAGTCGAGGAGAGTTCCGGCGGTCAGCGCGCAGTCGGAACGGAGTCTGAAGGCGGAGGAGTAGGAATCATTCAGTCAGTCAGCCAGATCGCGCGTGGAAGAAGATAGTGCGTCGGAGCGTTAACGGAAGGAGTTCGGGAGTGAGAACGCGCGGTCAAGTCAGAAGGAAAGAAACAGTGGTAGCATCGGGCGGCAAGAAGCCCGAAGGCCACAGAAGGACGATTACCACAAGCGAGGAGTGATCCTGGGAGTAGAGGAGAAGGATCTGGCGTGTCAGAAATGTTCAGTGCAGTCAATGGCCAGCAAAGGTGGTCCCACGCCAAGCGTTGCCTCGCCCGTGGAAGATAAACCCTGCACCATAACATCCTAAACCCGTTCCGGCCGGCAGAGGGACCTTCAGAAGGGAAGGCAAGAACTTGGCGTGTTCGTAAGGGTCAGTGGAGTCAGTGGTCGGTGCAGGTGGTCCCAGGACGAGCGTTGCCTCGCCCGAGGACGATACACCCTGCCCCATACCATCCTAATCCCTAGTCAAGGAGCAAAAAGGACAACGGAGGCAAGGCGTTGCAGGAGAAACACAGCAGGAGCAGCGAGATCGCCGGAGGAGTTATCCATAAGACTGTTAAATAAACGACTATAATAAGAACCCATTGCTTTTCCTTGGTCGGGCAATCACACAAATCATAAATTTGGTGGGACGAACGCACAAACTCTCTGAGCTAGCCGCTGCAATCCGTAGCGAGTGAAAATAAGAAAATCAGTTCGTTACAAAGCTTTGTTGTGAGTTTGTCTAGGCAAATATAGGCAAATCTACTCTGCGCAGGAATTTTTCTGTATGCTTTCATTTCTGGTAGTGAATTTCACAATTATTATTATTAGTTTTAATGTTTTTTAGGTCTGATATTTATAGCAGTTACTCGTAGAGTAAAAGGGCATACTAGATTCGTTGAATAATATATAACAGGCAGAAGCAAGCATTTACTATATAAAGTATATACATTCTTGATCGCGATCATTAGCCGAGTCGATCTAGCCATGCCCGTCTGTCCGTAAGAACCTCGAAATCTCAGGATCTCTGGAGACAAAGACGCAGCGCAAGTTTGTTGACCCATGTTGCCAGGCCCACTCTAAGGCCAAACCTGCCACGACCACATTTTTGAAAATGTTTAGGACAGTTTTTAGCAGTTTTGCGAGATCTTAATATCAAACGCATCTTAACGATGTTAAAATTAGTTTTATCAACTTTTGTGGCGAAAAAATATTTTATACTTATTTTAGAAAATCTTAAATTTAAAACATCTTAAATTTACTTGTACAACTTTTAACTTTAATCGAAAATTTCAAAAAATTAGACAAACCGCGAAAAAAACATATTTTCGGATGGTTTTTTTTTATTTGTTGTGTTTAAAACAAGTTTGAAAAGCATAGATTTTTTTTATTTGCTTTTATTTATTGAATCTTTTTGAATAAGAACTAACAATAAGTTTTAAAATCTTAACTTAAAAATCTTAGAAATTTTTTCTAAAAAGTTGTTTATTTTTCTAAATGTTCTGAGATTAAACGTCTCTAAAAATTTCTTCGCTGGGTTCGTAGGTCCTTTCGTCGGAGACGTGAACGACTTCTGAGCGGGGTTTTTTTCTTCGTAGGTGGTGGGGTGCGAGGAAAGCTTGCTATGATATTTTTCCATAATTTCTGTGATTGCATTGATGACTGGTGGAATATTTAAGTCTCATTGGATGTTTTCGTTCCGAACGCACCACGGTGCCCCAGTTATGGTTCTCAGAATCTTTGTTTGTGCTCGCTGTTTGATGTCAATATTGCTGATGCTTGTGTTGCCCCATAGCTGTGCGCCATAGGTCCAGATGGGTTTCAATACAGAATTATAGAGTAAGACCTTATGATCCAGGCTGAGGGGAGAGCCAGCGTTGATGAGCCAGTGTAAGTAGTTGGCTTTGAGTTTAAGATGGGTTTTTTCTAGCTTCAATGTGCCTGCGCCATGTGAGTCTTCTGTCAAGGTGTACTCCTCGGTACGTTACCTCATCTGCTTTCGGGAGTGATATGATGTTTAACAAAAGTGTCGGGCAATCTTGTCTGTTTAGCGTAAATGTCACGTGCTTGCATTTTTTCGTTTACTTTTATTCGCCAGTCAGAGAGCCACTTCTAAATGTCTATGAGGTGCAATGCCAGCTGTGCTGTAGCTTGGATTGGGGACCTTGAACTGATAAGGATAGCTGTATTGTTGGCAAACGTGGACACTGTTAGGCGACTGTTTGTAGGAATGTCAGCAGTATAGATGAGGTATAATGTAGGCCCAAGAACGCTGCCTTGGGGGAGTACAGTCATAATTTCGTGGTCAGTGGAAGTGGCAGTGTTGCACCGCACTGCAAACTTTCTGACTTTAGAAGTCTGGGGTTTCCTTCGGGTAAAGCTGTTTTAACTTTAAACATTAGGCCGTCTAGTCAAACTCTGTCGAATGCTTGGGATACGTCTTGAAATACGGCTGTACAATATTCTCGATTTTTAAATGCAGTTCTTATCTCCGTCGTTATTCGATTCACCTGTTCAATGGTTCCCTGGCTTTCGCGAAAGCCAAATTGATGGGCTGGGTTTATATTGTGGGCTCTCAGGTATGGATTCAGTCTGATTAGCAGACATTTTTCGAATAGTTTCGATATACATGGGAGTAGGCTTATTGGTGGTAACTGTGTGGTCCTTACCAGGCTTTGGAATCATTGTAATGATCGATCTCTTCCATCGTTGTGGAAAGTAGCCAAGTTTGGTGATGGCATTAAGGAGCTGTGTTAGGTAGCGAACTGCAGAATGTGGCAGCTCGATGATCATTTCCGGGGTAATAAGGGCGTAGCCGGGGGTTTTTCGGGCGGAGATTTTTTTAATTATGTTAGATATTTCCTTTGGACAAAACACAATATATCGACTCTTAGCGTATTCTTCTTCTTGTTTCAGAGCGTTTTGTCAGCTTCCGTGTGGTTATTTTTAGCTTTTTAGCCATTCTCTAGGTAAGCGTCGTTTTGCGTGAAGGAGTTTCTCGATTTATGCGTTAGTCTTTTTCGGATTAATTGTAACGTTTGCGATTTTAGGTGTTGCATTACGAGCTGCTTCCGTTCCAGCTAAACCTGAGTTGTGGGTTTAGCTCAATGTGTGAACTTATATATTTTTTTATACCTGAGCCATTTTGTTTTGTGCGAAGTCAGTCTGTAAGGTGGTTTAACGTTTTCCGCGTACCGGATGAGATGAATTAGTACAGGCGAGTGATCAGATGACAGATCTCTCAGAGCTCTATCCAAACTGCGAGAAATATTTTTTTGTGACTGCGAAGTCAATCAAGTCAGACAGATTTTTGAGGTGTGATGGAAGCAGCAATACGTCGATATGCTTATCATGTAGGAATTGAGCTAGCTCAAATTTTCGCTGTGAAACGCCATTGAATGGTGGTTCGCAGAATTTTGTGTGTTCTTCATGTGAGGTTTGGGACGCGTCATACCTGATTTTAAAACGTCTGCAAAACTAATATTGTCAGTGCTTGGTATAGGCCAGGGAGCGATACTTGTTGGTTTCGAAAAACGTAATTCTGGATTTGTGTCAGATGGTGTCAGCGCAGCTGTTCCTTGGGGTACCCGTGCCGTGTTCGTTCTTTTGTGGAGACGGGTTTGTATATGGGACAGCTTGAGCAACTCCTTGACCTTTCATGCCTGTTCTTTGAAACAAATACTTTCGGTCTGCAGATGTCGTTGTTTTGTTCAACAAGGTGTTTCCAAAAGACATGGTTGCAGAGGTATTGTAAATTGTTGTACGTTAACCACCTGCTTGAGTCATGGTGATAGAGCAGGTAACGTAAATGTTACTACTTGCTGTTACCGATCGGTTATAGCAATGAGCCCGAATTATTAGATGTTGGTGTAATGCTGCTTAATATCCAGGTCTTGCGCCAGGAATTGTCCTCAACTCATCAAAATCCCGCATATCTTTATATTCGAAGATGAGAACTATGCGCTGTGTATTGTCGATTGTACACGTCGATTGAACTCCACTCAGTGGAGTAGCAAAGCTTTTTATTCGTAGCCAGAGTGACGTTCGTGATTGAAGAACTTTAAAAACCGCATTGCTAGACGCATTTTGTGCGTCATCGGACGGGGTTTATCGTAGACTTAAGAAAATACTACAGAAGAAGAACGAATCCTTACACCAGTAAGGAAGCATGTATCTGAAGCATATCAGAAAATGAAGCATATATGACTTGTTGGCTATGTGATAACAAATGCGCTGGTTTTAGCGGCCAAACAAGTGATGACCCAGCTAAGGGCACTAACCTTAAAGCAACGAGATGAAATCGTTTTTGCGCCAAAGGTGGCTTAACCAACAGTTTTGGCGTAGCTAGAGATAGTTTTTGTCGAGCCGATGATGGTTCTTTCAGCTTTGATTAGTAAACCAGTTTTTAAACTGTATGATTCGAAGTTGGCTATTGAGATATATACGGACGTGTCTAAGTTTGGTTTCAACGCAGTGCTGTTGCAAAGGGATAGTCAGTTACATACCGTCATATACACGAGTCGAAAGACGAAGCCGTGTAAGGAAAAATATTACTCATTCGAACTCATTGTAGGAGTCATTGCAGCACTGACAAAATGACGTGTGTATGTCCTGGGAACCAAGTTTAAAATAGTCACAGATTGTAATTCGCGTGCAATGACGATGATAATGAAAAAAGTCCCTTTACAAGACTATGACTACGAAATCGGAAATTGATCAGGAAATTGATTAAAGAAAAGGTATCCAAACGCTCTCAGCCGGGCTGCATATTTTGAATTGAATAAGCTTGGGGAATCTCAGTTGCCTGATGATTGGATGAAGGCAGTCAGAAGTTTAGTTGAACAAAGAGAGAATGCTATGGTCGAGCTCCCCGACTATCAGATACCCCTTTCTTAGCTAGTGTGAATGCGTACTCTAAATTTCATAATTTTTGTGCGATATCGATAGAAAATCTATAGAAAATAGACTAATAAAAATGTGAAAAAATTTCAACAAGTTTTTCAAAAGTGTGGGCGTGGCAATTTTGTGCGGTTTGTGGGCGTTAGAGTGGGCAACATGGATCAGCAAATTTACCCTGCGTCTATGTCTCTAGAATCTGTTGATTTGCAGCTTATCAAAACTATAAGTAGTGTGGCGCACATAGATAAAAGATTTGCACACTTAAAACATCCGACATCACCAGAGCTCTCCCCAACTTGGGCATGCAAAAGCGATGCTCTTTCTCTCTCTCTCTTTAAAGGACCTTGGCTTCTTAATTTATATTGAGAAGCTGTGAGGAGTCTTAAAACTCCCCAAAAATCTCGTGTAGGGGAGTGGCCTAGCAACAGCCGCGATGCAAGGCGGGCAGGGCAAAGCGGAGAGACCGTGAATTAACGGTACCCCGTTAGGCCTTGGACTCGAGCTGGCCAAGGGCACAGAGGTCAACCGGTAACGGTGCGGACGTCGGACATGCGCAAAGAAGACGCACCGTGAACTAACGGTACCGCTCTGGACCTTGGACTCGAGTTGACCAAGGGCACAGAGGTCGGGTCGACCGGTAACGGTGCGTGCACAAAGAGGACGCACCGTTAACTAACGGTACAACTGTTGGACCTTGTACCCGAGCGGGCCGTGCGCAAAAGGGGAAATAACGGGATCCCCGCGGCCTATAAAGGGACGGCGCAAGTCCAGCTCGAGTCACGCGAGGAGCCGTACGTACGCGAGGATAGTCGAGGAGAGTTCCGGCGGTCAGCGCGCAGTCGGAACGGAGTCTGAAGGCGGAGGAGTAGGAATCATTCAGTCAGTCAGCCAGATCGCGCGTGGAAGAAGATAGTGCGTCGGAGCGTTAACGGAAGGAGTTCGGGAGTGAGAACGCGCGGTCAAGTCAGAAGGAAAGAAACAGTGGAAGCATCGGGCGGCAAGAAGCCCGAAGGCCACGGAAGGACGATTACCACAAGCGAGGAGTGATCCTGGGAGTAGAGGAGAAGGATCTGGCGTGTCAGAAATGTTCAGTGCAGTCAATGGCCAGCAAAGGTGGTCCCACGCCAAGCGTTGCCTCGCCCGTGGAAGATAAACCCTGCACCATAACATCCTAAACCCGTTCCGGCCGGCAGAGGGACCTTCAGAAGGGAAGGCAAGAACTTGGCGTGTTCGTAAGGGTCAGTGGAGTCAGTGGTCGGTGCAGGTGGTCCCAGGACGAGCGTTGCCTCGCCCGAGGACGATACACCCTGCCCCATAACATCCTAATCCCTAGTAAAGGAGCAAACAGGACAACGGAGGCAAGGCGTTGCAGGAGAAACACAGCAGGAGCAGCGAGATCGCCGGAGGAGTTATCCATAAGACTGTTAAATAAACGACTATAATAAGAACCCATTGCTTTTCCTTGGTCGGGCAATCACACAAATCATAAATTTGGTGGGACGAACGCACAAACTCTCTGAGCTAGCCGCTGCAATCCGTAGCGAGTGAAAATAAGAAAATCAGTTCGTTACAAAGCTTTGTTGTGAGTTTGTCTAGGCAAATATAGGCAAATCTACTCTGCGCAGGAATTTTTCTGTATGCTTTCATTTCTGGTAGTGAATTTCACAATTATTATTATTAGTTTTAATGTTTTTTAGGTCTGATATTTATAGCAGTTACTCGTAGAGTAAAAGGGCATACTAGATTCGTTGAATAATATATAACAGGCAGAAGCAAGCATTTACTATATAAAGTATATACATTCTTGATCGCGATCATTAGCCGAGTCGATCTAGCCATGCCCGTCTGTCCGTAAGAACCTCGAAATCTCAGGATCTCTGGAGACAAAGACGCAGCGCAAGTTTGTTGACCCATGTTGCCAGGCCCACTCTAAGGCCAAACCTGCCACGACCACATTTTTGAACATGTTTAGGATAGTTTTTAGCAGATTTGCGAGATCTTAATATCAAACGCATCTTAACGATGTTAAAATTAGTTTTATCAACTTTTGTGGCGAAAAAATATTTTATACTTATTTTAGAAAATCTTAAATTTAAAACATCTTAAATTTACTTGTACAACTTTTAACTTTAATCGAAAATTTCAAAAAATTAGACAAACCGCGAAAAAAACATATTTTCGGATGGTTTTTTTTATTTGTTGTGTTTAAAACAAGTTTGAAAAGCATAGATTTTTTTTATATGCTTTTATTTATTGAATCTTTTTGAATAAGAACTAACAATAAGTTTTAAAATCTTAACTTAAAAATCTTAGAAATTTTTTCTAAAAAGTTGTTTATTTTTCTAAATGTTCTGAGATTAAACGTCTCTAAAAATTTCTTCGCTGGGTTCGTAGGTCCTTTCGTCGGAGACGTGAACGACTTCTGAGCGGGGTTTTTTTCTTCGTAGGTGGTGGGGTGCGAGGAAAGCTTGCTATGATATTTTTCCATAATTTCTGTGATTGCATTGATGACTGGTGGAATATTTAAGTCTCATTGGATGTTTTCGTTCCGAACGCACCACGGTGCCCCAGTTATGGTTCTCAGAATCTTTGTTTGTGCTCGCTGTTTGATGTCAATATTGCTGATGCTTGTGTTGCCCCATAGCTGTGCGCCATAGGTCCAGATGGGTTTCAATACAGAATTATAGAGTAAGACCTTATGATCCAGGCTGAGGGGAGAGCCAGCGTTGATGAGCCAGTGTAAGTAGTTGGCTTTGAGTTTAAGATGGGTTTTTTCTAGCTTCAATGTGCCTGCGCCATGTGAGTCTTCTGTCAAGGTGTACTCCTCGGTACGTTACCTCATCTGCTTTCGGGAGTGATATGATGTTTAACAAAAGTGTCGGGCAATCTTGTCTGTTTAGCGTAAATGTCACGTGCTTGCATTTTTTCGTTTACTTTTATTCGCCAGTCAGAGAGCCACTTCTAAATGTCTATGAGGTGCAATGCCAGCTGTGCTGTAGCTTGGATTGGGGACCTTGAACTGATAAGGATAGCTGTATTGTTGGCAAACGTGGACACTGTTAGGCGACTGTTTGTAGGAATGTCAGCAGTATAGATGAGGTATAATGTAGGCCCAAGAACACTGCCTTGGGGGAGTACAGTCATAATTTCGTGGTCAGTGGAAGTGGCAGTGTTGCACCGCACTGCAAACTTTCTGACTTTAGAAGTCTGGGGTTTCCTTCGGGTAAAGCTGTTTTAACTTTAAACATTAGGCCGTCTAGTCAAACTCTGTCGAATGCTTGGGATACGTCTTGAAATACGGCTGTACAATATTCTCGATTTTTAAATGCAGTTCTTATCTCCGTCGTTATTCGATTAACCTGTTCAATGGTTCCCTGGCTTTCGCGAAAGCCAAATTGATGGGCTGGGTTTATATTGTGGGCTCTCAGGTATGGATTCAGTCTGATTAGCAGACATTTTTCGAATAGTTTCGATATACATGGGAGTAGGCTTATTGGTGGTAACTGTGTGGTCCTTACCAGGCTTTGGAATCATTGTAATGATCGATCTCTTCCATCGTTGTGGAAAGTAGCCAAGTTTGGTGATGGCATTAAGGAGCTGTGTTAGGTAGCGAACTGCAGAATGTGGCAGCTCGATGATCATTTCCGGGGTAATAAGGGCGTAGCCGGGGGTTTTTCGGGCGGAGATTTTTTTAATTATGTTAGATATTTCCTTTGGACAAAACACAATATATCGACTCTTAGCGTATTCTTCTTCTTGTTTCAGAGCGTTTTGTCAGCTTCCGTGTGGTTATTTTTAGCTTTTTAGCCATTCTCTAGGTAAGCGTCGTTTTGCGTGAAGGAGTTTCTCGATTTATGCGTTAGTCTTTTTCGGATTAATTGTAACGTTTGCGATTTTAGGTGTTGCATTACGAGCTGCTTCCGTTCCAGCTAAACCTGAGTTGTGGGTTTAGCTCAATGTGTGAACTTATATATTTTTTTATACCTGAGCCATTTTGTTTTGTGCGAAGTCAGTCTGTAAGGTGGTTTAAAGTTTTCCGCGTACCGGATGAGATGAATTAGTACAGGCGAGTGATCAGATGACAGATCTCTCAGAGCTCTATCCAAACTGCGAGAAATATTTTTTTGTGACTGCGAAGTCAATCAAGTCAGACAGATTTTTGAGGTGTGATGGAAGCAGCATTACGTCGATATGCTTATCATGTAGGAATTGAGCTAGCTCAAATTTTCGCTGTGAAACGCCATTGAATGGTGGTTCGCAGAATTTTGTGTGTTCTTCATGTGAGGTTTGGGACGCGTCATACCTGATTTTAAAACGTCTGCAAAACTAATATTGTCAGTGCTTGGTATAGGCCAGGGAGCGATACTTGTTGGTTTCGAAAAAAGTAATTCTGGATTTGTGTCAGATGGTGTCAGCGCAGCTGTTCCTTGGGGTACCCGTGCCGTGTTCGTTCCTTTGTGGAGACGGGTTTGTATATGGGACAGCTTGAGCAACTCCTTGACCTTTCATGCCTGTTCTTTGAAACAAATACTTTCGGTCTGCAGATGTCGTTGTTTTGTTCAACAAGGTGTTTCCAAAAGACATGGTTGCAGAGGTATTGTAAATTGTTGTACGTTAACCACCTGCTTGAGTCATGGTGATAGAGCAGGTAACGTAAATGTTACTACTTGCTGTTACCGATCGGTTATAGCAATGAGCCCGAATTATTAGATGTTGATGTAATGCTGCTTAATATCCAGGTCTTGCGCCAGGAATTGTCCTCAACTCATCAAAATCCCGCATATCTTTATATTCGAAGATGAGAACTATGCGCTGTGTATTGTCGATTGTACACGTCGATTGAACTCCACTCAGTGGAGTGGCAAAGCTTTTTATTCGTAGCCAGAGTGACGTTCGTGATTGAAGAACTTTAAAAACCGCATTGCTAGACGCATTTTGTGCGTCATCGGACGGGGTTTATCGTAGACTTAAGAAAATACTACAGAAGAAGAACGAATCCTTACACCAGTAAGGAAGCATGTATCTGAAGCATATCAGAAAATGAAGCATATATGACTTGTTGGCTATGTGATAACAAATGCGCTGGTTTTAGCGGCCAAACAAGTGATGACCCAGCTAAGGGCACTAACCTTAAAGCAACGAGATGAAATCGTTTTTGCGCCAAAGGTGGCTTAACCAACAGTTTTGGCGTAGCTAGAGATAGTTTTTGTCGAGCCGATGATGGTTCTTTCAGCTTTGATTAGTAAACCAGATTTTAAACTGTATGATTCGAAGTTGGCTATTGAGATATATACGGACGTGTCTAAGTTTGGTTTCAACGCAGTGCTGTTGCAAAGGGATAGTCAGTTACATACCGTCATATACACGAGTCGAAAGACGAAGCCGTGTAAGGAAAAATATTACTCATTCGAACTCATTGTAGGAGTCATTGCAGCACTGACAAAATGACGTGTGTATGTCCTGGGAACCAAGTTTAAAATAGTCACAGATTGTAATTCGCGTGCAATGACGATGATAATGAAAAAAGTCCCTTTACAAGACTATGACTACGAAATCGGAAATTGATCAGGAAATTGATTAAAGAAAAGGTATCCAAACGCTCTCAGCCGGGCTGCATATTTTGAATTGAATAAGCTTGGGGAATCTCAGTTGCCTGATGATTGGATGAAGGCAGTCAGAAGTTTAGTTGAACAAAGAGAGAATGCTATGGTCGAGCTCCCCGACTATCAGATACCCCTTTCTTAGCTAGTGTGAATGCGTACTCTAAATTTCATAATTTTTGTGCGATATCGATAGAAAATCTATAGAAAATAGACTAATAAAAATGTGAAAAAATTTCAACAAGTTTTTCAAAAGTGTGGGCGTGGCAATATTGTGCGGTTTGTGGGCGTTAGAGTGGGCGTGGCAACATGGATCAGCAAATTTACCCTGCGTCTATGTCTCTAGAATCTGTTGATTTGCAGCTTATCAAAACTATAACTAGTGTGGCGCACATAGATAAAAGATTTGCACACTTAAAACATCCGACATCACCAGAGCTCTCCCCAACTTGGGCATGCAAAAGCGATGCTCTTTCTCTCTCTCTCTTTAAAGGACCTTGGCTTCTTAATTTATATTGAGAAGCTGTGAGGAGTCTTAAAACTCCCCAAAAATCTCGTGTAGGGGAGTGGCCTAGCAACAGCCGCGATGCAAGGCGGGCAGGGCAAAGCGGAGAGACCGTGAATTAACGGTACCCCGTTAGGCCTTGAACTCGAGCTGGCCAAGGGCACAGAGGTCAACCGGTAACGGTGCGGACGTCGGACATGCGCAAAGAAGACGCACCGTGAACTAACGGTACCGCTCTGGACCTTGGACTCGAGTTGACCAAGGGCACAGAGGTCGGGTCGACCGGTAACGGTGCGTGCACAAAGAGGACGCACCGTTAACTAACGGTACAACTGTTGGACCTTGTACCCGAGCGGGCCGTGCGCAAAAGGGGAAATAACGGGATCCCCGCGGCCTATAAAGGGACGGCGCAAGTCCAGCTCGAGTCACGCGAGGAGCCGTACGTACGCGAGGATAGTCGAGGAGAGTTCCGGCGCGAGTTCCGCGGTCAGCGCGCAGTCGGAACGGAGTCTGAAGGCGGAGGAGTAGGAATCATTCAGTCAGTCAGCCAGATCGCGCGTGGAAGAAGATAGTGCGTCGGAGCGTTAACGGAAGGAGTTCGGGAGTGAGAACGCGCGGTCAAGTCAGAAGGAAAGAAACAGTGGAAGCATCGGGCGGCAAGAAGCCCGAAGGCCACGGAAGGACGATTACCACAAGCGAGGAGTGATCCTGGGAGTAGAGGAGAAGGATCTGGCGTGTCAGAAATGTTCAGTGCAGTCAATGGCCAGCAAAGGTGGTCCCACGCCAAGCGTTGCCTCGCCCGTGGAAGATAAACCCTGCACCATAACATCCTAAACCCGTTCCGGCCGGCAGAGGGACCTTCAGAAGGGAAGGCAAGAACTTGGCGTGTTCGTAAGGGTCAGTGGAGTCAGTGGTCGGTGCAGGTGGTCCCAGGACGAGCGTTGCCTCGCCCGAGGACGATACACCCTGCCCCATAACATCCTAATCCCTAGTAAAGGAGCAAAAAGGACAACGGAGGCAAGGCGTTGCAGGAGAAACACAGCAGGAGCAGCGAGATCGCCGGAGGAGTTATCCATAAGACTGTTAAATAAACGACTATAATAAGAACCCATTGCTTTTCCTTGGTCGGGCAATCACACAAATCATAAATTTGGTGGGACGAACGCACAAACTCTCTGAGCTAGCCGCTGCAATCCGTAGCGAGTGAAAATAAAAAAATCAGTTCGTTACAAAGCTTTGTTGTGAGTTTGTCTAGGCAAATATAGGCAAATCTACTCTGCGCAGGAATTTTTCTGTATGCTTCTGGTAGTGAATTTCACAATTATTATTATTAGTTTTAATGTTTTTTAGGTCTGATATTTATAGCAGTTACTCGTAGAGTAAAAGGGCATACTAGATTCGTTGAATAATATATAACAGGCAGAAGCAAGCAGCCTCTGTAGTTTGCTGTGTGATTACCCCCACAGTTTCCGCTCTTCTTCGCGCTTGCATTTTCTTTATTAGCTTGGCAGTGTATGAAGACGTGGATATCTCCACAGACTACACACACTGTGCGAAGTGTGCAATACGATTTCGTATGGCCGTATTATTGGCAGCTCATACATTGTACAGGAGCGTTACGTTTATGAGGCTTTTCTATTGTAATCTTACAGTCCAGAAGGAGCTGAAGTTTATAAATTGGATGAACTTAGTTTTTTTAGATGCTTGTTCTCTGGTTCAAGCTCAATCTTAAAGAGTTGTTGTATCTGCCTGTTTCTGTTTTTGATATTGTGTACGCTTTTGGGGCATCAATGCCCTTCAGTTCTACTTGTAGACCCTTGCTACTTTTAAGCTGGTAGGTGTAAAAGCATGTTTTGTTTGCAGTAAGATAGTTTGTGACTTCTCTGTAGTTTTCCTCCGTTTTCGTTTGAAACTTGGTTTCATTAATAGTACCTCTTATTATACAAATGATATCTTTTCCAATAAGGCCAATCAATGAATTTACCAATCCGTTTGTGCTTTTCTCGCGAATGTGAAGTGGGGGAGGCTTTATTTTCTTTGCTTCGTTATCGACTGTTTTCAGTATCTGCCAGCAAAGCGAATCTGTTGTTGTTTGCGTGCGCTTCATTGTTGATCAATTGTCGTGTATATTTTTTTTCTAAGGCTAAGCTTCCTCTTTTTTTGTTTGTGTTTTGTTTTGCTCGTTGTGTGGCAGTACCGTTTGGCTCTTGCTCGTTTGCTGACTCAGTAAGAGCGTGAGCGGGTGCAGCCAACGGCGAAGTAGAGCGGGCTGTCGGTATTGCTCCAGTTGTTGTTGTTACAGATAGCGGGGCTTGTGTCGGAGCTAGAAGTGCGGGAGAGCTCTTGCTCTCTTCATGATTTGTTGGTACAAGAAGGTTCGTTGGGTTTTGGGTTATTGGCCGCTCGTTGTCTGCGTTTGCAAGTGTCGCGAAGACATAAGAAAAGTACGCGTTGTTACGTTGAATTGAGAGCCGGCATTCGTCTTGCTTGCGCTGACGCTGAGCGCGAGTATCGCTCTGGCTCATATTTTTATTATTGAATTATTCAAGTATTGTTTTTTTCTTTGTTTTTTATTTTTTTGTTAAGCGATCTTGCATCGCATAGATGCTTGAATCACAAAATCGGTTTCGGATTACACAGAGAGTGCGCTTACACCCGATCGCTTCGACGACTGGTATACAATTGATAGATAGCATTTGGAAATGCGTTTTCAGGTTTTTAGGTTTTTCCTTAAATGGGAAAACGACTATCAGATACCCGTTACTCAGCTAATGTGAATGCGAACGCAAAATGTATCATTTTTCTGGGATATCGATAAATATTGGCGAATAAATTGAGAAAAATTGTTCCAAAGTGTGGGTGTGACCTGTTTGGCGACTTAAGATCAAGAGTGGGCGTGGGAAAAAATTATTTGTTAAATCGATAGAAATTTACACGACTAGTAAAAATGAAAAAAAATCTCAGGAACTATAAGAGCTAAAAGTTTAAATTCAGCATACAGATTCTAGAGACAAAGACGCAGTGCAAGACCCACGTTACCACGCCCTGAAACCGGCCAAACCAACCAAGCCCACATTTTGGAACCATTTTTCAATAATTTAATCAGTGTCGTAAATTTTTATCGTTTATGCCGCGCCCGCTCTAACGCTTTTAAGCCCCCAAACCAGTCAGATTGCAACTTTATTGGCCAAAACTCCGAATTTGTGAAATGGTTTTTTGGATCAAAATTGGTTTCGTCCCGAAAATCGTTTTCTAGCACAAGCAAGCAATAATATGCTTTTATTTAAAGATTTATTACGATCTCAGTTTTACGAGAGCGGAGAGAGTGCCATCACCAAAAAAGTGGTTGCATAGTGCAAAGAACTCCCTCCGAACCGGCTTTCCATTGTAAACTTTCTTACGTTCTTTTGTTTTGGCTAACGTTATCTCCGATCGGGCTCCGCTCTGTTTGCCATGTTTCCTGAGGTCCATGTACGTGCCCAAGCTTATCGCACTTCGTGACGCTTCTTTGTTCACTACTTTCTTCGCCAGTCTTCCTACTCTTTACAATGGCTATTATCTGGAATCCATCGCAACTCAACTGTTCTCCCGCTGCTGGCTCTTGTGTAGCCGTCTGAGCCGCCAGCTTTATCTACTCAGGCCTGCTCCCCGTTCCTTCCGCAAACACGTGAACTGTTCCGCCGCACCGTATGCATACGTCGTAGCTGCTGTAAACGTGGCTGGTCGACTCTTGTTTGATTCTCGGAGGCCTCTATCTCCTCTACTTCTTCTGGCAGCTTGAGGAACTGTGTTAGCGTCTCGAATTCCGTTCTGCGCGTATGTGGTTTTATTTTCTTTTGAAGTTCCGGTAGATCCGGTCAAGTTTTTCTTTCTTCGATAGCTGAAACGGCATCGTCTGGTCGAGCTGGTCTTTCTGGATTCCGCAACCGGTGGCCCATTGCTCCATCTTGCTCAAGAATTCTAACGGGTTGCTCGAGCCTTAAAAGCGGATACCCCAGTTTTGTACCCGGTCTACGATTCCCGTTTCGCCTCTCCGCTCCATCTTCTGGTCCATTTCCTCTTACTGCTCCGCTACCTCGGTTACTACTATTCATGGTATCGAATTGCGTGCTGGACTTTTCTCCTTATTGTATTTACACCTTAGCTCCGAGAGTCTCTATATAACTGCTCCGCTCTGCTCCGGGCTTTGCGCGAATGCTGCCAATAACCCTCTTAATTTCTTTTTTCTCCCTGACGTGTCCAATCCGAACTCGGCTGCGTATCCCGTTAGTTTGTCCTTCGCTGCTAGGTAAACCAAGCTCTACATTTCTCTCTCGGTGTCGGTCTCCTTGCAACCCCTACACCTGCTCGGGCGCCACTGTGTCTATCTGTAAGTGTTTGTATATGGGATGTCCAGGATTCGTCTCAGGAATTTATATTATTTGGTTCAGGTGGAGTTGCTATAAGAAAATCCGAGCCGGTCCTAAGAAGAAGACGTGGAAATTATACAGTAATTGGTTATACGGTCTTTATTCGTGCGTAGTTAATAGGTTTACAATAGTCTTCAAGGCGGCGGCTGTCTTCGTGGTCAGCCTCAGGATCGTCCTGAGGATTCCTCAGGATTCGCACCAAATCCCGAGGTGGGAGCCCATGAGCCTTCTTGGGAGTTTCCAAATGTCTGTGAACGGCAAAGAATTGGAGAGGCTGTTGAGGTTTACCAGTTAGAGGGGAACGATTGAGAGGCCCTTTAGGTCTACCCTGGGGAGAAAGGTTTGAGAGGCCGTGCAGGTCTACCAAAGTGATGATGGTTTGAGAGGCCTTTCAGGTCTACCAAGGTAAGAATGGTTAGAGAGGCCGGTCATGTCTACCAAAGTGAAATGATTTGAAGAGGCCGCGGTCTGGTCTACCAAAGTGAGAAGATTTAGATTCATGTTTGACGTACCAGGCTTGGGGGCTTGTTTATATTCAAATATTTTTAGTTCATGTTTTTTTTTTTGTTTTCTATCTTTATTTTATGTGTCTTCAATATTTTCTCTCACACATATTTTATGTTTTATTATTATTTCTTTTTATTTTATCTCGATGTGCGCATTCTGCTGCGTAATTTTTACTAGGTTGGCGCTCGAGAACGTCACTCTCCAGGTTTTATCCCCATCATCGATGAGGCACGCTATTTGCTTGCCGTATCTCGTTTACTGCCCCTGCTGATAGCTGCGCACCTGCTGCGATGTTCGAGCACCACCTGTTCTGGCTCGCCGTGGGGATGTCCAGAATATCTTCCGACGTAGCTTGCCTCATTGATCGAGTCGTGCTGCGCAGTCCCCGAGTTTGGGCATGAGGTTGTTAATGATCGTCCGCGTGGTGTTGGTATTGGGGTATCCTCGGGGTGTGGGCGTATTGACGTCGGGTGAAGATGGTCGCGCTGGCGTCTGTTCCGTCCGTTTCCTCGCCGCGCTCAGCATCGCTGTTGCATCCACTAGACTGGCAGTACCAGTGGCGGCCGCCATCCTTCGGTGCGTCTCCTGGAACGTTCGAAGGCTGTCTTGCAGACGCTGTATCTTGTTGCATGCAATACGTCATTTATTACTCATATTGTAGTGTCACCTGTTTAGTGTTAAAAAGTGATTTAGTGATGATCTCTATCGGTCCTAAGTGAACTACATAACAGGGTTTTTATACCCGTTACTTGTAGAGTAAAGAGGTTTACTAGATTAGTTGAAAAGTATGTAACAGGCAGAAGGAAGCGTTTCCAACTATATAAAGTATATATATTGTTGAACGGGATCAATAGCCGAGTCTATCTAGCCATGTCTGTCCGTATGAACGCCGAGATCTCAGGAACTATAAAAGATAGAAGGTTGAGATTTAGCCTACAGATTCTAGAAGCAAAGGCGCAGCTCGAGCTTGTTTACCTATGTTGCCACGCCCACTCTAACCCCCACAAACCGCACAAAACTGCCACGCCTACACTTTTGAAAAACGTGTTGATATTTTTCTTATTTTTATTAGTCTATTTATTTATGTTTTATCAATTTTTAAAATAACGTTTTGCCACGCCCACTCTAACTCCCAAAACTGTGACGCCCACATTTTTTAATAAGTTTTTTATGTGTTTTCAAAATTTAATTAGTCTTGTTAAATTCTATCGATTTGCCAAAAAAACAAAAACTTTGACACGGCCATCCTAACTTTTTCTCATTTATTTCTCGGACTTACAAGTTGATAACTTATTAAACATAACTGGGTCTATGTGTAAGCTAATGACTCAATATGTACGCAAATTATGTTTTATTTTGACGATTTTGTCGATGATAAAATGGACTTAGTGCGCGATACGTATTTCGCACAAGATTTTTTTTCGGAATAAGCTGGAATAAAAAAAATGGAATGAGTGTTGATGCCAAAATGCTCTAACAAACAAACTATATATTTTCATTTGGTACATATAATTCTTAGAAATAGCTAATACAAAATACTAGACCAACATGACATTTTCAATTGAGGCACTTCCAGCGTTATGACACTGAGCGTTACACGTGCATATATTGATTTGTGTAAAAAAATGTTTAAAAGCTTCCAGAACAATCGGCTTGTAAGTTTACTTACTAATACTTACTTACTTAATTATTTCTTGCCAGTACTATATTATAAAGGCAAATGAAGGCAAAGTCGATTAAAAATTTCTGACCGGCGGGGGGCATTCGACTACTAACTTAATAATATTTTGTAAATTATATATACATTTTTTTGTTTTTCAGACCAATAAAATCTGAAGAACTACCAGATACAAAAAGAGCTAAGATGGAATTATCAGATACAAATGAAGAAGGAGAAAAGAAACAACGCTTAAAAGATCAAAATGATGCCTACTTCAGGTTTCGCGATGACATTAAAAATAAAATGAAGAAGAAAGACATTGATATACTTCTAAAGTTTAATAATCAACAACCTGTAACTGGTGACACAGAAAAGTTATTTGATCAAACTGCCGATTTACTGACATTCGGAGCTATTGAATCATGTTCTGAATGCAACAGCTGTCAGTTTATTGTTAATAAATCTGGATATATATGTAATGGAAATCATTCTGAGTGGACCAAATGTAACAAGCTGCTAAAAGAGCCAACAAGATCGGCATGCATAGTGCCAAAAGAACTTAAAGCATTATATAATTTTTTGAATACCGTGAAAGAAATTCCATCTACACGGATCTTTAATAACTTTCCTCCCAATAAAAGTACCTTTTCTAGAAGTCTTTTGAAAACGAATAAAAACAATGATGTTTTGGTTAGGTATGTATTAAAAATATGCTATGAAAAATAATTTAGATATAAAATGAGAAGAAAATTTAAAATTGTTCAAAAGTGTGGTCGTAACCGTATTGGTCGTTTTGTTGGTAAAAGGAGGGGCGTGGCCACAGTGTTTTTGGTGTACCGATTAAAATTAGCTAGACAAACAATACGCTCTCAATTTTAGGCGTGCGGAGAAAGGGAAATTTTTGGTCTTCACCAAAAAAGTGGATGCATAGTACAAAACTGATGTTACACATCTTGTTATTCTAATGTATTTGATTATACCCTGTAATGCATATGCAACCCCTTTAGAGGGAGGGAACTAATCAGCACTGTCAGAAATAAGAATATGCAGAATATCGTTTCTTTTTATTTCAAAACTTCTAAGGATAGAAATAATTTTATATTACCTAAATTTATTAAAATCAAATTAGTTTAAAGTTCTTGAATTTTAAGTTGATATTTATCTTTATAGTTGTTGTCGGGTCACGCAGCCGCCAGCAATTCCCAAATTTATTATTCGTTTACATTCGAACTTCGGAGCCACATTTAGCGCTACGGAACCTCAGCTGTCCATTATCTTTCGTTATCTAAGCTCCTCTTTCTCGCTCTCTCTCATGCAGTCTCGCACCTACACCTTAGCGTTCTGCTGTTCGCTCATTATTCATTCGCTTTCGTAGCTTGTACATATCTCAAAATGTCGCTTGTTAAACCCATAACAAACATTTCGTTTGAAATCGCTAAGTAACACACTTTCACACACGCTTTCGATTGAAGTCAATTTATTACCAATATTCCATACAATAATTAGTAGTCAGTCTTGCCGTTGACACACCGCGCCGTCCGCACTAGAGTAAATTGTCTTCTTTCTCTTACCGCTATGTAACGGCGCCGCTTTTCCGATGCTTGGTTGTTTGCAACTCTGGTCGCCACCACCCTTACTTATTAACAAGTTTTAGCTTTAATGGCTGGATCCCAAGTTTACTCCTGTGAACCCTTCGATTTCTACAATGCTGTTCTGTCTTTCTATCACAATAAATTCCGTCATGCCTAAGTTTGATGTAAGTTTTTTCTGGAACAAATAAAATCGATATGGATTTCCTTTCCCCCTTCTTTTGTCGGTTATCTTTTTTCGCTTACATTTTTCAAAGGTCCAAGGTTCTTCCCAATGCCTGGCCTTTTTTTCACGGATAACCCTGTTGAACATAAGGACCAACTTTTGGATTTCCGCTTTGTAGTTTTTCCCATTGTCGTATACTATTTTTAGGCGCTTTACAAGGGTTCTGTTCATGTTTTCAACTTTTCCGTTTGTTTGCGGTCGGTCAATACGGTGTTTTTAAAAATTCTTCAATTCATCCTCGCTAACGTAATAGCTTCCATTATCCGTTCGTAGGTACAAAAGATATCTTTTATGGGAAACCGGGCTAGCATCGGCAATCACCAGCGAAATATGATCGAAATATGATAGCTTGGGTACCTTGGAAAACAGATTCTTTAGGTTGTTCAAGGCATTCCTCTCGGCTTCGCCACGGTTGATTTTGTTTTCGGTTTTAAGCAGCTTTCTTAGAGGACCTATATGGGATGTACTTCTCGGCGTAGGTTACCAGACCGAGAAAACTCCGTATTTCCTATTCGTTCTTTGGGGCCTCGGTTCAATTTTCTCGGGATCGTCTTCTATTTCCTTGTCGGATAAGATATGTCCAAGGAATTTTAGTTTACTTGTCTTTCAGATGCACTTTTCTCTGATCAGTAGAACACAATTTTCCTGGAATATCTTGCACACTTCTTTTATGGCGCTGTCGATTTCGAGGTGGGTCGCGCCAAAGATGATGATGTCATCGAAAAATTTAATACCGTTCGGTACTGCAGATACCATCTGCTCGAGGAGGCGTTTAAAAATTTCAAGAGCAGAGTTTACTGCAAACATCAGACGCTTATATCGGAAAAGTCCCCTTGGGGTTAAAAAACGTTGTTATTTCCCGCTTCATCACTTGGTGATAGCGTCCTTGAGGTCTGGGCGTGCGAAGCACTTAGCATCCTTGAGTCTGGTCATGAAAGAATCGAAGGTTGGCAATGGAATGTTTTTTCCGTAGGATAGCTTTGTTTGCCAGTCGCACGCCGACGCATAAGCGGATGTCCCCGATCTCTTTAAACGCAAGGACGATGGGAGATATCCAAGCGCTTGGGTGCGTCAATTCAATTACGTCTCGACACAGGGCTTTTCTGCGTTTTTCGATGACCTTGTCCTCGATAGCTACCGGAACTCGTTCTTATTGGTTGCTGGACGGGTTTTATGTCATAATCGATGAAAAGTTGTACTTCGAGGTTTTTTCATTTCAAAAAAGGAGCCATTTCTTCAATCCCTTTAATGTTTCTTCCCAGTCGGAGGACTTTTAATTCGATGCCCGTGTCTCGTTACCTTTCTCATCGAAAATTGAGGCCTCCAAAATACAAAGACGTTCTTTTTTACGTTCTTACGTTTAAGACTGTGGCGTTTCTTTTCTTTTCTTGAGGTCTAGAAAATCTATCTAGTAATTATTTATCTATAATTTATCTTTAAGACATATGTCCGCAATCTCCGCTTTTGAAGATCCGAACGTACACCTTTGCATTTGTCGACGGAGTCGCAGCAGAAGATCCGCAAAGCTTTCCGTGTCTAAAAGTGTCAGGCCTCTAAATAGATGTCTCTTCTGTTTCGGTGACAAGTGTTTATTTAAATGGCCGATAAGGATTTTGCATTTCGTCGGTGGGCTCAGCCAGCGCAGCAGGTAAAGAATATAGTGCTGACTGTAGCTGGACTCCTCGTCCTCGGGGAAAACGCCTTTAGCCATTTCTGCCATTCTTTTTGGAGGATGCCCTGTCCATTGCCTCGCACTGAAACGGTTTTATGACACCGTCAGTTATTTTCAATATGGGACTTATAGTTGGGGTATACAAAAGCAACTATTAGATTTATAATTTGGCTTGTAATTATTATTCAGCCTGAATTAAATAATATCCCCAATTCACATTTGGGGCTTAGTTGTTTTCGTTTGTTTATTTTTCCTTATTTGCCTTGTGGTGGGCAGCCTGCTCCACCCGACCTTTATATTATATTTTTTTTGTGTTTGCAACTCTGATTAGTTAGTCTTTTCTTAAAAGATTTCTTCTCTCTCTTCTTTTTTATTTATTTGTTTATGTATTATAATTAATTTCTTTTGTTTTTAATATGGGTTGGCTTGTACCACTACTCAGGTCATCTCTTTAGAGCTCGTAATGCGTACCCGGCTTCAAAATTCTTTATCTTGCTTTTCATAATATGCTTTGGCTTGTACTATTACTAAGCTTCTCTCTTTAGAGCTTGTGATGCGTACTCGGCCTTAAAACTCTTTATTTTGTTTGGCCTTTTTTGGTTGCTAGACAAAGTTTCTCTTACTCAGCAACTCTCAAGATTGTGATAAGTAATTGGTTACGCAGGATTGCATATATACAAACAGTTAAAATGTGCGCAACCCATAACTGCCGCTAATTATTCTGCCGCTAATTATTCCTGGATGCTCCCGCTTGAACCGAATTTCGAGTCGCTATTTCTGCCGTTTCGTTGTTGATACTCTTGCTATGGGAAGCTGATCATTCTGGAAACGTTACCACAGATAATACAAGGTGATATTTTTGAAGCGCAAAGCGGCTGTAATTTATAATCGAGCGGATTCTTTGTAAAGCTCTGAGTTAATTTCGTTTATTGAGTTTGTTATTCAGGTGACTTTTGAGCTGATCGATGGGCTTCAACAAACATTTAGAAAAATTGTCAACGAGCTCGAAGCACTTGATTTTGAGGAAATCGAAAGTGACTTGGCTGAGAAGTTTGATGTCATTCTCGTAACGCTTAAATTCTGGATTCGCGTGTGCTCTGAAAGCGCGACCCACAAATGTACTCGCACTCAACTATCGTGGCCACCAACAGCGTTCACTGCCTCAATCACAAATACTTCAGGGTAGCCAGGTACAGGGACAGGGTGCCAGTGGACAGGAAGAGCTCAGCCGCAACAGGCATCTAACTGTAGCGTTCCATCCCCAGGATTGCCACAAGAAGGGCCCAGTGGAATTATTTAACCACCTTACGTCATGCAACCCAGGGGCTACTTAGCGGCATGATGTTCGAAAAGCTTCCGCCGAACCCAGGACAGGCAATGCAGCAACAGCCCTTGCAGCAGCGGGCTCTCCCGCATCAACACCAACATCCCCATCAGGACCCGAAGTCCTAGCATACAAGTTATGTGTTTTTCTCCTGTGTCCAGAATTATGCAAGTTAGGTATTTCTCTCCTGTGTCCAGGGGTCTTCCTTCTCAAGATTAGGTATAATTGCTGGAGTTAGGAAGATTACGTTGGAGGGTTTGACTTCGCCCCCTTAGTTATCTTGCTAGCCTTGTGGCTTAGCAATCCAAATAAGTACAAAGTGATTTTACGGCTATGCGCCGGAGTCGTGCTGTGTTTTATTGAGCAGCCTTTCTAGAACTGAAGTACATACAATATTCTTGCTTAGTCTACCCTACGACAATGCATCGCGCCACCAAGACATGAGCGGCAAGCCGACTCAGCATTCCTTCCGCCAACATTCAAGATGACACCAGCTGCGAACCAGATCCTAGGCGAGCCTGCAGATTCAACTTCTTCTTTAAAACTTTGGATGGAGCGCAAGTTTTCACTGTTCAGTCTGTGCAACAGAGGGATACTGAGCACCGGGTCGTGGCCGATGATATTAACTAGTGGAGACCTGACGATTCCTGGTTGCTTGCTTAGTGCATTTCGGATGTTTACAAATTCGGTACCATTGATGGTTGCTGTTTGCTCGAAGGTCACCAGGTATGTTCCCTCGATCAGAATCTCTGGCCCACCATCTGTGCTAACATGGGCTTTTGCTTCATTGATTATCACAACACCGTCGTCAACCGGCGTTATTGCCTGCAAGTGGATGGGTTGTGTGTGGCATTGTGCAGAGTTTCCCGCATGGAGTGAACGCGCGCATGATTCGCGCCGGGTCCGTTCGCAGAACGTGGGGTGTGTGGTCTCAATGCATCCTGTGACCGCGAAGGTGTCATCTTTACATTCCGCCAGTGTGTCGTCGTCGAGGCGTCGGAGAATGTGTTGATGGGAGACTGGGTAGACAGCGACCTTCTTGCACCTGGACTTAACCCTTGGGTAGGCTATTAGTATATGGATGATGTTTGCGGACTGGAGGACTCTAATTTTAGATGCTTCTATTAAGCTTACTTTAGGAGTGTCTTGTTCGACAAGCGATTTCAGATCGGCATGATCAAGGATTGTGGGGCTTACTATATTTGACTGGCCAGCGTAATGGTAAGAATCAAATTTTGGATTTCTGTGAAAAGCATCCTATTTCTTGCCAGTAGTGCTTCGAATAGATGTGGGGTGTCAACCAAGTCGTTTTTTCGGGCATTAATTATCTTATTGATTGTGTTGGTTAGTCTATTGATTTGTTTCTGATGATTATCTGCCTAGAGTTAGATTCCACTAGCTGAGCCTCCGTTATCTTGATCTTTAGGAAATCGGAGGCATCAGGAGTACCCACTACCTTCAAGGCTGTACCTAAGAAGTCTAAGCTCCTGGCAATCCTGTGGTGAACATTAAGGACGGACAACAACGTACTCATGTGATCTGTATCAACCTCTAGCAATTTACGCATATGGAACTGGGGAAAGGACTCGGACAGTTTTTGTGTTTCGTCTATCATGATAGCGTACTCGGAAAGGTTACTTGAATGATTCAAAAGGTCACGCTGTTCAAACACCAGCACATGCCCATCTAACACGGGAATGTATTTGGCATGCGAAAAGTCGGTGATCCGAGCATTCGCTACTACCAGGGGCATTAACATCATGAGGGCGAACCTGGAAATTAAAGATCCGGTGCTCCGGTTTTCCTTAACGTAACTTATTAATTAACTGTAAAGGGAGCGCTTACTTGAGGTTGTCCTTATGGACCACCCTCCCCTTAATGAGAACAGACGTTCCTAGGTCTGCTTGCACCTTTTGTTCCGTGCATTATGGGGTCAGCTTGTTTCCTAACCTCTTGTTGTTTTTTACAAAGACCTGTTCGCCTACCTCAAATATGTGGTTTTGCCTGGTCGGGTTGCATCTTTCGATGTTGTCCTGCTGGGCTTTAACCAATCTGGCCTTGATGTTTAGGCAGCGCTCGTGGGTCCCTGAGTGTATAACCTCAATTGGCCTCTCACGAGTTACTGAGTGCACGGTTTTGTTATATTCTACCGTTGCCCTCAGGATTAATTCTACTGTGTCATTTGTCTTTTTGTCCAACTTCAGACATCTGGCAATTTCTGCCAGTGTGCTGTGGAACCGTTCAACTTGTCCATTGGACGAGCTGTGGAGTGGGGGCGCATTCACTATGTCAATGTCGAAGCTTCTTGAGCACTGAGGTGATATTTTCTGAGTTGAATGCGGGTTCGTTGTCGCCATATACCGTTTTGATATTGGGAAAGAGGTTGACAATCTGCAGCAGGGGTGTTGTGTTGTCCACTATTGTTCTGGACACCACTGGTTGCACTATTGCAAATTTTGAAAATATGTCAACTCAAGTCAGGAATAGCTTCCTGTCGGTTGAGAAAATGTCAATATGCACCATTTCAATAGTATAACTGGGGATAGGTGTTTCCCCGAGCTCTTGCTTCTTCGGGTGCCTGTCATACTTTGCTTGGGTGCAGACCCTGCAATTTGCTACCACTTCATTTGCTAAACTGCCCATTTTAGGAAAAGAACTTAACGAATTCGTTTAGGGCTTGCAATAAATGACTCTTGTCAGTGAAGCTGATCAAGTGGCGACTTTTGCTTCGGAACAGGACTAAGTTTCGCTTGAGCGGAAACGGTGCTGCTTCCAGAATGATCTGGTTCCTGAAGCAATTCAAGGGTTTGTCAGTGGTTTCGAGCCTGTAGGTCAGGGACAGCTCGCTGTGGATGGTCGCGGCGTCTGATCGGGTTTCGTTTTGTAAGGCATTCAGATTCTGCCTGGATAGGGCATCTGCCACGAAGTTTTCTTTGCCAGGTTTGTAAAAAACCTTGGCATTATGCTGGTCTATATAAGATTTCATCCTTTTGGCATTCGTGTTTTTATCGGCAACAGCGAATGTGAGGGGTT